>NC_137772.1:3092907-3512907 GCF_963455305.1 Plecotus auritus
TTATTCCAAAAAGGATCTGAAAGGATCAGCAATGAAACCCAATCTCAACAGGACATATTTTGCAGAATTTTATTAATATCGAAGAAAAAGTATATAAAACAGAATTTAATAAAACATTTCATAAAACCAAGGTACAAAGTCATCAGAAGAGTCCCCATCCTGATTTCCACCGAAATAACACAGCACAGTGAAACAGTTTCGCCTCAGGATCACAGGCATTGCTTACAAACTGCTGATCTCATAGGGGGCCCTGCCCCGCCTTCCCAAAGGCAGACAGGGGCACACCTGATAGAGATTCATTGTATACCTTCCTTTGTCCATTAGTCTTTGAGGCCAGTGTTGCAACTTAATTTCCTGTACAATGGATTCAACTCTAAAAAAGTAATCAAATTCCTTTGCCTGTTGTTGAAGTACCAAGTACAGTTTCCTATAAAACTTCCATTTGACTTATCACTACAGCTGCACACATTAAAAGCGCAGCAACTGGGACTCTGTGTCAGCAAGCCTTCTTGGCCTTCCCACCATCTGAACACACAGCACAGCAGGGAGGCTCTGGTCCAAGAGAAACAGCTGCATGCGGTGGTGTCCCCTCCCCAGCTCCACAGTCAGCACCAGGAGGCCTGGGGCCAAGGAGCAAGTCTTTGCTGACAAGGGCGTCTCACTGGCCGTCACTCTCTTCAGAGGAAGAGGAAAGCTGAAGGTCCTCTTGGAGGACACTCAAGGGACCCTGTGACGCAGTCCCTCTGTCTTCTCGGAGGTGAGAGGGCTCTGAGCAGCAGAGAGTGGGCTTCTCAGCGGGAGGGAGGGAGGGAGCTGTCAGCAGCTGGCAGCTCCACTGGCCTCCTTCTAATCTCTTAAAGACCATTCTGATGGACCGGCTTGGACTCTTGGGAATGGTTGGGAGCTGGGCCTCCTTGCATGGCTGCAAGGTCTTGGCTCGAGGGCCCTCGTGCCGAGGTTGGGGGTCTGCTCTCTGCGTGCTCCTCTGGGGGGACAGGCAGGGGCTGAGTCTGGGTTTCTTTCTGGCCTTCTGGCAGAGCTGGATCGAGGGCGGGGCTGCTCTCTTGCCTGGTGCCTTGATGCTGAGATTGGAGTGCTGGCACACACTCAGTGCAGCAGGACGTGGGATGCTGGGTGAGTACCCAGCAGGGAACTTGGCTTGTGCTTGAGGCTTGAGGCTGTGGCCCAGGCCATGGGTGCTGCAGACAGAACGGGGCCTGTTGTGCGTCTGCTGGACACTGTGTGCGGCATCCTGGACAAGGCGTGTGACCGCTGGCTGATGGGTGTCAGTGACAGGAACTCCCTGCCGACCATGTAGTCCAGAAGGTGAGCAGGCGCTCCCCTCAGCTTTTTTCATGGGAGGCGCGGAGGATGTCACCTTATGTTTCCTGCCAGGTGACCCAGTGCTGAGACAGGCGTGTGGCACATGCTTTCTCTTGGGAGTGGGGATGGGCATCGGCCGGGTTGGACGCTGTGGGAGACACAACGCAGAGGTTTCATATGAGAACGTTCTCATCATCAAGTGTAAATAAAATGAAACCAGTAGCAAAACAAGATCTGAATAAGAGCTATGGACAATGAAAGAGACACCAGCATCAATGTGCCCATGAGGAGGTCAGCCTGGTGGGGATGTTTTAGGGTAGGTAGGGGACCCTGGCATGGGAAAGGACACTCCACATAGAGACACAGAACTTGCCTTGTCCGAACACTGTCTCTGTCATCCATGCCACTCCCTCTGGTTCCCCAGAGAGCCTAGCCCATACTCACCCTGAGACACATCTCCTCTGGTGGGGGAGCCTTGCGTGCCACCCGGGCCCTCTGTGGCTGCTTCCCTTTTTGGACCTTCCACGGTCTGCAGGGCCCATGATCTGGTTCATGATCCGCCATGGGCCACACCCCCAAAGACCTTCCGGTCTTTTGCTCTCAGCTATGGACTTGTGAATCTCCTGTAGAAAAAGGAAAGAGAAACTTCAAAATCCCACACAGGGCAAGCTCTTCTGGCACCGTCTGCTTCAAATATGCTGAAGAGACCTCACGACCTCAGGAAGAACATCTGTCTGCCCTGTGATCCCTCCTTCTGAGTCCTTTGTCTGTCCTCTCATGATTGCCTGTCCCCAGGACAGGCCTCTAAGGCGACACAGCTGAGACTCAGCTGGTGAATTGGATGTGCCTGCACAAAGGAGGGATTTCAAAGAGGAGACTGGGATTCATTCAACCCTCTGTGTCCTAGTAGGTGACAGAGAAAGACAGTATTTCTTGGGGCTCACACCGTCAACAATGCATTGCGTATTGTGGGAGACTTACTAGAAAATCAAAGTAAAATATGCTCCCCTCTGGGAAATTCAAAGTTCCCATTGGACAGAAGAGGAGGCAAATTTCAAACACAAGTTCACCCAGATGGAAATATGTTCTTCTCTGCTCGTCTGGGAGCTTCATAGATGAGAGTGTGTATTCTTCTGTGTATGTTTTCTTTATCTTATATTTTTTAAATAATTCTACGTTCAGTAGACTATAATTATCTATTTTCTACTAAATGTGAAATGAATATATTTGAATAAATTCGGAATAAATCAAATATTTAAGTGCCCACAACTCAGTCTACCACATTTCCATAACTCCTTACCCAGCTTCCACAAACTACATTGTTGTCATACTTTTTTTTTTTTAATTTATACCTGGTGTTACAATGAGCATGGAGAAGATGCAAATATGTCCATGTCTCTACAGGATTAACTGTGATAAGGAAAGAATGCTGAGCTACTGCCTATATTGCAATCACTGCCACATTTTTCTTTCTTTTTTTTTTTTTTTTTTTTTGTTACTGTCTTTTTTCTCTATGACGGACAATCCAAATGAAAGGATGCAAGTGAAATGAAACCCGCCAAGCAGGTGTCGCTCAGTCGTTGAGCATTCAGCCACGAACCAGGAGGTCACCTGTTCGACTCTCTGTCCTGGCACATACCTGTGTTGGGGGCTCGATCCCCAGAAGGAGGTGTGCTTGGAGGAGGCCAATAGATATTTCTCCATCATCAATGTTTCTGGATCTATCCCATCCCTTCCTCTCTCTCTAAATCCAATAAAACCTACTTTTAGGAAAAGGAAAAGGAAGGAAACCTACCCGCAATTCCGCTTAGCTCCTCAGTCGGTGAGGAGATCCTCAGAACAGTGGGTGGTTGACCAGCGCCCTGGATCCGCTGCTGCTTGCAAGGTGCCTGTCTGAGGGAGACTGGCAGAATCACCAGTGCTCCTGGGCTTTTATACTGGTTTGAGGGGAATTCCCCAGTGGGCGGAGACAATGCAATTAGCATAATCTCGCGGAGGTACACAGGGCTAGAAGAGATTTGCTATTCTTGGTCCTTAAGCATTTTCAGTTATTTACACATGACATCGACCTGTTTTCTTCCTCTTAGAAAGAATGAACTTCTTTAAGAAAAACGAACACTTGTGGATATGCCTGCTGTTTCCTTCCCCGCTTTGCCTGGGGTAAAGTGATGCCATGCATGGGGGAGACAGCGTCTGGGAACACACAGAGCTTAGAGAGCTCTGGGAAGAAGTCCACCCACAGTGAGTGCAGCCCATGACATGGTCGACCTCCAGAGCTCTTCAGGTTTCCAAGCGAAGCTCCGATTCTATGAAAACCCTCTCTTCTTCCTGGCCTCGCTGCACACCCTCTTCGCCATAGTCTCCTCTGTGCCTGGGCAGCGGACCCTGGGAAATGCCCAGCAATGGAGCCCCAATTCTGGCCTTGTGCCAGTGCCTGGTTTTGTACTTTGTCCGGTGACTCAAGTCACTTTCCCGAGGCATTCCATGTCTGCACAGGGACGGCTGTGTCGCCACAGGTGACAGTCTTTTCCTGGGGTGGATGTCCAGGCGCTGGGATTTTGTCCTTCTGGCGAATCTCCTCCTGGGTGATACCTGATGGTTTCTTTAGCTGCTCGTCCACTGGCATCGGACCCAGGACAGGTGGAGGTCCTCCCCTCGGTTTTCACTAACAAACTTTGGTGAAGCAACACATGTACCATCTCCTGGGGACCTTTGGCTTCTTCCTTCCACGGCGAGTTGCACTCGCAGACAGTCACCCAAACCGCATCAGTTGGCGGCTGGCTGCACAGGTGGGGCCTGTCCGATGGCAAAATGTGGGCACTCCGGGTAGATTCAAATTTTACAATATGCAGGTATTTGAACTGGCAGTGACTTCCCAGTCGTCTATTCTCTAGGCTGTATTAGTGAGCCCGTAGGGTTAGCCTGGTCAAGGTCCCGAAACCGTGTCCCCTCCCCCACGTCCCTCCCCCTTTCCCTGCTACACCTGGGCATCCAACTTGGCATAGGCTCCTGTTCCTGCTTGTCCTGCCCTTGACCTGAACTCACTCCCGACTGTGCTTGTTTGGACGAACACAGGGCAGCCCAGTGGATCTCCTGGGAGCAGCTCCCTTTGTGGTTGAAGTTCATTCTGGGGGTTGTTGAAGGACCACATTCTTATCTGGGGAACAAAGTGTAAACATCCTTTTATTTTGCCTCTGGGCAGCAAATCTTGTTCCATATCTTAAGGAACCATCTAAAGGAGTGGCTAATAGGATTTAGGATCTTTATCAGATTGCAGCTCTATTTTTCTGGGCTACTGTGGGGATCCGTGAGAATCTCATAAAGTTCAATGTGGACTGGTGCTGGGTGGAAATATCGGAATCAACTAAGATATAGAGTGTGGACAGAGACTTCCTTGTCCACCACCCACCACCACCAACCTACTGCTCCATTGAGAGCTTTGTGAAACAAAAATTAAACAGCTTTCTGGAGGCCAGATGGGCAGAACTCTGTCACCTGGCCCCCTTAGAAGAGACATAGGCGGATGTGCCACCAAGACTTTTAGGTGAGAGGCTTTGATATGCCCCAATGACCTTGCCTGAGCAGGGTCATGTCACACAGAGACACCTAGCACGTGAGGCTGAAGATCATAGCTGTGTCATGACCAGGGTTAGGAAGGAGACACATAGTTTTGGCGGGAAGATAGACGGCGGGAACTGAAATGTTTCCAAGCAGCCATTGTGGAAAGGGCTGTGTGAACCTGAGGTCTGGCTCTCTCCCCACAGCTGAAGGGTACAGACCTGAATGTCTGTGTTCTCATCTGCACAAGGAAAACGCAAACACCAATAGTTTGCTTCTTTACCAACAGATTTCATTGTTCAAATACCTGCAAGCATTGCTGGCCATACAGATGAATTTCTTACAAAATTCTACATTCCTTCAAGTTTCCAGAGCACCCTAGCCTCTTGCATTGGATGCCACTGTTCTATAAACAACTTTCATTTGCACAAACACTTAACTACCTGCTGAGTTGTGTGTTGAAGGCTCTTTCAAAGTTTTCACACACGCAGATGCACACACACACACTCACACTCACACACCCACACACACACCCACACACACACACAGACAATACACACAAACACGCAGGCACTCATTTTTTCTAATATAAAATCTAACTAAGTATCTCTGTTTCCATTTAGGATTACTGTATCCTTGGTGTGGGATATTTTAGATTGAGCAGAAAGCAGTGAACAATGAATGCCTTGCCTTTCAGACACAGCGATTTGTACAGTGTGAATGCTCACATACTGTGTATTATAAGTATTATTGCCTGAATTAAAATATCGCCTGATTTTACACTGAGTAAATTCACCGGAGTGAATAATCTGTAAAGAAGTGTTTGTCTTTCATGATTCCCTCTCCTGTGTTGAGTTCTGTCATGTTTTCTAAGGGAAGAATTATGACTGGAGAATTTTCCACGTAGCTGACATGCCTAGGGCTCTTCTCCAGTGTAGGGTCTCTGGTGTCTTATGAGATTAGCATGTTTACTGAAGGCATTCCCACACTGACCACATTCATGTGGTTTCTGTTCGGTGTGTGTTATGTTGTAAGGTGTAAGCTCAGACTTTTGCCTGAAAGCCTTCCTACACATGGGACACACATGTTGTTTCTCCCCCGGATGGATTCTCTGGTGTTGGTTCCGGCCAGAGCTTTGACTAGTGACATTCATAACCTTTCTTCCCTGGATGGACTCTCTCCTGTTTTTCTAAGGTAAGATGTTTGATTGAAAGCTTTGTCACATAGAGGACATTCATAAGGTTTCTGTCCTGTGTGGATGGCCTCATGCTGTCTAAGGAAAAACCATGACTGAAGGCTTTCCCACACTCATAAGGCTTCTCTCCAGAGTGCATTGGATTGTGGTTTCTAAGCTCAGATCTTTGCAAAAAGCCTTCCCCACATGGATGACATTCACATGGTTTCTCTAGAGGGGGGGTCATGTTCTGCCATCTGAGGTTGAAAGCATGACTGAAGGGTTTCCCACGGTCACATGTTTTTCCTGTGGTGTGAATGTCATTGTGTCTATTAAGGCATTCCTCTACTCTAGGCGACTTTCCCCACTGCTGGCTGACAAACGGTTCCTTTCTTACAATGAATTAAGAAATGTGGAGACACAGCTGATGTATGAGTTAATTCATCACTGAAATCAGCCTTTGGGAACTTTTCCTAGAACACATGGGGAGCTCTCCTTCTCGGGGCAGGGTTTGGGCAGAGGTAGGATTCTGAACATGTTCTGAAGTCATCCAGGTCAGGGAGTGCTCCTAGGATGGAGTTGGGGTGGGCATGGGCTGAGGGATCCTGGGAGGGGCACTGAGGCTGCTGAAGGACCACAAGCGAGAAACATCTTTGGAGGGTGATTCACTAAGGCCTGTCAATGCCCTTTAGGGTGGGGACGACCTAGACAGCGAAGAAGGGATTAGTCAGGAACCTTCAGGTGGGGCCCAAGTTCATGTCTTTTTAAGGTACATCCAATTCCACTCTACTCTCAGGGACCTGAGCTTTGTGCTACAGTCATTATCCCAAAAAGGATCTGAAAGGATCAGCAATGAAACCCAATCTCAACAGCACATATTTTGCAGAATTTTATTAATATCGAAGAAAAAGTATATAAAACAGAATATAATAAAACATTTCATAAAGCCAAGGTACAAAGTCATCAGAAGAGTCCCCATCCTGATTTCCACCGAAATAACACAGCACAGTCACACAGTTTCGCTTCAGGACCACAGGCACTGATTCCAAACTGCAGATCTCAAAGGGGGCCCTGCCCCACGTTCCCCAAGGCAGTCAGGGGCACACCTGGTAGAGATTCATTGTGTAGCTTCCTTTTTCCATTAGACTCTGAGGCCTGTATTGCAACTTACCTTCTTATAAAATGGATTAAAAATTTTAAAAATTGCACTTCCCATAGGAATTCTATAAATACTAACTTCAGTTTACTGAAAAAGTACCATTTGAAATATCACTAATTTCAAGTGCTTTATCTGTTCATGTGTGTTTTCAGTCTTATTTTCTTTCTCACCCTCTTTCCACACAGCATTGCATAGAGTTTCTGACCCAGCATTAACAGCTGCTCCTTGTGACTACCTCTCCCTAGCTCAGCCGTGGGCAACCTACGGCCCGCGGGCGGGATCCGGCCAGTTCGGCTGTTCTATCTGGCCTGCGGAGCCGAAAGAGCGGAGGGTTCTCTTGCTCTTCCCTCCACTCCTTTACTTTGAATTTATATTAGTTCACACAAACACTCCATCCATGCTTTTGTTCCGGCCCTCTAGTCCAGTTTAAGAACCCATTGTGGCCCTCGAGTCAAAAAGTTTGCCCACCCCTGCCCTAGCTCCACAGTCACTGCCAGGTTTCCTGGGCTGAAGAACAAGTCATAGGTAACATGAGGGTCTCACTGTCCTTTACTCTTTTCAGAGTAAGAAGAAACCTGAAGGGCTTCAAACGGGACACTCAAGATTACTCTGTCTCAGAGTCCCTCTGTCTTCTCCGAGGTGGGAGGGCTCTGAGCAGCACAGGTGGGCTTCTCAGCAGGAGGGAGGGAGGTAGCTGTCAGGAGCTTGTAGCTCCTGTGGCCTCCATCTATTCTCTTAAAGACCATTTGAATGGGCTGGCATAGAACCTGGGTAATTGGTGGGAGCTGGGGCACCTTACAGGGCTGCACAGACTTATAGGGAGGGCACTGGTCCAGACGCTGCAGGTCTGGTCTCTGCATGTTCTTCTGGGGGGACAGGCAGGTGCTGAATCTGGGGGTTGTGTTGTTTTGTTTTCCCCCCAGCACTTCTAGCAGATCTGGAAGGATGTCTGGTGTCTTGACACTGCAGTTGGGGTCCTGGCCCACACTCTGTCCTGCAGGATGTCAGATGCTGTGTGAGTTCCCATCAGGGAATTTGGCTTGTGCCTGAGGGATGAGGGTGTGGCAGCATGGGTTGCTGGAGGCAAAATGGGGCCTGTTCTTCTTCTGGTGGACACTGTGGTTGGGATTCCGGACAAAGCATGCCTAGTGGGTGAGGAGTGTCTGCTACAGGTCTTCCCTGCCCACTATTTAGTCAACGAGGTGAGCAGGCGCTTCCCTCAGTGTTTTGATTGGAGGTGCTGAGAATGTCATGTCAGGTTTCCTGAAAGGTAACCCAGTGGTCAAATCTGGGTCTTGCACCCACTTTCTCTTGTTTGTGAGGACGGGCATTGGCCGTGTTGGAAGCTGTAAGAGACATAACACAGAGGTTTCTTATTAGAGTTTTCTCATCATCAAGTATAAGTAAAAGTAAATAAATATAAAAAAGATCTTAATGGACAGTGAAAGATACACCAGCAATCAGTGTGCAGACGAGGAGGTCCTTGAGCTCCGTATGAAACAGGTTACAAAGTGCCCTTGACAGCTTTTGTAACATCAGGTAAGAAAACACAAAGGTTCTCACATCTGTCTCCTGTTAGTGAAGTGGAAACAAGCCTTTCCTAGCCTCTTCCTAGGGATTGGACACACATCATGGCGTTGTCTAGGCAGTTTGGGGACTAATGAGTTTGGGTGGGCAATACAGAAGTAGGGATCCCGATTTCAAGATGCCTGGTTGTCCGAAGGGATTGTACCTTTCTGGAAGCATCTAATGAGATCCTGCCCATGCCCTCCACCAGCATAGAGTGTGGGAGGAAAGTCGGTTTACAGTGGTAGGTACTCAAAACACAGAGTTTATTGTTGGTTTATTATTTTATTAATTATGTTACTATTTTCCAAAGGAAAATGGAAAACTTATTATTGCCTCACTCTGTAATGTTGGCACTGAGGCAAGTAGAAAGGGAAATCAAAGTCACCAAGAAAAATGACATTAGGAAACTAACTGTAGAAACCACGTGGGACCCCACAAAATTGTCACAATTCCCTCAGACAGAGAGCAAGGAAGGAAGTTGTGTGACTCTGATGAAATAAAAAGCCCAGCATCTGGGGACACTCACCCTCACATAGGCACAGGGTTCTGTCTCGTCCTTCCAGTTTTGCTGGGGCCTCCTTGGGGATCTCCGGGGAAATCTCTGGCTCATGGCCTGTCTCTGTTCTTCATTGAGCCTGCCGGACACAACATGGTACTGAATCCCCCCATTTCCTGTAGCCCATGAAGCAAACTTTTCTATGGTCCAGACCCTTTCCCTGTGTCTGTGTGATCCAGGGAGTGAGGTCCCCTGTGTTCCCTAGACTTGCCCTTGCCTCATCTCAGATCTTACCCCCACTCAGGAGCACTCAAGAATTTTTCACAAAGGATTTTCCTTTCACTCCATTGTCTCTCTGCCTGTCCTTGGAATATATCCACCATGTCCCATCCCACCCCCACCACCATTCATCCTCAGTGATTCTCAGGGAGTGAATGGAACTCTGAGTGTGAACCCCTGGAGGACACCAACAGCTTTCTCAATCTCTCCATGTCCGTCTTTGCCTGGAGATGTCAATGCAGACTGTGTAGATATAAGAGACACAGGGGCTTCTTAGATTTCCCCCAAAGTTTGGCTCCACCGTCCCACCATACTCACCAAGCTCTCTGCTCTATCTCCCCAGCAGTCATGTTAAAGGGCCCTGAGAGACACAGGTCCCAGGGGAGTCCATGGATTCAGGTAATCCAGGGAGTGAGGCCCCATGCATGCACTAGACTTGCCCTTGCCTCATCTCAGATACTCATTACTACTTGGAGCCCTCCAGGATTTTTCATGAAAGACTTTCCTTTCACTCCATTGTATCTCTGCCTGTCATTGGCAGAAACAGAAAATGCCCCACCCCTACCACCAGTCACCCTCAGCAGTTCTCCAGGAACAGAATGATACTCTGAGTGTGACTCCTGGGAGACAGGGGCAGCTTTATCAATCTCTCTATGGCCCTTTGCCTGGAATGGGAATCCAGACAGTGCAATGGTAAGAGACACAGGTTCCCTAGAATTCCCCCAAAATTTGTCTACACCTCCTATGATGCTCACCTTGCTCTCTGCTCAATCTCCCTAGCAGTCATGTAAGGATGGCATGGATTCTGTGGGTCCTGGGGAGCCAATGGTTTCTGGTTCTTCATCTTATTGGATCCTTGGGGCTGGGGGTGTTCAGCCCCATCCCAAAGCTTCATGGGACACCTGAGGCCGTTTTCCTTGTGCCCAAAGCTCCCACAGTCCTTGCATTTTAACTAGGGGAGAACAGTCTGTCAGTCAACACAAAATACAGGCACATTTCAAAGGGAAACAAGAGGACAGATGCATTTATGGAGGTTATAGAGGGGGACATAACCATAAGACCCACAAACTGCCAGTTTTTGAGGATATTATAGAGCTTTCCAAAGCCCATCTTAGTTGGGGTGCAATGCAGGAGAAAGAAAACTAGAGGTTTAAGCATGACTACATAGACAGAAATGGAAAGATTTTGGCACAAAACAGGCTGTATAGGACACTAACTAGGAAGTGAGGTTATTTCTCTGAGTCTGCCTGGTGAGGATGTCCCAGAGCAGGGGACCATCAGATGGGAAAGGAAACCCACTTTTCACAAAGGACTTTCCTTTCACTCTATTGTCTCTCTGCCTGTCCTTGGAATAGATTCACCATTCATGGACATAGAATGAGCCATGTCCAAACCCAGTCTCTGTGACCCATGCCACACTCCCCAGGTTCCCATAAGGGCCAAGCCCCTACTCACCCTGGGATTCTCCTCCTCTGGTGGGGGAGCCTGGTGTGCCCCTGGGGCCCTCTGTGGCTGCTTCCCTTTCGGGCCATCCAGCATCTGTTGGGCCCTTGCTGAGGTTCACCCGTTGAATTGGATGTGCATGCAGGCACCAGTGATTTAAAAAAGGAAACTGTGATTAGGTCACCCTTTAACCTAGTAGGACAGAGAAAGACAGTATTTCCTGAGACTTACACCATCAGAAATGCATTGACTACAGTGGCACACATACTAGGAAAGCAAAGTGAAGTATGCTCCTCCCTGCGAAATTTGAAATTCCCATTGGACAGAAGAAGAGGCAACTTCCTAATGCAAATTCACCCAGACAAAAATATTTCCTCCTCTACCAGTTTGGAAGCTTCACAAATGAAGGTCTTGACTGTTTTCTTTTCTTTTTTTAAATAATTCTATCCTCAATGTCCTATCTTTAACTAGTTTCTAATAAATGTGATATGAATATCTTAGAAATTAAGACTGAGTAAATCAGTTATTTAGCTTTAAGTGCCCACAGCTCTATCTACCAAGTTCCATATGTGCTCACACAGATGTTCACACAAATCACAATGCTGGGGTCCATTTCCTTAGAAATTTGCTCTTGGGGTAACAATGAGCATTAAGAACATGTAGTTTGTTCGTCTCTCTGCTCGGATTTTCTATGAAAACAGAAGAATCCTCACCCCACTGCCTAAAGCCACATCTCTTCCAAGTTTTCCTAGTGTACCATTTCTCTGAGGGACTAAGGAGCCAATTAAAAGAAAACCCAACCACTTGGAGTTGCTCAGTGTTTAAGTTGGACCCATTAACCATGAGCTCACCAGTTCAGTTCCTGGTTAGGGTACTTGCTCAGATTTCACACTTGATCCCCAGTTGCAGGCCTGCAGGAGGCAGCCAATCCATGTTTCTCTTTCATCAATGTTTCTATCTCTATCCCTCTCCTTTCTTCTCTCTCAAAAATCACTAAATACGTATTTAAAAAAAATAAAGAAGGGAAACCCATCTGAAATCGGTCTGTACTCTCCCCGTTGTCAACAGATTCTCAGAGTAATCTGGAGCAGCCCCACTGGACGCCATGCAGCTCTGAAGGTGCCTGAGGAAGGGTCACTGAGAGAGCCTGCAGTCCTGGTAGATTTATAGGCTGGCTCAGGTCACGTGACATGTGGGAGCTGACCATTAAATTAGCATAATCTCCCAGAAGGAAACAGGGTTTAAAGGTTAGCTCTGTTGTGGGTTCTTTAGGGTTTTCAGGCCTTTTCACTTTATATGGACCCACGTGCTCACTATTAGGAAGACGTAGCTTCTATAAGAAAAACAAACATTTGTGGGTGCGCCTGCTGCTTTCCTCTGCACTTTGCCTAGTTTAATGTGGTGAATGCATGTGAGACAAATGGTCTCATAATCCGAGTGTAGAGTTCTTTGGCATGAAGTCCATCCACGGGTGTTTGCAACCAACAACATTTCCACCTCCAGAGCTCTTCACATTTCCAACTGAAGCTCTGATTCTATGAAAATTCTTTCTTCTTCCTAGCCTCACTGAAGACTGTCTGCCACCATCCTCTTCTGTCTCTCTGATGTGATGCTCTAGGAAATCCACAGGAAAGGAGCCCAAATTTTGTCCTTGTGTGAACAGTTCTTTTTGCACTCTGCCTTGTGACTCAAGTCACTGTCCCTGAGTTGTCCCGTGTGGACACAGGAAGCTCTATGTCACCGCAGATCAGTCTTTTCCTACGGGTCGATGTACATGAACTGGGACTTATTCATTTGGCCTCATCTCCTATTGGTTGATACTTGATAATTTCTCAGTTTCTCTTCCATTGACTGTAGATTGTTGGAGACACATGCCTGTGTTTTTATTAAGAGACAATGAGAAACAGAAATGCAAATCATCTTATTTGAGAATTTTCTACTTTATTCCATGGGATATTGTGTTCAAATCTGGTCACTCAACTCAGCACCCGCTGGCACAGGTACAGGTGGGGCGTGTCTGATATCAAACTGTGGGCACTCTGGGTAGTTTTCCATTTTAGAATTTGCATATATTTGAACTCCCAGTGACCTTCCCATTTGTCTTTCCTTTATTATTGATGAATGTGCCACCAAGGTGACCCTGGTCAAGGCCCTTAAACCCTGGCTCCTCCCCTCGGGTCCCTACACCCTGGGACTCAGCCTGTCCAAAAAGTCTCGCAGAGGCTGTTTGTCCCTGCTTGTCCTGCCACTGACCTCAATGCACTCCAATCCACTTTCTGCCACACAAGTTGGGACGACCCACTTTCAGAATCACTCTCCCAAGTCAGACTTAATGGTGTCTTGACTGAAAAATATGTCCCTTTTACTGTGGGAATTATGAGAAACTGCATATACCTCATTGGTCTAATTCTCATAATTACTAATTATCAAATTTGTCTCTCATGTCTACAGATGGAATCTATTGGAATTTTGAAAATTATCAAAAGTGTTTTCTCATGAAAAATTTCCCCCACTCTGATTGTGTTAGCTACCACTTATTTAATGTCAAGCATTTAAGTTAGGAGTGTTTTACATTAAGAAAAAAAGAACTTTCACCCTAACGAGTTTGGCTCAGTGAATAAAGCATTGGCCTGCAGGCTGAAGGGTCCCAGGTTCCCTTACGGGCAAGGGCATGTACCTTGGTTGCAGCCACATCCCCAGTAGGGAGTGTGTAGGAGGCAGCTGATCGATTTTTCTCTCTCATAGATGTTTCTAACTCCCTCTCCCTCTCCCTTCCTCTCTGTAAAAAATCAATATAATATGTGTATAAAAAACACACACACACATTTTACAATGTTTTCCCCAAGTGGACTTTTTTTTTGGTTGTACTGTGCATTGTCAGTGATTATTATTCTAAAGTATCTTATATAGTAGTTGAGTTTCTTAGTATACAATGTGAGGTTGGGGGGGCTCCCTACAAAACAGTCTCCTGAGCCACACCTAGTCCTCTCCTGGACCCTGAAGTCTGACCTGCATTGCACATCATGTGTCCAGCAGGACATCACACTAACAGACCAGGGGCTCTGACATCAGGTTGTCCTGGGAGCCTCAGGGTCCTCTGGGTTCCCATATCTCAGCCCATTGATGTTGGCGGCAGCATCTTCTGTGCTCCTGGCCAGCGGGAGTAGGGGTGCTGTGTGAAGGAGGAGGGACTGAGTGAGCACCAGTGAATCTGGCCTCCTTTGGTGGAGATGGAAATGTCTGAGTGTTTTCAGGGGGACAGGTGCCTGCTCTGAGACTTACTACCGAGGACATCGCCATTCCATGGACACCTGACAGGACGTTGAAAATCCAGAGGGGCACAGTCTCAGGATGTCCTTTGCACAAGTTGTTAGAAATAGTGGTTCCTATGCACCTAAGCTGATGAGGGCCCACCTTCTAATGAAAACAAAGACATGAAATCACACACTTTGGTTGGTCTCTGAGAGGTGTTTGGTCAGAATTGCAGCTGAATTCAACTACAGATGGGAGGAACCTATTCTCGTAGGCAGACCATAGACTTAATTCCTCATCTTCCTCAGTTGTGATTAACATTTCCCCACCCAGCCTCTACAGTGAAATCACCTGGGGAAAGATTTTAGGAAAAAAGTATATGTCCATTTCAACCACAGAATTACTTTTTTACTGGGTCTCAGTGAGGCCCGTGGTTTGGACTGCTTGTTGGGAAGAGCACAGGTCAGCAAGTTGATGTTTAGGTTCAATAAGGGTGTTTGTTGAAGGACAACATTTTCTTCTCTAGGAACAAAGTGGGAAAATCCTTTCATTTTGCTTGGGGCAATCGAATTTTCTTAATTATTTAAAAAGCAGCTCAGGTAGTGGCTAATAGGATTAGAAAAATTATCTTATTGCAGATTTATTTTCTGAGCTGCTCCTTGGGATCGGGGAGAAACAGCTAAGGTTCAATCTGGGGTTAGTGGTGGGTGCAAAAATACTGAATTAACTAAGACTGTGGTCGGCAAACTGCAGCTCTCAAGCCACATGCGGCTCTTTGGCCCCTTGAGTGTGGCTCTTCCACAAAATACCACGGCCTGGGCGAGTCTATTTTGAAGAAGTGGCATTAGAAGAAGTTTAAGTTCAAAAAATTTGGCTCTCAAAAGAAATTTCAATCATTGTACTGTTGATATTTGGCTCTGTTGACTAATGAGTTTGCCGACCACTGAACTAAGATGTAGAGTGTGCTAGGAGACTTCACATCCACCCCTCCACCACCACCAAGTAGCTCAATCAGAGCTTTTAGAACAAAAATCAAGAGCTTTCTGGATCCATTAACGGCAGCATTCTGTCTTCTGTCCTCATGTTGCAGAGACTTAGGCTGAGGTACCACCAATACTTTTAGGTGAGAGGCCTTGATATGCCCCTATGACCTTGCCTGAGCAGGGTCATGTCACACAGAGACACCTAGCACGTGAGGCTGAAGATCATAGCTGAGTCATGACCAGGGTTTGGAAGGAGACACATGGTGTTGGTGGGAAGATAGACGCAGGGAACTGAAATGTTTCCAAACAGCCATTGGGGAAAGGGTTATGTGAACCTGAGGTCTGGTTCTCTCCCCACAGCTTCAGGGGGTACAGACCTGAATGTATGTGTTCAAAACTGCATAAGGAAAACTAGAACACCAACATTCAGCTTCTTCAGCAACAGATTGTATTGGTCAAATATCAGACAGCATTGCTATATCTAAAAGTCGATATTCAATATATCCAGATCACTTTAGCCTCCTACATTTGATGCCATAAGTTTTATAAACAACTTTTATTTCCTCAACCACTCAATTATTTGCTGAGTTGAGTGTTGGAGAATTTTTAAAAATAATTTTATAGATTTCAGAGGGGAAGGGAGAGGGAGAGATAGAAACATCAATGATTCGAGAGAATCATTGATCAACTGCCTCCTACATGCCCCACCCTGGGGAAGAGCCCCCAAATGGGCATGTGCCCTTGGCCAGAATTGAACCCCAGACTCTTCAGTCTGCAACCCAACGCTCTATCCACTGAGCCAAACCAGCTAGGGCTGGAGGATTCTTTAACAAGTTTCCACACTCACAGACACACACACACACACACACACACACACACACACACACACACACACACACACACAAACAGACTAGCACATACACTCATATTGTTTATATGAAATCTAACGAAGCTATTTCTGCCTTGAATTTAGGATTGCTATCTCCTTGGTTTGGGAATCTTAAGTTTGACTGAGAAATAAGTGGTCAATGAATGCCTTGTCTTTCTGACACAGTGGTTTGTACAGTATGAATGTTCACATTTATCACAAATGTTTCTTTATGAAGAAAAGGTTTCTTGTGATTTTAGACTGAATAACTTCACTAGAGTGAATGATGTGCAAAGAAATGTTTGGATTTCCTCATGAGGGTTCATGTTCTCATTTCCTGTTTTAGTGTTTTGTCCTCCCTGAGTTTAAAGTGCACACAAAACCTGGAAGTTGGCTGAATGTTTGTCAATTATGACCGCAGTCCTAGGGTTTCTCACTTGTGAAGTTGGTTCCTTTTACCAATAATTATAAATGAAGACTTACGCATTCTCCTCTGAAGAATGAGTCAAGCATCTTCAAAGTTCAGAGGTGTTTCCAAGGACATCTAAATTAACATGTTTACAATGTGATTTGTCATGTTATCTGAGATCAGGACAATGATCAAAGGCTTGCACAAAGACGCCATAGAGATGGATCCACCCACAGGTTAAAGGTCTTTCAGGCCAATGAGTATGAAGATAAATGGATCTCCCACATTGCTTACTGAGTGTTTCTTCCATGTATGAGTCTGCAGTATGTTTAAATGCTAAAGCTACGATTGACATTCCTTCCATAATTATTAAATAAATAATGCCATGTCATGACAGTCAGGTCAGACTATCTACTGGAGGCTTTCATGATTTCTTCTCCTGTATTGGATTCCCTCATGTTTTCTAAGGGAAGAACAATGACTGAAAGATTTCCCAAATAACTGACTTGCATATGCTGTTCTCCAGTGTGTGTTCTCTACTGTCTTGTGAGATTAACATGTTGACTAAAGGCATTCCCACAGTCATGACACTCATAAGGCTTCTCTCCAGTGTGCATTCGATTGTAGTTTCCAAGGTCAGATCTTTGCAAAATGCCTTTCCCACATAGAAGATACTCAAATGGCTTCTCTCCAGTGTGAGTCATCTTGAGTCCTCTGAGGCTGATGCATCACTAAAGGCTTTTCCACATTCACATAATTTGCCTCTGGTGTGAATTTCATTGTGTCTCTAAGGCATACCTCTTCACTGGCTGACCTAAGGTTTCTTTATTATGTGAATTAATGAATGTTGAGACACAGCAGATCTATGAGTAAATTCATCACTCAAATCAGCCTTTGGGATCCTTTTTCTAGAACCAGTGGAGAGCTCTCATTTTCAGAGCATGGTGGGGGCAGACATGTTCATAAGTCACACAAATCAGAGACTGCTTCTGGGGAGCAGAGGTCAGATACTCAGGTGTCCAGAGAGGGACACTGAGGCTGCTGAAGGACCACAAGAGAGGGACAACTTTGGAGGGTGAAGTCCTAAAGGCTGTTAGTGCCCCTTAGGGAGGAGATGATCTTGACTGAGAAGAAGGGATGATACAGGGACATACAGGTGTTGCCCAAGCTAATCCACCTCCAGGTACATCATATTCCCATCTACTCTCAGTGACATGAGCTTTGTGGCACAGTCAGTGTTTTTAAAATGATCCAAAAATGGACAGAAATGAAATCCAATCACAATGTGATCTATTTTGCAAAATTTTATTGATGCCAAACACAAACTATACTTAAAAGAATACTTTAATATGACATTCCATAAACCAAAGGTGCAAAATCATGGGGAGGGTCCCCATCGTAATTTCCATTGAGATAACACAGTAGAGTGAAACAGTCTCATCTCAGGACAACAGGCACTGCTTCAAATCTACAGACCACACAGGTGGCCCTTCCCCAGGTTCCCCAAAGCACACAAGTGCACACCTGATACAAATTCATTACATAGCTTCCTAGTTCCATTAAACTTTAAAGGCTACTATTGCAACTTAACTTAATTTTACATACAATGGATGAAAATTTCTAAAAATCTACTTCCCTTTCCAGTTCGATTAGCACAAACTATAGTTTCTTATAAAATATCACTACACCTATGTAAATTAAAAGTGCAATAACTGAGCCTGCGTGCCCCAAGCATGATCAGAGTTCCCACCATCTGTCCACATAGCACAGAAGGGAAGCTCTGATTCCCCAGAAACATTTGCTCCAAGTGATCTCCCCTCTCCAGTTCCTCAGGCAGCTCCAGGTGGCCTGGGACTGAGGAACATGTCTTCCCTGACATGGAGTGTCTCACTGGCCATCACCTTCTTCAGAGGAAGAGGAAAGGTGAAGGGCCTCAAGGAGGACACTCAAGGGGACACAGGGACAGAGTGCCTCTGACTTCTCAGTGGTGGGAGATATCTGAGCAGGAGCGGTGAGCTTCTCAGCAGGAGGGTGGGAAGGCGGTGTCATGGTAATGGAGCTCCACTGGCCTTTGTCTAATGTCATGAAGACCTTTCTGAGGGGCTGGCCTGGAACCTCAGGAATTGGTGGGAACTGGGGCACGTGGCAGGGCTGGAGAGTCTTGCTGAGAGTACCCTGGTGCAGAGGCTGGGCTTCAGGTCTCTGGGTGCTGTTCAGGCAGGGGCTGAGTCTGGGTTTCTTTGTGGGCTTCTGGCAGGTCTGGCTGGAAGTCTGGGCAGCTCTCTTGCCAGGCACCTTGATGATGAGATCAGAGTCCTGGCCCACACTGTGTGCAGCAGCATGTTGGATGCTGTGTGAGTTCCCATCAGGGAACTTGGCCTGTGGCTGGTGAGTGAGGGTTTGGTCCAGGCCCTGGGTGCTGAAGGCAGAGTGGGGTCTGTCGTCCGTCTCATGGACACTGTGTGGGGGATCTTGGACAAAGTGTATGCCTTCTGTGTGAGGGGAGTCTGTGACAGGCCCTTTCTGTCCATTCTTTGGTACAGGAGGTAAGCAGGTGCTTCTCTCAACACCTTTGACCGGAGGTGCTGTGGAAGTCATGACACATTTCCTTTTTGGTGAACAAGTAGTGAGATCAGGGTCCCGCACATATTTCCTCTTGTTTTGATCAGATCTCGGCTTGTGTGGATCCTGTAAGAGACAGAATACATATGTTACACATTGGAATTTTCTCACCATAAAGTAGAAAATAAAATTAAACCAACAACAAGGAAAAAAAGGATATTGAAACAAGATATGGACTACAAAAAATAAGCCAAGAAGGAAACTAAAGAAGATGAGGTCCTTGAGCTAGGTCAGAAGGAAGATATGATGTCCCCTTGATACCTGTTCTAACATCAGATAGGAAAACATGAAGTTTTCACAGCCGTCTCCTGTTATTGAAATGGAAACAAGCCTTTACTAGCCTCTTCCAGGGAATGGACACTTCTTGGTGTTGTGAATGCATTTTGGGGACTAATGAGTTTGCATGGGCAATTTGGGAGAAGGCATTCTGATTTCATGATGCCTGGTTTCCCACAAGGGATGGTGCCTGGTGGAAACATCTAATGAAACCACACCCATGCCCTCCATCAGCTTAGAGGGTGGGTCAAAAGTAGCTTTACAGTTGTAGGTCCACTAAACACAGAGCTTATTGCTGTTTTATGATTTATTACCTTACCATTTTCCAAAGGAATACTGTAACCCCACTTTTGCCTCATCCTGTATTGTTGGGACACATGAAAGTGTAGGCCAAATAAAAGGCACCAAGAAAAATGAATTATGAAATTACACTAGAGAAAGCATGTGAGTTCCTGTAGAACTTTCACCATTGCCTCAGAGAGAAGACAAGGAGGGAAGTAGGGTGACCCTGATGCAATGAAAAGCCCAGCACCTGGGGACACTCATGCTCACATCGTCACAGGGTTCTGTCTCTTCCTTCCAGTTTTGCTGGGGCCTGCGTGTGGGTCTCCAGGGAAGTCTCCAGCATGGATTCTGTCTCTGTTCTTCATGCCTGCAAGACAGAACATGATACATGAGACACTCCATTTCTTCTCTCCAATGAAGGCGATCCTTTCCTGGCCCACACCCCTTCCCACTTCTTGTGATCCAGGGAGCGCAGCCCAGTGCATTTACCATACTGGCCCCTGCCTCATCTCAGATTCCCTCCCCAAGGAACCCACCTGGGTTTTTCATGAAGGACTTTCCTTCATTCCGTTTCCTCTCTGCCTGACACCTTTATAGATTAAAGATGTTCCCAGCACCAACCCTACTACCATTCACCCTCATTGGTTGCCAGGAATTCTATGAAATTCAGAGTGTGACCGATGAAGACATGGGGATTTTTTCTCTGTGTATCTCTGACTTTGAATGGAGATGGCAAGGCATACAGTGTAGAGGTAAGGACACAGGCTTCATAGATTCTGCCCCAATGTTTTCTCCAGCCTCCCACAATGCTCACCATGCTCTCTGCTCAGTCTCCCTAGCAGCCCTGTTAAAGTGTCCTGGGTTCTGCTGGACCTGGGGATTCCATGGTTTCAGGTTCTCCTTCATCTTATTGGAGCCCATGGCTTGGGGGGCTAGGGCCCTATTCCTGCACTTCAGTGGACACCTGTGGCTGCTTGCCTTGTGCCCAAAGGACTTGCAGTTCCAGCATCTCACCTGCGGGGAGAGAAGGAGGTCAGTGAGTCAGCCCAAAGCAGGGACACATTTCCAAGCAAAGAGGGGGACAGATTTATGGAGGTGCAATATCGGTTGCAGAGACTGACATAAACACGGGGCTCACCTGGTGCCTGTTACTAAGATGTTGTGGTGCATGCCAAAGCCCATATTAGTTGGGCAGGAACATGGGGAGAAGGCATACACTTCTCAGCATGCATACATAGACCCACATGCAAAGACTTGGACACAAAACAGGCTGCACAGGACTCTCACTAGGGAGTGAGGGTTCTCTGAGTCCCAGGGGAAGTTTGTGACCCTGATGCAATACAAAGCCAAGAACCTGGGGTCACTTACCCTCACGTAGTCACCGGATTCTGTCTTGTCCTTCCAGTTGTGCTGGGGCCCTCCTGGGGCTCTCTGGCGTAATTTGTGGCGCAGATCCTGTCGCTGTTCTTCATGCCTGCCGGACAAAACATAGTATATGAGTCCCTCCATTCCTGTCCCCAATGAAACAAGCCTTCCCATATAGTCCAGTCCCTTTCCCTGTATCAGTGTGATCCAGGACGTGGGGTGTGTGCATTTACTAGACTTCTCCTTGTCTCATCTCAGATCTTCCCTTTCCTGTGGGCACTCAAGGATTTTTCACAAAGGACTTTCCTTTCCCTCCATTGTCTCTCTGCCTGTCTTTGGCAGAGATCCACCATGTCTCACCCCACCCCCACCATCATTCACTCTCAGTGACTCTCAGGAAGGGAATGAAACTCTGATGCACCCTTGGAGGCCACGGGCAGCTTTCTCAAACTCTCCAGGTCCCTGTCTTTGCTTGAAGGTGGCAATGCAGATATTGGAGTGGTAAGAGGTGTGGGCTCCAGAGATTTTCCCCAAAGTTTGGCTGCACTCACCCATGAAACTCACCGAACTCTCTGCTGGGTTAACCTAGCAGCCTTGTTGAAGGGCCCTCGGTTCCACAGGTCCCTGGGAGTACAAGGATTCCGGCTCTCCTTCATCTCATTGGAGCCCAGGGCATGGGGGGCTAGGGCCCCACTGCAACGCTTCATGGGACATCTGAGGCTGCTTGCCTTGTGCCCAAAGGCCCCACATTTCCAACATCTCACCTGGAGGAGATAAGGAGGTCAGAGAGTTAGCTCAAAACACAGGCACATTTCAAAGGGGAACAGCGGGACAGCTTGATGGAGGTCGAATATGGGTCACACCAGGGAGGGCTCACCAGGTAGCTATTGTTTAAGGTATTAGGGTGGATCCCAAAGCCCAGGTTAGTGTGGAAGGAACATAGGAGAAAGGACGGAAGGGATGAGCATTCATATACAGAACCAAATGGAAAGTTATGGACAAAAAAACAGGCTGCACAGGACACTATTAAGAAGGGAGAAGCTAGTTTGGCTCAATGACTAGAGCGTCGGCCTTTAGGCTGAAGGGTCCCAGAATTGATTCTGGCCAAAGGCACATGCCTAGGCTGTGGGCTCGGTCCCCAGAAGGGGGAGTGCAGGAGGCAGCCTATCCATGATTCTCTCTCATCATTGATGTTTTTATCTCTCTCTCCCAGTCCCTTCCTCTCTGAAATCAATAAAATATGTTAAAAAACAAAAAGACATAGGTTGTTCCTGCAAATACGAAGGGACCAGTCAGACAGGTGAGGGTGTCCTAGGTTAGGGGTCCAGTGCATGTCACAGGACACCCCAGTTATGGACACAGAACTTGCCTTGTCCAAACCCTGTCTCTGTCATCCAGGCCACCACTTTCCCAGGGTCCCCACAGAGCCAGGCTGCTACTCACCCCGGGATGCTCCTCCTCTGGTGGGGGAGCCTTGTGTGCCGCTGGGGCCCTCTGTGGCTGCTTCCCTTTCTGGGCCATAAGGTCTGAGGGCGCACGTTCTGGGTCACGACCTGCCTTCTGTCACACCACCTACGACCTTCACGTCTTTGTGTCTCAGCTATGGACTTGCGAATCTCCTGAGGAAAAAGGAAAGAGAAACGTTTCAAAATCCCACACAGAGCTACCTCCTCGGTCTGCTTCAAATCTGCTGAGGAGACCTCAGGACCTCAGGAAAAACATCTGCCTGCCCTGTGATCCCTCCTTCTGAGTCCTTTGTCTGTCCTGTCATGATTGCCTGTCCCCAGGACAGGACTCTAAGGCGACACAGCTGAGACTCAGCTGGTGAATTGGATGTGCATGCACAAAGGAGGGATTTCAAAGCGGAGATTGGGATTCATTCAACCCTCTGTGTCCTAGTAGGTGACAGAGAAAGACAGTATTTCTCGGGGCTCACACCACCATCAATGCATTGCGTATTGTGGGAGACTTACTAGAAAATCAAAGTAAAATATGCTCCCCTCTGGGAAATTCAAAGATCCCATTGGACAGAAGAGGAGGCAAATTTCAAATACAAATTCATCCAGACGAAAATATATTCTCCTCTGCTCACCTGGAAGCTTCACAGATGAGATTCTGGACTGTTTTTGTGTTTGTTTTCTTTATTTTGTCTTTTAAAATAATTTTATCTTCAGTTTCTTATAATTATATAGTTTCTAATAATTGTGAAATGAATATATTTGAACCAAGTCTGAATAAATCAAATATTGAAGTGCCCACAGCTCAATGTACCATGTTTCCATAACTGTTACCCAGCAGTGCCCACAAATTACATTGCTGTGGTACTTTTTTTTTTTTTTTAATTTATACCTGGCATAATAATGAGCATGGATAAGGTACAATTTGTCCATGTCTTACAGGATTAACTGTGATTAGGAAAGAATGCTGACCCACTGCCTAAAGTCCAATCACTTACAAGTTTTTTTTGTTTGTTTTGTTTTGTTATACTGTCTGTCTCTGTGACGGACAATCCGAATGAAAGGACGCAAGTGAAATGAAACCCGCCAAGCAGGTGTCGCTCCGTCGTTGAGCATCCAGCCAGGAACCAAGAGGTCACCTGTTCGATACCTGTCCTGGCACATACCCGTGTTGGGGGCTCGATCCCCAGAGGGAGGTGTGCTTGGAGGCGGCCAATAGATATTTCTCCATCATCAATGTTTCTGGATCTATCCCATCCCTCCCTCTCTCTCTAAATCCAAGAAAACCTACTTTTAGGAAAAGGAAAAGGAAGGAAACCCACCCGCAATCCCGCTTAGCTCCTCAGTCGGTGAGCAGATCCTCAGAACAGTGGGTGCTCGACCAGCGCTCCTGGGTCCGCTGCTGCTTCCAAGGTGCCTGTCTGAGGGAGACTGGCAGAATCACCAGTGCTCCTGGATATTTATGCTGGTTCAAGTTGACGTCACATGTAGGCGGAGACTATCAAATTAGCATAATCTCGCGGGGGGATACAGGTCTTGGAGGGGTGCACTGTTCTGGGCCCTTTAGCGTTTTCAGTCAGTTTTTACTTCGATCCGTTTCTTACACTTAGGAAGATGTAGCTTCTGTAAAAACCCAACATTTCCCCTTACCCTGCCACTTCCTTCTGCTCTTTGCCCTTTTTAATGTGATGACCTGCATGCGAGATAAATCAACTAGTGACACACCCAGCGTAGAGTTCTTTGGCATGAATTCCGCCCACAGTGTGTGCAACCAACGACCACCCCCACCTCCAGAGCTCTTCATGTTTCCAACTGAAGCTCCGATTCTGTGAAAATTCTTTCTTCTTCCTAGCCTCGCTGTAGACCTGATCCCACCATTGTTGCCTCTGTGTCTGGGAAGCCGACCCTCTAGGGAACTCACAGGAATGGAGCCCCCAGTTTTGTCCCTGTGGGACTAGCTCACTTTGCACTTTGCCTTTGACTCAAATCACTGTCCCTGAGTCATTCCATGTCGGCACAACGAGCTCTATATCCTCGCAGATCACCGTGTCTCCTGGGCGTGGATGCACATGAACTGGGACGTGTTCCTTTAGTCTCTTCTCCTTCTCCTTGATACTTGGCACTTTCTTCAGTTACTCTTCCACTGGCACCTGGCCATAGAGAGTTTGAGGCACATTCCTAGTGTTTACTAAGAGGCTTTGAGGAAGCAAAGGCAAATAATCCCATTTGGGCCTTTTGCCACTTCCTTCCCCAGAGAGTTGTGTTCAAAGCAAGTCAACCAATCAGGCCCAACTTTGCTCCAGCACAGGTCGGCCTGTCTGATTTCAAAATGTGGGCATTCTGGGTAGTTTCCCATTTTATAATTTGCATATATATATATGAATTCCCACTGACCTTCTCATTGATCTATCCTCTATTATTGATGAATGTGCCCCCATGGTGACCCTGGTCATGGACCTGGAACTGTGGCCCCACCCTTGATGTCCCTCCACCTGTGGCTCAGTCTGGACAACCAACTTCTTATGGGATCCTTGTCCCTGCTTGTCCTTGCATTGACCTTAAGTTACCCCTGACTGTGCTTGTTGGGAGGAGCACAGATCAGCCCAGTGGATCTGCTGAGGGCATCTCCCCTTGATGTTTATGTTCAATATGAATGTTTGGTGAAGGACCACATTCTTATCTGGGGGGACATCCTTTCATTTTGCCTTGAGACAGCAAATTTTGTTCATTATTAAAAACAACAAAAACAGTTTAAGAAGGAGTGGTAACAAGATTAGGTATTTTACCTGATTGCAGCTTTATTTCCTGGGCTGCTCCGGGGAGTCGGAGAGAATCAGCTAAGACCCAATCTGGAGTCAGTGTTGAGCGCAAATGTCAGGATTAACCCTTTCCTTCCTCCCTGCCCCCACCAACCTTTAGTTCAATTCAGAGCTTTTAGAACAAAAGTCAAAGAGTCCCCCACTTTATAATTTTCATATATTTTATCTCCCAGTGAGCTCCCTTGTCTTTTGTCTATAATTGATAAGTTCTCTTCCATTGTGTTTATGCTCAGGGCCCCACCCTTTGGGTCTCTGCACCTGGAGCTCAGCCTGGCCCCTGCACCTCCCAGGGTCTGCCTCTCCAGGCTGGTCCAGCCCATGACCTTAATTCTCTCCGGTCTGCCTCAGCCCAGAAGTTGTTGTTTTGTCCTCTCTTAGGTTCAGCCTCAGAAGTCGGAGTTAACTGTGTCATGTCTGAGAAATAAGTCCATTTTACTGGGGGAATTATATGGAGCAGCATACACCACCCTAGTCTAATTTTTTAAATTATTAATTGTTCAATTTGCTCCTTATCTCTTCTGATTGGAACCTGTTGGAATTTTGAATGCCATCAGAAGTATTTTCTCCTGAAAATCTTTGACTCTGAGTATGTGCTAACTACCCCGCATTTAATGTCCCGTATTTCAGTTATGGCTGTTTCCCATTTTTTCTAAAACACTGTACAATGGCGTTTCTAATTAAACACGATTTTCTAATATGACACCAATAACTTTCCAAGATCTTAAGGTTTCCCGCCATACACAAACAGAAACGAGTTTGAGGTGATGTGAAGGGATGGATGTATTAATGACCTTGATCCTGTGGGATCCTTTCCCAATGAATATGTAGAGCAAATCACCATATTGTGCATCTTAAGTTGTCCTATTTTATTTGTCAGACATAAAATCAAAATACCTGAAAAAATAGATTCTCTCATTTTGGAATAAGTCAACGGAAGCAATAAGGAAATTAAGAAAGTTTTCATGCCTGACTTATCCATTATTTTTTGCTGTTCCTTTGAATCTGGGCAAATTACTGAATGGGGATCTGGATAGATCTCTTGTATGTTGCCATCACGGTGAGATCTCATAAATCCACTGCTGCTGTCATTTAGATGGAAGATGTCTTGATTTGGTTCCTACATTCATAGGCAATATTGGGTTATATATTTTCCTTCAGCTGTACCCACCTCTTCCTGATGCTATGGAGAGTTTTATCCCTCTTTTCCCAAAGGAGCATTGAGGTGGCAGAAGTGTGCCCCTCAAAATGGTTCACATTCCTGGAGTACATTAATCTACACTTAAATTTTAAACTTTCAGTTTTCAGTGACAATTTCAAGAGTGACATTGTCTAAAGGTAGCCATCTTAAAATGGGTTGATTTTCTTTTGGTTGGCTCAGCTGCTGGGATCCTTTATCTGGAGCCCTTGGCGAGCCTTCCATCTCAGGTCATGGTGGGGGAAGAGACAGGATCCTGGGCAGGTTCTTAAGTCCTATGGGTCAGGATTGCTCCCTGGGGAGGGGGACAGGGACTCAGGGCACCTGGGAGAGGCACTGAGGCTGCTGAAGGATCCTGAAGGAGGGACACGTTTGGAGGGTAAAGCCCTAAAGGTTGTTAGTGCAACTTGGAGAGGGGATGTCCTTGATTAGTGGAAGGGAATATGCAGGGACCCACAGGTGGGGCTGAAGCTCTCAGGAGGGGGAGGGGAAGGGTCTCTTGATATTCACTTCTTCTCAGTCCCTCAGTAGGTAAACTAGGCAAGAAGAGCAGGGCCCTAGGGCAGGAGTCTGGATTTTGACCTGATCAGACAAGAGGGAGAGGGTCTGGGAAGGTTGGGAAACGAGAAGGAAGAAAGAACAGAAGGGTGCTGGGCCCAGGTGTGGAGGGGAGAAGGGGGCAGGATATGGGGGCCCTGGGCCTGGGTGAGGAAGAGGGAAACTGGTAAACTGTTGAGTAGGGACCATTTCTATTTCCCAGGAGAGATGGAAGTCCAGCAATGGTCTGTGAGGAGAGCATAGATCAAATTAGGGGGGAAACCAGTGCAGAGGAACCAAGGGACCGGGGGAGGGGGGTGGGGGGGGAGGTGGGGAAAAGCTGAGAGAAAAGAGGGTACAGAAGCTGACCCAGAGAAGAGCAACTCATGCAACTCATGGAATGACGGAGGCAAGGCAGGGACCCTGGGGACAGACAAGCTCCTGCTTTTAAACCACAAGACAGGCAGGATTCAGCTGTTGCCCGTGTCCCTTGTTACGGTGTCATAAATGTTGGGGTTCTTTTCCCAGCCTTACAAAGGGTTCAGCATTCTGGAGAAAGGGGCTGCGTGTAGATGATTAAAGAGTCTGGAGACGAAAGATAGTTTTGAAAGGCATTGGGGGTCAGAGGAGCTTCAGCTGAAGGAGCTAGAAGACTCTCCTTGTCTCAGGACCCCATGCTTTTATTAAACACAATTTGTCCTAAGGCAAGGTGGAAATATACACTTCAAAGGGTAAGTTATCAAAGGGTACAGAAGCATTATGGTTTTGGGAATAGCCTACAGCTGTTCAGGTGTTTGACCAACAGGAGGCAATAAAATGCCCTGAGCTGTCTGGCAGCTAACAATCCCATTCAGGTTTGGGGGAAGTGCCTTAGCCATTTCCAACAGGTAAATTACATATGTGGCTCACCCTTGTTGAGCCCCCCAAGCCCCATCAACCTTTTGACAGAACTCTTGTAATTATTACATGATGGAATTGGTTCTCAGCATCTCACCCTTTTTGATTTTTAAAATTTAACAAGAATGTATGTTTTAAGATTTTTTGTTATTATATGTTTATTTCTAGTCTGCAGAGGCAAGATTTTTTAAAGGAAAGAAAAGGGGAAAAAATAGATACAGAAGCAAAGAAGCATTGAACAGACTGTCAAACTACAGCAGGAAGGCAGAGAAGGTTTTGGGGTGGGGGGCTGTAAGAGATCAACTGAAGGACTTGTACGCATGCATATAAGCATAACCAATGGATAAAGGACACTGCGGGGGGGGGCAGGTAAAGGCATGTACTGGGGGGAAGGGGAGGGTGGGGGGAGGTCAATGGGGGAAAAAAAGAGACATATGTAATACTATTTTTAATACTTCACACAATTAAAAAAAAAGAATAAAAAAAAAGATGATTGATTGTTTACATGACATCTAGTCACAGGTTAAAACGCCAGATGAAAAGAGACATAACATAAAAAACCTATTTAGTGACTAAGTTAAATAATAAAAATAATTAATGTTTTAAAAAAAAGATTTTAAAATTCAATGGAAAGGACAGAGTTCTATCAAGTCCCTTTAAATTGCTGTCAGGCATTAAAGGAATTAGCTTGCAGTCAGTTTCTTTCTGGGACAACAGTTCTTTGAGTCCCAATTTCAATGTCCAACAGTTCCTTATGTGTACATGTCAGCAATGATATTTTAGTTCCGGATGGTGGACAAATGGTGGCAATGCAGGTCCAACCCTCTCTGGTTTGGTCCTGGGCAACCTGCAGCAATGCACAGCTGCTGACTGCTAGTCTTCACCATCTTCATTTCTGGACTGTTTCTCCTCTGTTCTTGGGGGCCACTGCTATCTCTGTGGCTGGAGCAGTCCTGTCAATTCCTCGTTGTTGCAGGAATCCACATGGTCTTGGAGTTGTTTTCTGGAAATATATAAACATATTCTCGACCAAAGTTTAATAAAGGAATCTTTTTCTATAAATTAGACTTGGGATCCTTTTTTATTTTTTGCCCAAACAATTTTCCTTTGGCTTATGTTGACACCATGTGATTTTTCATGGGTGTCTTGCTATTATCATTAAAATGAAAAATAATTTTCCAAAGTAAAAAATTTCTTGATGTAATTTTCCCACAATGTATTATTTTTCTTACAGGATATTATTCTACTATCCTCCCTTTTTTATTTAATTATAGGAGGCTTTTGGAAATTTTACAATGCAGTCTTGATAACTTTTAATTTTTCTCTTGCACCAAAATATGACTGCTTTGTATTAATTGCATGTTAAGCAATTTTATTATGAGATGAATTATCAATAAAAATTTTAGTTAATACTTCAGGAGTAGTTTTTGTCTAGTACAATTAAGTTTTCTTAAATATTCATTTGTTTCAATTAGCCAATTAAATTGATTTGAAATAAAGTTTATTTTTTTAACTTTACTTGTCCTAGGTTATGGACAACAAATGACATTAATTAAATCTCTGCAATTAGTTTTTAAATAACTTTAACATAAACTTTACCAGAGAGGCAAAAACACAAATTACTTACCTCAGTTTATGAGACCAAATTTGTTGACTTTTGATTACAGTTCTTCAGATGTTTGGAGAAAACCTCTCTTTATTTCCTTCCAAAATAACTTCCTGGTTACAGAGTCTCATTTAAAAATCTTTGTCTTTCCTTACACCAAGCAACCTACAGGGCTGCTGCTTAATTCCAGCAGATATTGCCAGGCCATGTCATATGAAACAATTTCTCTTAAGGTTATGGTGACCACTAATACAGATCAGATTTAATATTTTAATAATGATCTTTACTTTACCCTGTAAATATTAGTGGAAGAGATTTCAAAATTTTCAAATTTCTCCTTTTTATTAAATTTAGAATATTATTTCTAAAGAGTATCCCCTTAGGCTTATTTGCATACACAGAGGGATCATGGGAGGTCTCAGTAACTGTCTTAGAAGACTTAATCAAATTGCTTACAAAGACATTGGCTTATTCAAAGGGAGGGGTTGGCCTTTGCTGTTTTAAGATGGCGGCCCCCAGGGGAGCGGCAAGCCATGTGGCCATCATGGTGGCTTTATTAGAAGCAAAGCAAAGCAAATTTAGTAAATGTTTACGTCTGATTCACAAGGTGCAAATGTTGCCCCACCTCTAGCCTAATTAAAAATGCAGGTGGCTATGGGCTTGTTATTATTTTAAAATTTTGCTGTTAAAAATTTGGCTTTATTTAGAAATTTTGTTTTGTCCTCCTTAGAGGCCAAAACCTTCATAACATTTATAAGTAAAATATAGTTATTAATTTTTATTTGATAAAGCTTTCCATGCGATTTCAAGTATATTATATTGGTTAAAGTTCAAAATATTTCCCTTAAGAAGAGAGAATAACTTCTTGAAAACATTTCAGGGCCCATGAAAATGTCACAAATTATTATCCCTTGGCTAGAGCCTTGAAATTTTAACTTGGAAAAAACCATCAAATATATATGATTTAAAGATTATAATACTTTTTATAATTATCTTAAGATATCAATTAAATTTTAACTGGTATTTATATTAAAAATTTCAGTTGGGATCACAAAATTAATCCTCTTATTTAATTAGACCAATAAACAACATATTTTGAATTCCTGATTATCAGAGAAAACACAACGTTTTATTTTCTCAAAAATAAATTTAGGCATTTAGTTACAACAATTATATTTTCTCCTAATTAAATTTGAACCTTGAACTTTTAGAGCTGGCAAGTCAAATATTTAGCAGTTCTTAGATTAATACTTTAATAATAATACTTTACATTTTTAAGAATAAATTTCAAAAATACAAGACATGATCAATTAATAGATTTAATACTGTCCTCTAGTTTTTTTCATAAGGAAGCAAACTTCCAAAATTTTAAGCCTCCAAACCTACTTTTCTTAATGATGGAAAAACAGGTTTGGTCTATTCATATGTAAATTACCACATTCCTCCTTAAAGATGGCTGCTGGCGGGAACTGATTTACCTGTCTGCTGGGGGAAAGGTGACCACCCCTCTCCTCTGTTAACAAAGGGTGTAGCCAGTCTTTACCTGGGCTATTTAGATCTTTATAATTAATACATTATTTATCTATATTTCAGTAATTTCTTTGAGATTCTAGAGTCAATTATAATTATTTTAAAGCATTTTCTTTGGCAAATTTTTTGTAACAGAGAATTTACTGATTTTCTTGGAGGGCTTAAAATTAACTTTTAAACACGCTTCATTAGCATTTTAAAAACCACTATTTATTATGGAAATTTGAATCTCGCTGCTAGAACCTAGCCTGAATTTTTTCCTGGGTCAAATTCGCCATTTTTCTTAGGAAAAAACGAGTCTTGGGTTTTTCATTTCTGTAGCCCTTGTAAAGAGTCAAGTCCAGCTTACGACCAATCTAATATCCGAAATCGGACCGTGCACACGTTTTGTCCCAAACTAGCTTTTCTCTTTACATGTGCACAGATATCCCAGATGCATTTCTAAATTTTGTAAAAGTTTTCATGGCAAAAAGAGTACTTTTAATCAGCATGCTGGGAGAGTGGGCTTCCATATTGGCTTGCCATGTGTCTCTCTTCCCCCACATCCTGCTTGCTCTGTGGGAAGTTTTAGTAACAGATCTGGCATCATATCTTTTCATGCTTAATAGATAAAGACAGATCTTTCATTTTTTTCCTTTTTCAATTTCCGAAGTAATTACTAGCACCCAAGGTGACCTTTGCCAAATTTTGCATTCCCCTGAGAGTTCTTCTATAGTTTTTGAAGTAAACATTGAGTAATCTCCTGGGGAGAGAGCTGACAGATTTAATCTCCCTAGCTGACCAGTCTCTCCTCTCCAGGGGCAGAGGATCTGGTGACTTTTTTAGAAATTACAGATTTTCGATCCTCAAAACAAATTAGGTTTTTCATGATTTGAACAAGAAACCATATTAAAGATGACCACAGTACTCTTTTTTCAGCCTGATTTTAAAAAGTATCTTTAGATATTCCAATTTCTTTATGATTTTGCCTTTTGACCAATTTTCCCCCATAATAATCTGACTTAAACACAAAGAATCACTCATGCACTTGCGGACCCATGGCGTTCCGAAGCTGACATGGGCTCTACGCACAGTGAATCTTCCACCACCAGGTCCAGTGATATTTTCCACTCAGGTGAATCCTTTCTCCAGAAGCGCTCCATTAATATTGGTACTTCCAGGGTTAGGTCCCACGTTCAGGCGCCATAAATGTTGGGGTTCTTTTCCCAGCCTTACAAAGGGTTCAGCATTCTGGAGAAAGGGGCTGCGTGTAGATGATTAAAGAGTCCGGAGATGAAAGATAGTTTTGAAGGGCATTCGGGGTCAGAGGAGCTTCAGCTGAAGGAGCTAGAAGACTCTCCTTGTCTCAGGACCCCGTGCTTTTATTAAACACAATTTGTCCCAAGGCAAGGTGGAAATATATACTTCAAAGGGTACGGTATCAAAGGGTACAGAAGCATTATCAGTTTGGGGAATAGCCCACAGCTGTTCAGGTGTTTGACCAACAGGAGGCAATAAAATGCCCTGAGCTGTCTGGCAGCTAACAATCCCATTCAGGTTTGGGGGAGATGCCTTTTAGCCGTTTCCAACAGGTAAATTACATTTGTGGCTCACCCTTGTTGAGTTTCCCAAGTCCCATCAACCTTTTGACGGAACTCTTGTAATTATTACATGCTGGAATTGATTCTCAGCAAGCTGTGTGTCTGACTGTGTGGGAACCTTACTGAATCATCATCAGACAAATAGACAACTAGCTCTCAGAAAAAGTCTACTTAATGCTTTATAGAAAAACCCACAAAAACATTCCTGAGCTCAGTTATCATAAAAAATAACGACAAGGACCCAAAGTATTGACCATGACAGAAAAATTAATTTTCATAGTGCAGTTAAAATTCAACTACGTAGTTGGAAAATGAACCCCCCCTAAGTGGATGACAGTGGCTCAGTTGGGTGACTCCCAAGGTCCTTGGATGCAGTGTCCTATGATGGCACCATGCCCCGTGTTCCCTGAGGACAAACGGAAGCAGCGGGATGGTAGAGTCAGGCCCTGGAGAACCTGTGTGATCAGGGCAAGTCCTGAGCAGTTCCTTCAGGAGAAGTCTAGCAGGCAGAGAGGAGGGACACATCCCTGTCCTGCCTTCTTTGGACACTCAGAGTTTTCAGCATTTTTAAAAGGTTTTTATTTTCTTTTTAAGAAAATTTTTATGACGTCTCCGAGTCAAACTAACGAAATATGCATGGGAGCAAGGTCTCAAGTGCTCTCCAAAACTGAATGTTCTTTATTCTGTAGTTGTTTTTGCTTAGTTTTACATGTGTCTTCCTAATGTAGGTCCATTTGAGCTATAAAATGAGTAACTTCTCTGAATTCTTCCAGCAAGATCTCTACTAAATTGTAGTCTCCAAGTAATTGGAGATCATGGCACCCTCCAAGGGGTGAGCTCCTGTGGTCCCCTCATTCTCTCTCTAGTTTCTACTCTTTCCTTAGATCTCTACTCGCTCCACTGTCTCTGGTCTGCAGCATCATTTCCTTAACCAAGACACCCTTTTCCCATGAATGTGAGGTCTGCATAGTTCTCTACATGAAAATTTCTTCCTTGACTAACAGGCACGCATGTTACTGTTAAGGGGAGTTGGGGACCACATAATTGTTTGCAGGCATTAAGCAAGTGTAATTAGGAGCCCAAGAACAGAACATTAAACAAGTTCTAGGAGCCCAAGAACATACAAAGAAAGAGTGAGGTAACTGTAAATGTATTTTTGCATACTCCGGGGTTTTAACGTGATAAGCAATGATCACTATTAATAATAAAAAAATTTTTATTGCATTTATGTTCACAGTACATTTTAAAGATTTTATGGCAACAAAATGATTGAAAACTTAAAATTGACAAACTTCTATCCTTCTCATTTTTAACCTTCTTTAGGTTAATTCTTCCTTTCTCCAAATCATGTAAACCTTCAAAAATTCTATTACTATTGAATAAAGGGAAATGTTAGAAATAAAAACATAGTTTAAAATGAATAGCTGTGCTACAAATGACCTCCTAAATGAGGCATAACTTTAGAGACAGCACAGTCACTCTGTACTTGAAAATGATGCCTGTTGCCCATCTGGCTTGGGTCAGTGGTTGAGCCTCGACCAATGAACCAGGAGGTCACGGTTCAGGGGGCATGCCCGGGTTTCAGGCTTGATCCTCGTGGGGGGAATGCAGGAGGCAGCCAATCAATGATTTTCTGTCATCATTGATGTTTCTCTCTCTCCCTCCCTCTCCTTCCTCTCTATTTAAAAAAGAAAAGAAAATTATGGCTGTTATTTTATTATCACAAAGGCAAGAACTCTCAGCTGAGGCTCAGCACCAAGTTATCTCAGTTGTCTAAACCCGTGGTCGGCAAACCGCGGCTCGCGAGCCACGTGCGGCTCTTTGGCCCCTTGAGTGTGGCTCTTCCACAAAATACCATGGCCTGGGCGAGTCTATTCTGAAGAAGTGGCGTTAGAAGAAGTTTAAGTTTAAAAAATTTGGCTCTCAAAAGAAATTTCAATCCTTGTACTGTTGATATTTGGCTCTGTTGACGAATGAGTTTGCCGACCACTGGTCTAAACAATTCCTTACAGAAAATGAGAACCAAGAATAGCAAGTACAATATGGAATTCTTTTTTGTTTGTTTTGTTTTGTTAATCCTCACCTGAGGATGTGTTTCCACTGATTTTTAGGGAGAGTGGAAGAGAGAGGAAAGAGAGAAACACCGATGTGAGAGAAACACATTGATTGGTTGCCTCCTTCAAGAGCCCCAACCAGGGTCCAGGCTGGGGAGGAGCCTGCAACCAAGGTACATGCCCTTGATAGGAATCAAACCCGGGACCCTCCAGTCCACAGGCCGACGCTCTATCCACTGAGCCAAACTGGCCAGGGCAAATATGGGATTCTTTTATAAAGCAAGGCTGGATGATCTCTTCCATGTTGCCCAGCATGCCATCTTCACAGCAGACCAGGCCCATTAGTTCAAAACTCACTAGTGCCAAACTCCAACTGTTACTCTCTGAATTATTCTAAATATAGCTCAAGTTAGCATATGTACTAGTAACCATTTAGCGCCTGCCTGCTGATCATACCCTGCTAAGATGCACCCACCATTGGCAAGCCCTAGATGAGGTAAACTATGGACTACACAAGTCCGCCAAGCTGCTGCTAGTCCTTTGTAGTTCTCTGTCCCTGAGACACCTCATCTATTGCAGAGAGACTACTTCTGGACAAGGAAGCACCCTCTCCCCAGGGGTTTCCCACACTCTATTAATAACCAAAAAGTTCCCTTCCCTCTGAGTGGGGGCCCTGCACTGTTGCCTCTGGAGGGAACCATCCTGTGAGGGACTTCCCTTCACCAGCAAGTTATCAGTGTGGCACCCAAATTAAGCTAGTTGTGTGATTCTGTCACCTGGCAGTCATATAATTGTCCTTTATCTACTCCCAAACCCCTTGATCTCACTGCAACTGCTCAACATACTTATATGCATAGGTTAGTGGAGATAAATCCCACTGGGACGTGCTTCTCTGAGAGTGTAGACATCAATCCTAGGGATCCCAGCACCAGCACAGGTAGCCAGACCTGCCCCTTCCCTCCTGGGGACCCCCTGGGAAAAGTGTAGTTCCTGGCTAGGCCACCAGATAGGTCTCAAATCCAATTCTTACCCAGGGCCACACCTGAAGTCAATTACAGTTGGGAGATAAATTATTAAGTAGATTAGTTATGTAATAATATCTGACTTTTAGAAAATGATTATAAAATATTTCAATGTAAAAATAAGATTGAGTGATGTACCCAGATAGCAACGTAAATGGTAAAAAAATATATTTGTAATTGAATTTATTGTGGAGCAGGTTTCAAGGGTACACCTGGTAAAATATTTTTATTTGCAAACACAAAGTGCCCACCAGCTGTAATTATTTGGTATATACAGTATCAATACGTTAGTTCTCACAGCAACTCTAAGATAAAGACACTAAGCTACTTCCACTTTTGAAAAGAGGAACCTTCACAGAAAGGTTCAGTTACAAGGTCTCATGGGCTGTGACAGTGGAAATTAGAACCCCTGGGGTGTGTCTCCATAGTCTGAACTTTTGCCCACAGGTTTGTTCTCTTTGACCCTTGTTCACACTTCCATGTGTCCCTGGCTGATCACAACCCATGCCTCTACAGCCAGAGGGCCGAGATGTTGAATTGTGATTGCTAATCTCTTCATGCATGACTTGACTGTCCCCCACTCCAGTGGTACAGAGTCAGTTGTGGAGCTTTCTAAAAAATAATGATGTATTGTCACGCAGAGAAGTGCTCCTTTCACTGGTCTCAGGCTATGATCTGGGATTGTGCGTTTTGGAAGAGCACAAATCAACCCAGTTATGTCTTGAGAGCATTTCTCCTTGAGGCTTGGGTCCAGCACTGGGGTTGGTTGAAGGGTAATATACCTCCAACCCCTGGGGCAAAGTAATTCTTAATTCTATCTTGTTGGAGTTTTCTCTCTGGGCTGCTGTGGGGACACACAGCACTGGCTCAGTTTGGGGAATGAGGAAGTGCATAACTCAGGACTCATCTAAATAAGATGTGGGATGAACTTCTGCCCCCATTAGTTGGAGTCAGAAACATCATAGAAATAATCCAGAAGTTCTTGGCCCGGAAGGGCAGAGCTGCCCAGGGGCAGGGGCAGGGGCAGGGGCAGGGGCAGGGCTGGAGCCTGTTCTACTGTTTATACTAGATGTTTATGACACTGCTCCCATGACCCTGCTGGGCCCAGCTCACATTGCAGAGAGACCTATTAAAGGTCCCTGCTGTGACCACCAGGACACTGATGGAGACAGACGGCGGTGAGCTGTATGAAAGCAGCTGTGGGAGAAAGGAATACTCAGAGAGACAGGCTGAACCTCTAACCCACATGTCAAGGAGTGCAGACTCTCACATTTGTATTTACAACTGTGTAAAAAAAAGAAAACTAGGATTTCAGCAACATAGATTCTTTTCAGCAACAGTTTATTGTTTAATAGCAATAATCTGTTGAAAAAGTTTAATCTAATTTCTTACAAAATTCTGCATTTAATATTCTCAGGTCACTCTATCTTGCATTTACATGCCATATTTTCCCCAGAAATAGTTTTTTTTCCTCAAAATTATGAATCATGTGCTAACCCTAGATTGTTTTCAGGTATGAAATCCAGCTGAAGCTTTCTCTGAGTTTAGAACTGCTGTCTCCTCAACGTGAGGACTGTAGTGCTAACTATAAATGAGTGACCACTGTCCTTATTTCATGACACAGAACGTGTTTTGTATTCTCCGAATTCTCATACGAGCCATAGCATTCCTCTCTGAATAAAAGACTTCTCATAAGTTTTCACTGAATCATTTCCCAAGGAAAAATTATTGGTATTCCTTAAGAGGTTTTAGCCTCCTAAATACTGTTCTAGTGGTTATTTCATCACCGAGTTTTCTTGTGCACACCATGCCTTGAGCTTGGCTGAATATCTGTTCACAGCAATTACAGACCTAGGGGTTCTCCCAGGTGGGGTTTGCTCACATTGTTTACCATGAATTATAAATGAAAGCATTCCCACAGTGACTGCAGACTGAGGGCTTTCCCCTGCGTGAATTCTCTAGTATGAAGCTGAGAGCTGTTGCTGCAGACTTCTGCTTTCTTTATATTTCCAGTGTGAGTTCTCACATGTCACCTATGGTCAGATGAGTGACTGAAGACCTTTCCAAAGATTCCACACAGATGGATTATCTTCCATCTACATTTGCACATGGAAGATGAGTAAGGATGACTGCAGGGTCTTCCGCATTGATTACAGACAGTGTTTCCTTAATGTGTGAGTCATTGCTGTTTTTAAATGTTAAAACTATAATTGAGTTTTCTTCTACATTCATTACTTATAATACCATGTTATCTCAGGTCAGAATATTTACTGAAGGCATTCATAATTTTCTCTCCATTGTGGGTCCCTTCATGTCGTCTAAGGGCAGAACACTGACTGAAGGCTTTCCCACACAGATGACATCTATAAGGTTTCTCTCCAGTGTGAGTTCTCTCATGTCGTCTCAGGGCAGAACATTTACTGAAGGCTTTCCCACACTGACAACACTCATACGGTTGTTCTCCAGTGTGTGTCCTTTGGTGCTGTCTGAGGTTAGACGACTGACTGAAGGCTTTCCCACATATATGACATTCATATGGTTTCTCTCCAGTATGAGTGAGACTATGTTTTCTAAGGTCAGAGCTCTGAATAAAGGCATTCCCACAGATGTGGCATTCGTACGGTTTCTCTCCAGTGTGAGTCATCTCATGTCTTCTAAGGCTAGAGCAATTACTAAAGGTTTTCCCACATAGATGGCACTCATATGATTTAACTCTGGTGTAAAGTTGCTTATGTTGATTAACGTATGACTGGTCACTAAAGGATTTTTGACATTGTTTGCTGATACAGGGTTTCTTTTCCATATGAGTTAACACATGTTGAGTCATTTTGGAGCTATGGGTAAAATTTCCCAAATCATTACATTCATAGGGATCCTCTTCAGTGTGAAATTTCTGCTTTGGGGAAAAAGATGAAAGGCTGTTAATTGATTTTCCCACATAAGTTCATACATTCACTTCTCTACATATGAGTACTAAATTAATATTGCAGTGATGATATCCAATTAAAATCTTTCCAATGATACCTGCATATGCATGGTGTGTTACTCCACTCTACACACAGATTTTCTCTTGGTAGCATCCCAACTGCAGAGCTTATTGGTTAATTTTGAAAACTTCAACATGTTTCAAAGACTAGGTATGCAAACAATGTTCATGCAGTTGTCCTTTTTATTAATATCTCAGGTTATAGTTATGAACTTAGGTTAATTCATTCTCTAAATTCAAACTACCCCAAGTTATTTGTTCAGAAAAAGCTTTATCCAAAATTAACATAAATCACACTATTGTACTCACAAGTTTTAATTTAAATGACCAGAATGAACACTCATGAAACTTACCAGTTGCATGATTGTAAATGTGTCCTTTCCATTGATATGCTGTGTGGCTATCATTTCTTCATTTTGAATGGCACTTTCCCTGCCTAAAATAATTAAAAAAAAATTAGAACAGCTTTAGGGGAATGAACATATATGTCTCAAAAATTGGCATTCTGATGGGGAATACTCTAAGGAAGTAAGAACACATCTAAAGGCACTGACAATTCGTAAACATTTTCAGGATTGAAATATGAAAAACGTAAAATAGATGTTGGGTAGCAAAAGAGAGGGAAAACTTTCAAAGGGGAGGATCAGAACAAGAGTTATTATGTGAAAGTTTTACTTCAATAATGACAATATCAGAATAATTTTGCTTCATTGTCCATCTACATTTTGAAAAATGTCACTCAAACTTTCCAAAGCCTTCACTTGATAGTCTAAAGACTTACTCAGTCACTGAGCAAACATCTCCACACTGAAGCCCTGACCCCCGCTGCTCACCTGCATTCTGGCCTTGGAGAAACCCAGTCCCTTCACTCCATAGCTCTTCTCCTTGCTCCAGCTGAAAAGTCACATCTGATTTGCAGATCCGATATCCTATTTGTGAAAGAAAAGTACATGGATTTGGAGATATCTATATATAAAAAAGGATAAGTGACCGTCTGACCGCCCGACTGGCCAGTATGATGCACACTGACCACCAGGGGGCAGACTCTCAATGCAGGAGCTGTTGAGCTGTGGTGACTTGGCAGCGGTGGTTCTCAGGTCACATGCCCCAGAACCAGAGAGGAGGGAGCCCGATTCCAGGGTGCGTCACCTGAGAACTGCCCTCTCACAATCTGGGACCCCCCCGGGGATGTCTAAGAGCCGGTTTTGGCCCGATCCCCACAGGCCAGGTTGAGGGACCCCACCTGCTGGAGGGGCCCTGCTCACTCCGTAGATACCCTGTGAGCCGTGGCACTGCCCCAGGTGCGGCTGACTGGGGAGGGACAGCGGGAGATTGCCTCTAGGGTGTGTTCAGCCCATCTCACCCAGTCCTGCTCTGCTGTCCACCTTCTAATTAATTTCCTTTCAACGTGCACGAATCTGTGCACTGGGCACTAGTGTGCTAATAAAAGTGCATTCTCATCAAGTCCACAACAGGCTACTGAGGAAAAATAAGATCACTGAACGTCACCCCAGGCACCACCACTTTTAACAAAGAAAACAGGGAAGTAATCCAGGTCACATGTCCACAGTAGTAAGACCTCTGGGTGCTGATGTCCACGCTCACATTCAGATGGAAAGCAGAATCCTCCATCTTTTCAAAAATGGGGAAATTAAATGGCTCCAAAGTTGCTTGAATATTATTTTCTAACGTAAGTTTCATAAGAATAATCAAGTCTGTCATTTTCACTACTCTGGTCTTAAGTTCAGCATAGTGACTAGAACAAAATAATTATTTAGAAAATTTAATCAATTTATTTAAGCATTCAAAAATATTCAGTGAGCTCCCAGTTCTGTTCTGAGTGTTAGATATTGAGTAGTAAGAAAGACATTCAATTGGGATCAAGATTGCTTTCTAGTAGGGTGACAAACTAGGTGTAAGTAAATGAAAAGAGACAACTTTTACTCCATGTAGTTTTAAGGTCTATGAAAGAATCATGGTAGAGAGAGAAGTAGGCTGTGGAAGCTATTCTAGATACTTGTTGAATGAATGAATGAATGAATGAATGAATACTATTTACATACTTACATACATACATAAAAACTGACACACTCACCCAGGGAGACCAGGTGACTGATGTTCTCTAGCATCACATCTCTGTACAGCTTTCTCTGGGGTTTGTCCAGCAGGGCCCACTCTTCCTGGGTGAAATCAACAGCTACATCTTCAAATGTCACTGATTCCTAAAATATCATGGACATTCTGGTTTAGACAGACTAATCCCAGCCAATGTCCAGAGTAGGAGGGTGGAGAGGGCAACCTAAGGAAGGGGGCTGAGGAGCTGGGTATATAGCAAGATCAAACTGAAGTTGGGGTTCTCAGTGCTGAGCTGGTATCTGCCTTTCAGATAGATCACAGACATATTCATAGTCTGAATTAATAAGCCTTTGTTAAAAAGGAACATCATATGAAATATGGTGTCATATAACCTTGAAATTTTCTAGAACTGATCAATTTTACTTCCAGACACATGATTATGAAAAGTACCCTTAAAAAGTTAAAAGTAAAAATCACCTCCTGGTTAATGTCAAGTAACTTTCAGACTTATAATTAAGGCAAACAATAATTATGATTTGCCACTTTTGAACCATGACTATAGTTACATCATTCCCCTAGATCAGTGGTCGGCAAACCGCGGCTCGCAAGCCACATGTGGCTCTTTGGCCCCTTGAGTGTGGCTCTTCCACAAAATACCACGTGCGGGAGCGCACGTACAGTGCGATTGAAGGAGTACCCTAATTAAGTTAATAACAATGTACCTACCTATATAGTTTAAGTTTAAAAAATGTGGCTCTCAAAAGAAGTTTCAATCGTTGTACTGTTGATATTTGGCTCTGTGGACTAATGAGTTTGCCGACCACTGGCCTAGATGAACCTCAGACTCCTTGTCTATGAAAGGGTTTAATAATGTGTTAGGAGTGTTGAAAGATTCAATGAACTAATTTTTTCTATGTAAACATGTATTAAATACATGCCATTGGTCTGTAACTCACTAAAATGTCCAGGATCCTTGAAGCAATCTCCAGCATTCCTCAGAAATGAGTAAGTTTCACACAGAACTTAGTACCAGTAGGTGCTGTCTGTCTCATTGCTAGAGGACTCAGGTGTTCATAACAAACAACAGGTCAGATGGTCAGCAGCACAGGCCAGGGCTGTGAGAGGCTGTGCTGAAGGACAGTCCTAATCTGACCGTCCTGCAGGATGAGGCCTTCCCTTCTTGACTTTACCTGGGGCCTCAAGCAGCAGTTGTCACTGTGTCCTTTGTAGCTTTATCTTGTCTCCAGCTACAGGATAAAAGAAGCCCCTGGATTGCTTAGGTCTATCTAATTTTCCAACGATTTCCCAGGGTCTGACATTTGACTCTGCTCTACTCCCTGCCCTGCATGCACAGCCGCCGTTAAGGAATAACAGTGCCTGGACATGCATTCCAGCTACCAAATATGAAAGAAAGGTCAATTACAAAGAAGGCAAAACGTGTGATTGGGGACAAGAATGATCATGAGAATTTTAGTTGTCTTAAGAATTTTCCAAAAGTGAAAATATATTCTAGCAAAACCTTCTATTTAAAATGGAAAAAAATAAATGAATGATTCCTCACGCTCACCCAGGACCTGTAACGTTCAATGACTGGCCTCCCTGATGAAACCACTGCCTCCCCACTGTTCTACCCCTTGTTCATCTCTACTCACCACCACCCACACAACACTGTATGATTAAAGAGTCAATTATTTCCCAGTGAGGCCATGGACTGAATTAGAGAAAGAGCTTCTCTCATCTCTTCTGTACATGTACAATCTGCTGGAATAAATCAGTGTGATGTTAGGAAGAATGTTAGTCATTGGGGCGTTCCTGACCCATTACAGCCATCTCAGAGTCCTGAGGAATTTTCCCTGGAGCTCAGGGATCTCTGAATACCTCCTGGTTGCTTAGGACAGTGATGAAGTAGGAGAAACCTGCCCACTGATGTCAACAGCAGAGTGATTTCAGTAGAAAGAGGCATTCCTACTTACCAGCGGCTGCATGGTCAGTGACTCAGTTGCCAGGTGTCTTTCTCTGGGTTTTCACTCACAGACAGTCTTAAGGTCTAAACAGGCAACGCTGGGGATAGAGAAAGAAGCCGTGAGACTTCAGTCTTGTGCACAATTTCCAGACCCTCCTGTCATGAAACTCCAGTGTTCAGCTGGGTGTGTTCCCCACTCCCAGCCTAACCAACAGACAGGCAGTGAGTCTTCAGGAAATGCAGAGGACTCTCCTCCTCTCCTAGGGCCACAAGAATGAAGACTACGGGTAATAATAAAAAGCACAGAAATATAGAAATCTTATGGATAAGAATATCAAATGTACTGAGCTTTATATACTAATTTGGCCATGGCATTCCGTTATTCAATTCCCTCCCTGATTTCCAAGTATAGTAATCCCTGACTCACACCATATGTAGACATTGGTTTCCACCTGCAGGTAAGCACTGTGGAATTTCTCAGGTGTCAGTACTGCTTTATGCACTAGCAGGGATTCTCTAACCTCCACGTACTCCTCTTGACCCTCATTTCCTCCTGCTCAAGCAACTAAGAACCTGTTTTTTGATAGGGTTAATCAATTCACCAACTTATTCCATTTGGAGGGATCAATGGCACCCATCCCATCAGTCAAGTCCTTAAAATCTCTGCCATCAGAAAGTGGCAGGAGGACATACATGAGTCATGGAGGCACGGTCATGTACTGCCTCGGTCCTCTAGATCAAGGGTGCCCAGATAATACAGAATTGCTGAAAATCTACTTGGTCCATCTCATATTTTCATAAGGTGGTAGTAGAGTGTGTGCTACAGACATATATTTCTCTCAAAACAATCACCATGAATTCATGTGATTTAAGGAGAACTAAACTCAATGAAAATTACTTGAAAAAAAAGATGCAGTAGCTATTAAAAAGGCTAAAGTATAAAAGAGGTAGGAGTGAAAAGTTATTGAAAGTTAATATTCAAGGAATCCTTTGCCTTGTACCAGAACATTATTTTAAAATTATTCAGTAATTTCAGTAATGGACAGCCTACAAATTACTAAAACCCCCCATGGCCCAGGAATAGAGGGAATAAGCTTAGAAAGCTAGAGAGGAGGTCCAAGCCTTCTGGAGCCTTTGCAGTATTTTCTAAGTATACTACAGAACCCCAGAACTGCTCATGCTGCTCCACAGACCTGCGGAAATGGAACAGGGCAAGGATGGGCCAATGCAGGCTCCCACAACAGCTCAGCTCCCACCAACAGCCCAGGCTCAGCAGCAGGATGCCAGAAGTGCATACCTGAAGGTGGTAGGGTGGAACACAAGGCAGACAGTGCAGCAAGACAGTCAGGGCCAGGAAAGGCTTTAGCCTTACTGTTCGTAGTAGGTGGGGCTTTGGGGGACTGGTGGGCAGGACATGGTCCTTGAGTCCAGCCACCTTCCCGGAGGCCAGATTCCCTGGAAGGCACACACAAAACAATTTAAATGACCCAATATAAGAGTTGTCTCTGAATGGCAGATAGTTTTCCAGATATATTTTTATATTCTACTAGAGGCCCAGTGCATGAAATTTGTGCACTTGTAGGGTCCCTAGCGGCTGCTGGCCAGGGCCTCCCTCCCTTCCCCCAGCCACAGGCCAGGGCCTCCCTCCCTTCCCCTGGTGGGCCCCACCCCCTGGTAGAACTCCTGGTCAAGGGAACAATTTGCATACCACCCTTTTATTATATAGGATCATTTTTTACTCATGTGTATTTCAGCATTTTGGAACAATTAACACATTAAATAAAAATTCATTTAATATGTTTTTTTAAAGAGAAAGGATGACAATTGCTACAACATGAGTGTAGATTACACAGAAAATTCAAATGATGGCTTATTCTAGAACATCCTTTTGGTAATAAGCAATATGTACAGTCAACAAATAATGAGCCATTTTGAAAGTCATACAGTAACTAGACAAAGTCCAGGCAAGAGGAGGTTTTTTTACATTAGCATATATGTTTTCAGATATCATGCAGACTTTTGAAAGAAAACAGACGTTTCGTGAGAGTTTCTGCTGGGCCTACACACATTTGCTCCTATTGGATGCTATTAAGAGGATATTAATATCGTCTAATAAAGTTTCTAAGACTCACTCAATATTATGAACTTAAAAAAAAACTCCTTGCCACAACTGTTGACACTAAGCATTTCACAGATATCCTCGCTTGAAGAACAGCTCTAAAAAATGGGATTATTTCCACTCTAAAATACTGCAAGAAGTTTAGTAAGGCCAAGTATGTACCAAGCAAATTTCTCCTGTTTCTGAGCATCTCTGTCTTCTTCCCACTCCCTGATCCTCATTCTTATTCCTTCTCCAAGCTCCCTTCACACAGTCTGCCCTCTCCTCATGGGGAGATGCTTTTGACATACCCTCAGTTGTGACTGTGGAGCAGGCAAGGAGGTCAGCAGGAGAGGCCAGTAGAGAGGAGCAGAGGAGCAGCACTGGCCTCACAGGAAGGACAGACCTGGATGGGAGAGTGGCAGGGTTTTCCCTTCTCACCCCTGCCCTTAAAAAGTACAGCTCAGCCCCCGCCCACTGGTGTGGCTCAGTGGTTGAGTGGCAATCTATGAACCAGGGGGTCACGGTTCAATCCCGGTCAGGGCACATGCCTGGGTTGCAGGCTCGATCCCTAGTGTGGGGTGTGCAGGAGGCAGCTGATTCTTTGATGTTTCTCTCTTCCCTCTCCCTTCCTTTCTCTGAAATCAATAAAAACATATAAAAATTTTTAAAAATAAAAAGTACAGCTCATATTTCATACCACTGAGCAGGAGCCACCTCTCCATCATTCATGGCTTTAATCACAATGATGTCAAGTATTTAATTCCTCTTTTCCAGAATATCACATAAGCTATCAGCCCTAGCTGATCTGGCTCAGTGGATAGAGCATCAACCTGTGGACTAAAAGGTTCCGAGTTTGATTCAGGTACCTCAGTGGCAGGCTGGATCCCTGGCCCAGGACTGGACGCATGCAGGTGGCAACCAATCGATGTGTTTCTCTCGCATCGATGTTTCTCTCTGTGTCTCTCCCTCTCCCTTCCACTCTCTAAAAATCAATGGAAAAATATCATTGGGTGAGGATTAACAACAACAACAACAAATTATGACTGTTAGCAGACCTAATTACCAGCACCGGAAATCATGAAAATAGCTCGGAGCAATGTAGAAGCCCTGAACAGACAAGCTCCCTTCCCACAGAATTCCATGACAACCCAGCCCATCCTTGCTCATTTTCAGAAACAGGACACAGAGGACACAGACTTCGCTGGAAATTTTAGTTCACAGCCGGCTAACTTGAAAGATTACATAAGGGGAGAAAAATGTTGAACGTTGAACTAATTGGTTAAACTAGGTTTTGACTGTTTATATCAAATAAATCACCAACATTCCCACACATTGAAAGAGCGTACAATGATCTGTTAAGCACCAAACAGTGTGTTCCAACCAGAACCGCCTCATCTGAACCGGACAAAACACATGCAAATGGGAACATAAACTGCTAATTGACAACAGAACTCTAATGAATCTGGGCTCTGCCTTCCTTGTGCCCCGGGTGGCGACTCTTGGTCAAAACCCCTCCCCCGGGCCTGTCTGCTTCCACCTCCCTGCGGATGCCCTGTCTCTGGGCCTCTCCAGCGCTGCTTTCTGCCCAGGCCGCTGTCTTTCACTCTCATGGCCTTTCCCAGGCCTCTTCTTCTTCCTGCTCCGCTCACAGGCCCCCAGGGCTCCCTCGCCGCCCACCTGACCCCGCGGGGACCCCATGGGATGAGGAGGTCCCTGCGCAGGAAGCGCACTTCCCGGTGGGGCAGGACTGTAAACACAGCCTGACAGCTGGGCCGGTGGGCGGGGCTCGAGGGCCCGGGAACCGAAAGTGCCCAGGAAGCTGCGGGGTCCCGGAAGGCGCCGGATGGGGAGGGGACTCGGGGGGCCTGCGGGCTGCAGATCCCCAGGGTGGGGGCCTGCGGGGCGGTGGCGCTGCGCGGGTGCGCAGAGGAGATGGTGAAAAGGGCCCCGGCAGGGAGGGCGGGGCGGGGCGGGGCGGGGGGCTTTACCTGCAGGTGAGCGGACCCGGGCCCGCAGCTCCGCGGCTGCCGACTGGGCGGGGCTCCCCGCGGCTGGGGCGGGCGGGCGCAGTTCCACCAGGTCCCCGGATCCCGGGCTGCGGGTGTGGAGGACGCGGCGCTGGGGTATTCACCAGCGATCCTGAACTAGAAACACCAAAACCCGCTCCCGCAAACGGGATCCTGGAGCTGGGAATCTGCTTCCGGGTCGGCAGGAAACTGCGAGCCGAAGGGGTGGGGCCTGCCAGGTCAAGCTGCGCTTGCAGCGCTTGGGGGCGGGGCCTGGCGTCCCTCAGTCCCGCCCTGCGTCCAGGCATTTCCGGGCGCGGAACCTGAGTCTCCAGTCTCCTTCCGGGTGAGGTGGTTGTCCCTGGGGCCAGCCACCCACCCTGCTTCCGGTTCAGTGATTCACCTGCTTTATTATAAAAACTTGGAGTTGTGGAGCCACTTACACCGAATGCGGAGGTACTTCCTGTTCAACCAGCCGAAAACGGTGTAAGTCAAAACCCTCTGTGAACAGGTGCCATCAGGGTAGGGCGCTGTGGGTGGATCCTGAACGTCTGAGGTTCCCCCCACATAAACTTTTTTGTTCTCCCTTTTTATTTTTATTTAAAAAATATTTTTATTGATTTCACAGAGGAAGGGAGAGGGAGAGAGAGAAACATCCGTGATGAGAGAGAATCATTGACATGCTGCCGCCTGCACGCCCCCCCGCTGGCGATGGAGCCCGCAAACCAGGCATGAGCCCCGACTGGGAATGGAACTGTGACCTCCTGGTTCATCGGGCAGTGCTCAACCACTGAGCACGTGGCCTGGCTCTTCTTCCTTTTTTTTTTTTTTTTAAAATATATTTTATTGATATTTCACAGAGAGGAAGGGAGAGGGATAGAGAGCTAGAAACATCGATGAGAGAGAAACATCGATCAGCTGCCTCCTGCACACCTCCCACCGGGGATGTGCCCGCAACCAAGGTACATGCCCTTGACCAGAATCGAACCCGGGACCCTTCAGTCCGCAGGCCGACGCTCTATCCACTGAGCCAAACCGGTTTCAGCTCTTCTTCCTTTTTTAAGGGGAAGTAGAACGTGAGCGCCAATTGAAATGCGGCATTTCACACTGACAACCACAGAACTTGGTTTCCAGTAAGGATGGGGGAGGGGGTTGAGCAATTGCTTTAAAAGAGCAAAACCCCTGCCTGTGTACGAATATGTATGTGTACATGTGTGTGTATGTATGTATGTATTGCTTTCTCCTTCTTTACATTTAATGTTATAGTTCACAATTCTTGAGATTTATACATTCAGATATCTTTGAGGCAAATATAGATGACATCCTACAACTTGCACAAGTTCTTATTTTCTAAATATTTGTAATTTCACATTTTCCCTTATTTTTACTCCCCGTTATCTGAAAGTGTATTTTTAATTTGAAAGGTGAGATATATTAATCTATGCTTTTGTTTTCTTTTTCTGAATGTTTCATGTTAAGGATGGATCATGAGGCCTGTAAAAAATGTGCTCCTTAGGAGATTGGTAGATTTTGCTTTCAACAATGAGGAATCCATCTTTCCATTCCTTTTAGACACACCCAATCGGAATATCTACTTTCTCACATGAACAGTTGAAAGCAGTGTAAAACTGGATTTTCACATTTCAGTTGCCTCATTTATGCCTTTAATAAATTTTAATGTAAAATATGTGAGTTAAAATTTCCTGTGTAAATTCTGAAGTTTGGGGTAGAGGAAATTTGGCAAGATTACACATCCCAGCTATTCATGCTGCAAAAATATCTTAAGGATATTTCCAAAGAAGAACCCTTCTGGTTTTCTACTGTCTAACACAAGTTTCTCCAGCTTTGATTTTAAAAAAATATTTAGACTCATATGGATTTAAATTCTGGAAGACAACATTCTCTTAGGCAGGGGGACAATAAACACTCTGTGGTCCATGCCACTGCTGCCCCAGGTCTCCAGGTCTGAGGTCCTTTAACCTGACCACATCTCACTCCTCATCCTCAGGTCTGTGGGGACCTGAACACAGATTAAGGAGCCAAGACTGTACATGATTTGAGTTCAAAGAACCCAGATATCTGAAGTCTTCCCCCATTTAGTTTTTCCTCATCCGCCTCTTTCTTTACATGGGAGTCAATTGACATAGTTCTTCCCGTGTAAAGCCTTCAGCCTCTGACCCACCTTCTCCATCAAACTTTCTGTGTTTCTGGTTTATACACAGTGTGAGCTTTGTGAGGCTAACAGCCAACTGAAGTGATTCCTCTGGGGTGCACATGGGCTGCGTAGGTATTGTTTGCAAGGTCACTGATTAGAGAATTAGAATGATCTAGAACGTGTTTAACAGTCCCAATGCTCAGGACTCACACAAGAACTCACTGAACTTATACTTCTGAGAGAAGGATCCAGACATTAGTAGTTTTTATCTCTCATCAAGTGGTTCCAGTGTAACCCAAATTGAGAATTGATCTAAATGCTGTGCTGATCACACTTTAATGTGTGTGCAGACTGTGGAGACATTGCTGACATGCATGTAGTGATGCAGCAGAGCTGGGCTTGCCTGCGACTCTTTATATCTAACTAGAGGCCTGGTGCACGAAACTCATGCACAGGGGTCTTCTCAGCCCAACCTGCACTCTCTCCAATTTGGGAGCCCTCATGGAATGTCCTACTGATGGCTTAGGCCAGCTCCTTATGGTTCTTTGCTCTCTGCGGGGCCTGCCTGCTCCACACTATGGTGATGGGCAAGCAGGCCCTGCTGGGTGCTGTCTGCGGGCTGTGATTGCCTGCTCCTGGGTCACCTTGGCAATGGCCAAGCAGGCCCTGCTGTCTGCTGTAAAGCTCTGTGGCCGCCCTCGCCTCTTGGGGCCGGCCATGGTCCCGGGAGGCTACGGGCTTGGCGCCCATCCCTGGGACCCAGGCCACTTGGCGCCTTTGTATGCATATTAACCCTCCATCTTTGTTGAGTTAATTTGCATACTCCTGATTGGCTGGTGGGCGTTTCTGAGGTATGGTCAATTTGCATCTTTCTCTTTTATTAGTGTAGACTAGAGGCCTGGTGCACAAAATTCGTGCAAGGGGGGGTGTACCTCAGCCCAGCCTGCACCCTCTCCAATCTGGGACCCCTCAAGGGATGTCTGAACACCCATTTAGGCCCGATCCTACCCCCATGTAGACACTGGGTTCGGGCCTAAATGGGCAGTTGGACATTTTTCTCACAATCCAGTACTGCTGGCTCCCAACTGCTAGCCTTCCTGCCTTCCTGATTGCCCCTAACCACTTCTGCCTGCCAGCCTGATCACCCCCTAACCACTCCCCTGCCAGCCTGATTGATGCCTAACTGCTCCCCTGCCAGCCTATTTTCCCCTAACTGCCTTTCCTTGCAGGCCTGGTCACCCCTAACTGCCCTCCCCTGCAGGCCTGGTCCCCCCAACTGCCCTCCCCTGCAGGCCTGGGACCCCCCCAACTTCCCTTCCCTGCAGGCCCAGTCGCCCCCAACTTCCCTCCTCTGCCGGCCTGGTCACCCCTAACTGTCCTCCCCTGCTGGCCTGATCGCCCACAACTGCCCTCCCTTGCAGGCCTGGTCCCTCCAAACTGCCCTCCCCTGCTGGCCATCTTGTGGTGGCCATCTTGTGTCCACACACGGGGGCAGCCATCTTTGACCACATGGGGGCAGCCATCTTGTGTGTTGGAGTGATGGTCAATTTGCATATTACTCTTATTAGATAGGATAGAGGCCTGGTGCATGGGTGGGAGCCAGCTGGTTTGTCCTGAAGGGACTCCTGGATCAGGGTGGGGGTTCCCTTGGGGCATGGGGTGGCCTAGGCGAGGGGCCTGTGGTGGTTTGCAGGCCGGCCACGCCCCCTGGCGACCCAAGTGGAGGCCCGGTATCTGGGATTTATTTATCTTCTATAATTGAAACTTTGTAGCCTTGAGTGGAGACCAAGACAGGCCAGGGCTGCGAAAGCTTGGCTTCCTCCATTGCCGGGGGCAACTCAAGCCTCCTGCTCTCTCCAGCTCCATGGCTGCCACCATTTTTGTTGGGATTTATTTATCTTCTATAATTAAAACTTTGTAGCCTTGAGTGGAGGCCTGGGCCCATCAGGGTGTGTGGAAAGCTTGGCTTCCTCCATTGCTGGGGAAACCCAAGCCTCCTGCTTGCTCTGTGGCTGCAGCCATCTTGGTTGGGTTAATTTGCATACTCACTCCTGATTAGCTGGTGGGCGTGGCTTGTGGGTGTAGCAGAATGATGGTTAATTTGCATATTACTCTTTTATTAGATAGGATAAGCCACAGGTCCAACCAAGATCTTCTTTATGCTCTGGTGAATAAACTTGGATAAATTAATATTTAAAAAGATCAGCAATGTTTAGAAATCAAAGTTCCTGTATAATATCATATTTGGGAGAACTTTATTAACATTACAACAACTTTAAATACATTTACAGTGGCCAACAATAACTAAAATGTATAAGGCCAAGAGAATATTCCCTATAATTGTTTCCACTAAAATATTTCTATGATATTGAAAAGTTGCATTTCAGGTCAATATGCTGCTGGAAAGATGCAGACTCTCTAGGTGGGTACATTACCCAGAGTTTCCCTAGTCATTTACACATGTACACATTAATCTCATAGCTTCTGGTTTACATTATATTTTGATAGTCCTGTGTTGGACTCAGTTTCTTACAAAATAAATTACAAGTTCAAACGCCAGTTTGATACTAGTAAGTCCCATTTTAAATACATATTAACTTGACATAAATAGAATAGGCTATGTCTACGTGTCATTCTTCAGCATTGTCTAGAGTTCCACGTTTTTACACATCCCACAGCTGGAAGTGAGAGTCACCAGACATAGCCTGCCCCTCCATCTTTCCCCTCTTCAGTCCAGCTCTCAGGAGGGCATGGTAAGCATGGGGTCTTGGGCATGAACCCCTGGAAGAGAGGAATACTGGACAGAGGTCTGAGGACTTTAATTATGCATGCCACAGGGCACTGGGCAGCTCTCAGTACTTCCTCCAGCTGCCTGGTTGGCAGAGCTCCCTGTGAGGAAGGCAGGTGCTCCAGAGCCACATCTGTCCCACACAGCAGCGTTGCCTTCAGGGAACTCTCAGCCCCAGAACAACCTTCTCCCCCCTGGTGGATCTGCCAGGCCCTGTCAGGACAGGTAGGTTCCACCTCTCTGCAGGGTCTGTTCAAGGTATGGTCTGTGTGCCGTCTGGCCAGCAGGGAACCAGCAGCAGTGGTTCTTGCTGTCACTGGGAGACAGAATTTGGCTGTTGCTCAGGTGGTGGGTGACCTTCACTGTGCCTTTAGTGCAGCTGAATAAAGCCTTCCCTGTACGCTGGAGGGGACTTTCACCATTCCCGGAACATCAGGCATCTGAAGATGCTCATTGTCAATAATGGCAGCTCCCAGAGTGTAAAACTGACTAGAAAAATTGGAGGATGGGACTCCCTCTCCTGTCATTCCAAATAGGAACCAGTGGTCTGGCCCCCCAGAAGTGTCCCAGATGCTATTCACTGTTGTCCGTGCCATCCCAGGAGCAGTTTCTAAGGTGACTTAGAAAGTTTTGTGTTGGCTCCTGCAGGGCAGGGATGCCCTCGCTTTGGCCACAGGCCAGGGGAAGTGGTTGCTGGGCCCTGAGGGCACTTCTGAATGTTTGCAGAGGCTGAGCCTAAACAGAGATGCTCTCCCTGAATCTGCCCTGCGAATCTGCCCTGCGGACCTGAGCTCATCCCTGCCTCCAGCGAGGACTTGATCATTCCAGGAAAGTCATCAGTTTCAGGAGCTTTGTCAAAGCCAATGTGTTTCTAGTTCAACTTGGCGGCCCAGGTCCTGGAAAGACTGGAAAATTTTCTACCTCGGGCCCCGTGGACCTGATGTTTTCTAAAATAGGTGTGCAGTGATGGCTTCCCGAGCCTCTGGAAGGTTCTACATTTCAGTGGGTGCTGCAGAAATGCTGGTGCTGCTGGAAGGCACAGAGACAGGGATTGGGCAGCCCAGTTTGGCTTGGTCTGGAGGATCTTCCTTTTGAGATGTCACACTCAAAAGTCTGTTAGCAAGAGCCTTTAGTTTCTAACCATGTGAACACATCCACCATCTTGCTTGAGTACCTTCATGATAGGTAAGCAGATTTCACCCAGAGGGAGGGTTCCCGTAGCACCCCTGATGACTGAGCCTTGGGACTGACACCCATCATTTGGGCACTATTCCATTGGTTACACGTGTCATCTTCAGTGCGAAGGGGTGACACAAGGGCATGCACACTAGGATGGAGATTAGCGAGAGCCGTGTTGGGGCTGCCACCAGGAAAATGCACTCACTGTTCCAGATCTGAACCAAAGCTGTTGCCCTATATCTCGGCACTCAGGGCAAGCAGCCTGGGTTATTTGCATGGGCCCACTTTTTTCATATGTCATTACGCCCCTATAATTTGTATTGTAAACATCTTCTCTCCCTTCTCTCTGTACAGTTTGGAGACTCACTGAACCTTGATTACTGCAATAGCCTTCTTCCAAATTGGTCTCTCTGTCATCTTATTCACCCAGGCCAATCCCTGACTATTCCTTATAAAACTAGAATCCAAATTATGGATGGATTAAGGTGTGTGCTTCCCCTTTCCATGCTGAAAACACACACACACACACACACACACACAGTGTTCCTAACACTCATACTAGTAAAAGCCAAACATGACATTTATTCTAAGTCAGAGAACTTAGAATATGCTAATATTAGAGATAGAAAGAAGCCTAGAGATTATCTAAGTTAACATTTTCCAGTGAGTATTCAAGAATAAATTGCAGAATCGCTACCTGGGAAATTTGTTAAAATGCAGACTTCCAGGCTTCCTCCACCTGACCAAACTAATTTTCTTAGAGTGGATCTAAGTGTGCATTTGGAAGCCACTTTCCCAGTTGGTTTTATGCACAGTAATGATTGAGGGTCCCCTGATCTACATTCAACAGATGCTGCTGAGATTTGAGGAGGACCAGACCTCTCATTAGCAGCAGGTCTAGAGAATTAGAACTTAAATCCAGAATCACTGCCTCCACGTTCATCATCTCGCTGCCCTGCATCTTGACAGCTGATGAGGAAGACCTGGGAGGATATGACCGCAGGATGCAACTGTCTCCTCAGCTCTGGGAAGCAGAGCATGGTCCTGGCAAATAAGAAGCTCACACATTAGGGGGGAGGTGAATGTATGTTCAGCAAACTAACATGGTACAGTGAGCACAATATGGGAGCAGAGCACCTGGGCATTCAGACCAGGAGTATTGGCGGGTTTGGGGGGGGGGCATTAATTATTCTCAGGGCTAATAAATCCCAGGAAGTGTTCACTAACAAAGTATCTAGTCACTGACTAAACTGGCTGGTTTCTCAACATAGTCTGGCTCATTGTAACTTAATATAGAGAGCTCTTAGTTCATAGACCTTAATCTGTTGCCAAAATGTTTGTACCTTATGTTCCCATTTCACAAGGATTTCTGGTCAAAACTGTGCACCCACATCCTCCTAATGAACCGAGTGTCCACAAAACAAGGATGTTTGGTCTCCTTATGAAGGCCATTGTGTCTTCATAGGACCTCTCTGTCCAGGAACATCCCTAATGAGGTATGGAAAGGCACTTATTACCCAGACACAGACATTCTGCTGGTGTGATAACTGCAGACGGAAGTTTTCTCTGCCTCCTGGAAACGAAGCCAAGCTTTCTCCTCTCGGAAGCCATGAGGATTGCTGTCTTCCTCTGTACCCTTCTTCTCTCTATGACCCAAGTTCCACCAGGTAACCAAATCAACTCTGCAGAAGCCATGGTAAGGGCGAAGTGCCTGGACCTCGTGGGGATCCAGTGCTCAGAGCAGAAGTCTGTCACCTGTGCCCTGAGGAGGGTCTCATAGCAAACTTGGAAGACCTGTGGCTGAGAGCCCTCAGCCAACTTATCTGCAGCCATGTCTCCTTAGCTCTTCGTAGCCACTCTCAGATGAAATGAAATTGAGGGTGTTTCAAGTGCTTGAAACCTTATCTGCTCCGTTTCTAAAAATAAAATTAATTAGGCAAATTTACTAGCAGTTTCTAGACCTAGATAACAAACAAAACAAAAAAAATGGTGTGTTATCCTACTAAACTTGACCTCCAAAACTCCTCCACTTACTTTCAGCAAAAGATCTGCAGAGGCCGAGTTACCCTAAGAAGCTGGCATGAGAGCTACACCAGAGCTGTAGGGCCCCAGGAAGGGATTAGTGAGGGGGTGGGGGGCGTAGTATTTGAAAGGTGTACTGTGCATCTAAGAATTCTCCAACTTGTGCCTCCATAATGTTGGTCCCCTGGGCTTGGCTCTGCCTAGTGATGCTCCATCTCCACCCTTGGCTTTTCCTCTTCTTTTTCAACGTCTAGTCTTCTGAAGTAGAAGTTAAACAAAGGGATCAGAGACGACACCGCACTAGAGTGTATCTTCCCGCACTCAGCATGCACAGGTGCATCCCAGGTGTGAGGCATCTGTAGGCATCTCCTTGCTTTCACCCAAGGAGATGACCAGACACCCAAGATAGATCAGAAAATTTCCTACAACTCCTGGGCGTGTAGACTTCTGGATGTGTAGATCCAAAGAGGAATAAGCAACCTATTGTTCTACATCTAGTGGAATAGCTTATCTTTTCCTAAGAATTCAGGCCCTCAAGGGTCAGGGAGGAGTATCCAAGTAGTCAGACATGTGGAAATGTGGACAATCCTCTTATATTTTAAGGATTTGTTAGTTGCAATGCTTTCTGTTGTTTGAAAAAGGAAACTTCCGCAATTTTTCAACAGAAAATATACTGGGGGGCATGCCTATTCTTGGTGAATCCAGACTTGCCTGTCTAAATCTGTGTTTTAAAGGAATACTTACTGTGAACAGGTAGATAGTATTTCAGGTTTAGGGGGTTGTGGGTGCAGCTTGTGAGGCAAATTTCAACTCCATTTTAGAACTACTCTGGAGGAAGTAGATGGGGAGGTTGCAGTTGGGGGAGACTGGAGGTGGGAAAACAGTTCCATTTCTCAAGTATCTGCTAATTAAGCATCACTGTGCACCCTTACTAGGAAGCAGCATATGAGGGAAAAAAGATGTGATGGCCCTTCACTTCCACAAAGTCATGGGTCAGCCGCCTTCATTGCCAGGTAACAGACAACAAGCCCCAAACACAGCATTAGCATGTGGTGGAGGAGAGGTTTCCTACATGGGATCTATGAGAAAACAACTAAAAGAAAGGCAAATCAAGAGCAATGCGATATTTGAGAGCCCAGATCCTGAGCCTTAGGGGACCCAACTGGGAGTCAGAACCAGGCCATCTGTGTAGTACTAAGAGTGCTTGAGGCTCTCTGTCCATGGTTTCCACCTGACTCTTTCCCTCAGTGACAGTCTGCATGTGTGTCCATGCATGCATGTGTGTCTCGGTATATGTGTGGAGTATGCTGACTACCCCACACTCTACTAGTATAAGGGAATGAATGGCCAAAAAAGTAAGAAAAATACCCTGAATGTGACTTGGCTTCTTACACACACGTAACAGTGGGTCATATTTTTACAGAGCTCCTTTGTGATTCAAAAGGAAATGTTCAGTTATCAATTGCCACAAAACTACACACTTACCTCCAAGATGTGTGCCATCAAAGTGACAACACATGTCTGTACCAACATGCTAAAGGATAGAAATAGCTCTGCATTAACCAAGTTTTGCATAACCGTTTGCTGAATGCCTATGATATGCCGAGACTTGAGCTGGGCTCTGGGATATACATACAGAAAAGAGTAAGGTGTTCATCACCCAGCAGTGGGGTCAGGTGGAGGCAGGACAGCAGAGTAGAATGCAAGATGTGCCCCAATAGAAGGACATCCCAGAGTGACTTCTAACAGGTCACAGGACCTGCCAGTGCTTCATCTTCTCATATACTAACCTCAGATGACCTTCTAGTGGCAACAGGCCAGTTCTAGCCCAAGGGACCAACATTATGGAGGCCCGTCTACACAGTAGTTGAGCTGGTTGCAGATAGAAGGAAGAGATGTGCAGCCCAGGGAATGAAAAACTCCGATTCCAAGTGATTTCTACACAGTGCTCAACAGTGACAATGGGCACTGATTTAAAAAACAACCACATACCCTTAAGGTATTTCTGAATTCGTCTACAAGGTAAAAATATGATGTTGCATATTTGATCTTCATAGCCATTAACCGATTGCTTTGTGAACATTGAAGAGTTAAATTCAATGTATTGCATCTGGGTTTCAAGAGGCATTTTCTGGATGTATATAAATGCTCTATAATGATTAGAAGCTATCCAAGAATTGGCCTTTGGTTCCAGAATAAAGAGACCTAGGCATGCTGGCGTGGATACCTCTTACTATCATTAGCAGTCCAGGGCTGATTTGAAATGAAACCCAACCTGTGCATCAGCATGAGGAGCTACTCGGGAGTGAGAAGGGCTGGGAGAAGCTGGTGCCTCTGCCTGGAACTTCCAGGGGCCGCAGCTCCCCAGCCTGGCCTGTTGTTACACCCAGCATTGCCACATTCCCCCAAAATGCCAAGAATCCGAATCTTTGTGTGAAAGCGGATTTTTAAGCGTTGGCTTAAGGAATCAAAAACAGCAAGAGCAATCCACACAATATTATTTCCAGACACGCACCCCCTCCATGTGCTTCAATAGACATTCGGGGAGACGAATCAGTAGTTACAATAACCCTCTTCTCTGTGCAGCCAGGGGCAAATTCAAGGAGATCTGTGAGCGTCCCAACGGCTCCTGCCAAGAATTCTGCCTCGAAACGGAAGTTCACGCTGGGAGATGTCTAAGCGGCCAGCCGTGCTGCCTGCCCATGGGGCACCAACCGCAGATCGACCCGACGACACCCCCTCAGTACTGAGGCCTCTCAGAGGCTCTTGCTTGTTTGGATGTTTCATTCTCTGGTTCTCCATCTCCATCTCCCGCGCTCTGTCTTGTCTTTCACAGGGATTCTCGCTGAGTCCTCAATAAATAATAAAGAAGCACTCGCAAACGCAAAGCCACGGTGCACACCCATGTGCTCTATTTCGCTGCATTGCTGTCTGGTTGCATCTTTCTGTCTGGTTTTCTGGTCTTCATGAGCACCTGGTTGAGCTCCAGGCTTCATGGGGACACTTTCATTCGCCCCACCCTTTGTGCCCGGCCCCGGCACCTTCAGCCTTCGCTGGGGTGGCTGCTTTTGCCTTGGGAAGATGCTCAACCTTGTTCCATGGGCCTCTGTCCCTGATGAAGGGCAGCCCACAGGTACCCTGCAGTCAGACCCCCCCCCTCCCGCCCCCAGTCAGTGAGCATCATCAGAATCCTGCACCAGGGACAGAGTCACAGCTGAGAAAACACCCTGTCCTCATGCTTCCCCAAGGCAGTGAGCACTCAGGGCCTCTCCATGTGCTCCTGGCTGAGACTGGATTTCTTGGGTCCCACCTTCCACCGGGCTTGGTCACTAAGCTTCCCTCCCCCTGGGAACCAGGGCCTCAGCTTCCTTTGCCCACTCTGAAAATGACCACAGACCCAGGGGCTTGAGGCACAACAAGGAGTTCTGTAGGGCAGAAGTCTGGCCTGTAGCTCAGGGCTAAATTAAGGCTAAGTGGTCAGGGCTGCATCCCTTTCTGGAGACTCCTTCCTCCACATTCTTGACATTAATGGGGAGTTGCTGCTTTTCGTCAGCAGCCACCAGGCTTCACCCCTCTTTAAAGCCAGCAATGGGTACCCCTCCTTCTCACCTCCTAACACTCCTCTTCTACCTCCACTCCCCTTCGGGACCCCTGTGTTGCCATCAGCCCATCTGGGTAAGCTGGATAATCTCCCTGCTTTAAGGCAACATGATTGGCAACTTTAATCCTACCTTCAACTCCTTGGCTATGTCAGGTGACATAGACATAGTTCCAGGAATGAGAATATGTCCTTCTTTGCCAGAGGAGGTGTGACACTGTTTTACCGATAATAGCCACTGAAGGTTTGCCCACATCAGTCACCCATTTGTTCTACTTGGAGATGATTTTAGTTACTTGGTGTAGAGAAACCATCATGGTTAGAGTTTTCTTTTGGGTGAAAAGTCACAGAACCTCCCTTGGTCCTGGGAAGAAGATAGAATCAATAAATATTTTTTTCTTCTGTCTCCAGAAGTTAGCCATCTTTTAACTGAGAGTTTGTGCCCTTTGACCACCATCTCTCTAATTCCTACCACCCCCACCCTCACCCATCCCCTGCTCTCCTCTCTCTTACTGTTTTAGATCTTGCATGTACGATCACACAGTATTTGTCTTTCTGGGTCTGACTTAGTTCACCTAGTATAATGTAAAGTACATCCTAGGGAATCTCTCTATATAAAATGCTAATATGCAACAAGGAACGGCATAACAACCAAACAACCTGTCGCTATGACATGCGCTGACCACCGGGGGTGCACGCGGTGGGTGTTGGCAGCAGAGTGTGGAACATGGTGGGTGTCGGCTGTGGTGGGATGGCAGAGCAGGTGAGCAGGGGCACCAGACCAAGGCGGTGCGCCAGTCACTGTCGTCGGGGTGAGCCTCTGTTGGTTACTGAAAATTCTTTGCTCCTGCGTGCCATGGTCCTGCCCAGTACTCAAACCTGCTTCCAGTGATGGCCCTTATCACTTGGTGCCTCAGGGCTTCTCCACCTCCCTCTGCTCCTGAGGGGCAATCGGGGCAGCAGCCGCTGCTCATACCCGCTGCTGGCGCCGGCCCCAATCACTCCTCACTGTGAGCAGGTGCAAGCGGGGCCAGCGCCGTCAGTGTGTGGGAGCGGCAGTGGTGGGAGTAGGGCTGTCGGTGGGAGGGACCAGCTGGGGGCACCAAGGATGGGCCGAGACTCTCCCCTGTTCCCACTGCAACCTCAGGGCTCACAGTTCCTTTCAAGGTGCAAAAATTCATGCACTGGGCCCCTAGTATAGTCCATAATACTTTATGGATGATTCCAGGTGGGTACTAGACTTCTGGGGGGGGAGGGTGTCACTTGGCACATTATATAAATGTCTAATATAATGTGCATCTGAAACTAATATAATGTATGTCAACTGTAATTGAAAAATTAGAAAAAAAAAACTAAGAAAAAAAGAGAATTTGCTATATCTCTTCAACCAGAACATGGCCTTCCAGAGTAACCCTAGCTTCCACCCCCATACTTCCCTGTACCTTTGCAGCCTGAAGGAGGTCCAGTCATGCAGAAAACCTACACTGTTCTCTCTCTCAGTCCCAAGTGTAAATCAACAGGCACTGTTCCCGAGACAGGAAAGCATCCGGTCTGGCTTGGCTCCTGATCCATGTATATAACCCAAACTGTCCCCAGGTTCATTCAAAGTCAGCTGCAACCCGATGGCCCTAGAGCCAAGCCTAAGCCCTAAGAATTGTCCAAAAAACTAGAAACAAACAAATAAAGGAACTCTGCAGGAGGATTTAGATGCTGTAAACCATAGTTCTCAACTGGAGATGCTTTTGCTCCAGCACCTAATTGGTAATGTCTGGAGACACTTTTGGTTGTGACAACCAGAAGGATGCTAGTGGCATCTGTGAATTGAGGCCAGGGATGCTACCAACCACCCTACAATGGGCAGGCATAACCTTCAGGCACAATTATCTGCTCCAAGTGTCCACAGTGCTGATGTCAGAAAACTGCTCCAGGCTGTGACCCATGAGAAGAAGCAGAGGGGACAAATGCCTGGCCTCGAGGGCATTTCTCCTAGGAAACCCATGTCACCTCTGCACCCCTCCTCCTGCATCTATGCCCCAAATGCTTCACCTTAACTCAGGGACAAGCCGCATCTGACAGTCACTCTTGGACATTCCAGCATCATGGTTGATGTCATTTTATGTACTGTTTCTCTCTTGTTTTTGCTTCTCCCCACTTTTCAGGGATTAACACACATCTGGGCCAATTACCATCAGATCCAACTGTCCAAAAGAATCTGATTTAGTTCTTCCTCAGGTCCAGACCAACTCACAAAACAGTTTCCGTGGGTTACTTCAAACCTGCCAAAGAAATCACAAATGAGCTTGCAACTTACTCACGTAGAACATTTGCATGTCAAAAATAATTAAGACCAAGTAAAACATTGCTTCCACTTTGTCACTTTGCCCTTCTTCTACACTATGCTCCTTGGTGACACGGGGACCAGGACCCTGCATTTATTTCCCAGGCTCGTTTGCGGAGTGGCTGGGAGAGCTTGAATTCTAGAGATGAGGGAAGGGCCTTCCTTCCTCAGTTTTATTCCTGTTGCCATTGTCACAGCAGTGACTGCTCACTACAGCCACCACAGTCGGCTCCTGTCCACCTTCTCATGGTGCTCTACAACTCATCTCATGTCTTTCGAAAGGTCTCTTCTCAGAGCACCAGAGGCACCGATCACAGTTGGGAAGGTGGCCTCCCCAGGGAGCCCTCCCAGACAGCATGGAGGGCTGGATGCTGCCGACAGCTGTTATCTCCAGGTTACCTCCGCACTCCCTAACTCTAACCCTAACCTCAACACCTGTGCAACAATCCTGACTTAAATCCCCTTTGTTCTGACCGATCCAGCTGATACCCCTCTGCTTCTCCTATGGCCGCTGCTCACACAACGACTACCATCATACCACCGTGTGTAGGACACACAGCTCTAGTTACCTGTTGAACAGGTGGGCGGGGAGCAATGTAGACTGGAATGCACCACTCACAGCTGATAGAGCGGGTAGGTGTGAAATACATGAAGACCAACTCTAGAGGATCTAAAACAATAAACCGTGAGGCCAAATTTGGAAGACATGTTCTACTCTAAACATCATACATGTGACATATAATTCAATTTCTATTTTCTTCAGAGCATAAGAACAGACTGCATATTTCTTCCAAGACCCTCAATAATTCTAAGTGAAAAGAGCACAGACAGGCATATTTGATCCTAAGGCAATGCAAATGGAATTTAATAACAAATAATAAAATACTTAAAAACATTCTTAATAATTAGAAAGGAAATGATAAAGAACCTACTTCATATACTGGTTTGCTGATCAGATAAGCTAAAGTTAATCCTACCAAATAGGTAGAGTTATTATCCAGGGGTCCTCAAACTTTTTAAACAGGGGGCCAGTTCACTGTCCCTCAGACCGTTGGAGGGCCGGACTATAGTTTTTTTTAAAAAAAACTATGAACAAATTTCTATGCGCACTGCGGGCCCGGGATGAGTCGGCTGCTAAGCGGGACAGGCAGCGGCACCCAGCGGGCTGGATAAATGTCCTCGGTGGGCCGCATGTGGCCTGCGGGCCGTAGTTTGAGGACCCCTGTTTCAACTTGTGTAATTCTGACAATGACTGTGTTCCACAGTGTATCTATTTAAACATAATTTCCACATTTCTCTCTCCTTTAATAACAAAAGATCATCATCCCCCCCCACCCCACCACCACACTTACAAACACAAAATTATTTTAGGGAAAAACAGGGGCTGAAAAATGAACTCATAAAGATTGAGCATTAACCTAAAAGAGACAGAAATCCAAAAGAATTTGCTTTAACAATAAAAGACTGAGATAGAACATACATTTTCTTTATACATATGAATAAATTTGCCTTGCTAAAAAATGCTTTAAAACATCTATCAGCACATTGCATAATAATGAAATAGAAGAAGCTAGTTTTAAAATAAGGATTTCCTATTAGATACCATTATTTAAAACTGTTCTAGAAATTCTAGGTCCCAAAATTAGTCAATAGAAGGGAACAAAAATAAACAAAAAAGTAAAAGCTAAAATGAGAAGACTTTTTCAATGTTTGATAATGCTATTTTGTTTTTAATCCTCACCTGAGGATATGTTTTTATTGATTTTTAGAAAGGAAGGGAGAGAGAGAGAGAGAGAGAGAGAGAGAGAGAGAGAGAGAGAGAGAGATATCTCAGTTGGTTGCCTCCCGTACTCACCCTGAGTAGGGTTCTAACCAGCAATCTTTTGTTGTATGGGATGTTGCTCCAGCCAACTGTGCCACCTGGCTAGGGCTGACAATGCTATTTTTTAACAACGGAAAAATATCACTGAAAATCTTTATGACCCCTAGAGTGGCAGCTTCTGACTTGGCTCCCAAGAATCCCCATCTCCAGTCTTCTTGCCCTTGTATCATCCCCTCCCCTGGAGTGTGGGGTGGATCTAGCAGCTTGCTTCTAATGAACAGATTATGGCAACCGTGATACTCTATCCCTGACCTGTGACTGAGCTTTAAAAGACTGAGATTTCCATGCTGCTCACACTCCTCCCTTTCCTGTTTGCTCTGACCCATCCAGCTTCCATGCTGGGAGATGCTCCATGGAGAGGCCCACATGGCAAGGAGCCGAGCATGTCCAGCTGCCCAGAGGTGGCTGAATCCTGCCCAGAATCACATGAGTGCCTTAAGACAGACCCATGCATCAGGACACCTGACCTACAGCAACTCTGAGATAGTGAAAGTTGTCTAAGCCACTATGATTTGGGGTGATTAGTTATGTAGCAATTGGTACCAACATACCGACGGAATTGAGGAAGGTGGTTAATTTAAGATTAGTATTGAAAGCCAGACCCACACCACCCAGAACACATATCTTAAACTTGACCTACTTAAGAGATGGGAAAGGGGGAAAATTTCCAGAAAAAGGTGAAGTGAAAAAATGAAGCTTAGAACATGGGAAAATACAACAATTCTCCATTGTCAGTATCTAATGTGTTTTTAAAGTATGATGAGAACTATATTTTTAGACAACTGGAGCCTATATTCTATGGTTACATCTTGAAAAACAATGAATGAGTTACCAGATCTTTTAAATAACCCTAAATTTTCATATGCTATTAAGCACTTAAAATGTTAACTTCCTAATTATGTACCACATAACACATTGATAAATATATATACCAGAGGCCTGGTGCATGGATTCGTGCACCGGTGGGGCCCCTCGGCCTGGCCTGCAGGGATCAGTCAAAACCAGCTCTCCGACATTCCCTGAGGGGTCCCGGATTGCAAGAGGCCAACAGTGCCCCAGCAGCAACCTAACCCACGGCCAATTCTGTGAGGAATTGGGCTCCCTCCTCTACTGGTTGGAGTGTCTGCCCCCTGGTGGCCATTGCATGTCATAGCTACTGGGCGAATGGTTGAACAGTCAGTCACTTAGGCTTTTATATATAAACTAGAGACCCGTTGCATGAAGAGATTTGTGCAATAGGCCTTCCTTTCCTTGGCTTCCAGCACCAGTTTTCCTCTGGCACCCAGGACCCAGGCCATCGCTCAGGCCAGAGTCTTCCTTCTTCGTCTTTGCTGCAGACTCAGGCCAGAGTCTGCCTTCTTTGTCTTCGCTGCAGACTCTGGCCAGTTCGTCTTTGCTGCTTCACTGCAGACTCTGGCCAGAGTCTGCCCTCTTGTCTTTGCTGCAGACTCCAGCTGGAGTCTGCCATCTTTGTCTTTGCTGCAGACTCTGGAGTCTGCAGTCTTGTCTTCACCGGGGCACTCCACTCCCGTAGATCCCTTAGCCCCCCACCCTCCCTCTCATAGCAGGCATCCTGGCCCGCCTGGCCACTCCGGGCCTGGAGCAGCTGGGCGACCACCATCTTTGGCCTTCTAATTTGCATACTCACTCTGATAGGCTGTGGGCATAGCGGAGGTATGGTCAATTTACATGTTTGCCTATCATTAGGTAAGATATATGAATATATGAATATATGAATATATGAATATATGAAAGTATATATATATATATATATACATATATATATATATATATGTATATATATATATATATATATATATCTCCTATATAATAAAAGCCTAATATGCTAAGTGTCCAGTTGTCCGGTGACCAGTTGACTATTCAACCAATCAAAGTGTAATATGCTAATGATATGCTAAGGCCTCTCAGCTGCTTGCTATCATGTGCACTGACCACCAGGGGGCAGATGCTCTGACCAGTAGGTTAGCTTGCTGCTGGGGTCTGGCCAATCAGGACTGAGCAAGACAGGCCAGACATGGCCTGGAGCCCTCCTGCAGTTCCTCCCTGGCTGGCCAACCTCCTGCATCCCTCCCCGGCCCTGATTGTGCACCAGTCAGGTTCCTTGGCCTGGCCTGTGTCCTCTAGCAATCTGGGACACCTCAGGAGATGTTGGAGAGCTGGTTTCGACCCGATGGCGGAACGACCGGTCACTATGACGCGCATTGACCACCACGGGGCAGACGCTCAATGCAGGTGCTGCCTCCTGGTGGTCAGTGTGCTCCCACAGGGGGAGTGCTGCTCAGCCAGAAGCCAGGCTCATGGCTGGTGAGCACAGCAGTGGTGTCTCCTGCCTCCACGGCAGCTCTAAGGATGTCCGGAGCGGGCCTAAGCCTCAGTCGGACATCCCCTGAGGGCTCCCATACTGTGAGAGGGCTCAGGTCAGGCTGCGGGACCCCCCTGAGTGCATGAATTTCATGTACCAGGCCCCTCTAATATATATATATATATATATATATATATATATATATATATATATATATATATCCTTCCTTCTACACTACAATCAATTCCTGTCGGGGTGTAAATAAAGATACACAATAAGAGAAAATGACATTTAGCCAAGTAAAAAATAAGGAGGCAGTATTTTTAATGGCCAAGGCATGGCTGCCTGGGTGTGGTTTGATGGTTTACGGGGCTAGGTGAGGCAGCATCCTTGGGTTGGGGGAGGGGGAGTTGAACAAAAGTGAAATGGCAACATTGTGAGTCAGAAAATGCACAAAATTCACCAATATTCAAATCCAAAGCACTGGCAGACAATCCTCTCTTTCTGGCTCTCATATTTCAGGGTCATATGGCAACACACCATTATCTGAAGCTTTGGATGAAGCAATGAATGGAAACATATAAACAAACAAACAGACATGCTAAGTGGGTACTTGTTTGCTGTCTTCCACTGTGATGATGACAGGAGATGTGAACGGAAACTGAATGTTGTCATTGTTTCTGCCCTAATCCCCATTACCTTTATTACCAGGAGCAATGACTTTTTTATCTGAAGGATATGAAATGTCTCTTACATCTTCATCAGTGAGTATTCCTTGTTCTTTCTTCTTCCAACAAGGACCATAAAGTTGAAAAAGAAACATCAAGTGATTGTTTATCAAAGGGAACACTCTTGACCCAATTACTGTTGGGTGATATTTCTTTATTTTCTCTCTCTCTCTCCCTCTCTATCTCTCTCTCACACACTCAGTAATGTAACTATATGCCCAGTAGATAGGATCATTGGCATAGTTATCTATCTATCTATCTATCTATCTATCTATCTATCTATCTATCTATCTATCTACCTACCTATCTATCTATCTATCTAAGCGACCAATACGACTGGACAATCAGAGGACTGGATGATCAGAGGACCGGACGACCGATGGTATCTGTGATGCACAATGACCACCAGAGGGCAGCCGTTCAGTGCAGGAGCTGCCCCCTGGTGGTCAGTGGGCTCCCACAGCCAATTTCCTGTGGCCAGCCAACCTCCCGCACTCCCTCCTCCCGGCTGGCCAGCACCAATCGGCCCCCATCACCAGCCAGGCCAAGGGACCCCACCCATGCACGAATTCGTGCACTGGCCCTCTAGTTTAAAATATTTTGATACAATCACCTCTTTGACATAAACTGGAAAATACCTGAATACAACTGTGACCCCTTCTTCTTCCCCCAACCTGTGCCTGCCATATTAAAGCATGCTTGCTTGAGGAGCAGGGAATGCTTGTATTACCAGGTATTTACTGCTGTATGGCACATGGCCAGAATTTAGCAGCTTAAAACAATAACCATTTTTACTATCTATCAATTTACATGGTAAGGCTCATTTGCACACCTTTGGCCCAAAAGCTCTTCTGAGGCTGCTGTCAAGCTTTGGCCCAGACTAGAGGTTCATCTGTAGGCTTCCAGACTCACTCCTGTAGTGATGATCAGATTAGGGTCTTCACTGGCTGATCACTAGTCATCTATACCTGGTCCCAGGGGTCTTTCTGTAAGGCAGTTCAGAACATGGCAGCTGGCTTTACTTAGAGCAAGAGGACAAGAAAGGGAGCCCAAGATGGAAAAGTGGTCTTCTTATAGTCTAATCTAGGAAGTGGCATACCATCCCACCTGCTGGATTCTACCCCTTAGTCCAGCCCACTCTCGGGGAAGGATATCACACAATGGCATGATCAAAAGGAGGCAGAGGTCAATGGCATGATCAAAAGGAGGCAGAGGTCATTGGGGGCCATCATAGAAATTGATGATTCTAGCATTCAATAGAGTAGATTTTTATCCAGATAGTGCAATTTAGTTTTAAACAAAGGACAATTATTATAGTGACTATTCTGCTAAGATAGCAAAAGATACCTATACTGGGAAAAGTTTTCTAAAATGTATAGTTATGATTAAATTTCAGCAGTGGAATTCCAAGAACTTATTTTTTTCCATGTTTTCTACATTTTCTGTAATGCCAGGTTTTAATTAAAAACAAACATTTATAAAAATAATAAAAATATATTTCCAAAGGCCACAAAGTCTACAAAGAGGTTCAAATATGCTTTCAACATAGTTTCTATAAGGATGAAATACCAAACTATTTTGGAGCATGTTCTTTTTTGTTGTTAATCCTCACTGAGGATATTTTTTCCATTGATTTTCAGAGACAGTGGAAGGGAACGGGGAGAGACACAGAGAGAGAAACATCTATGTGAAAGAGACACATCAATTGGTTGCCTCCTGCATGCATCCCAACCAAGGCTGGGAATCGAGCCTACAACCGAGTTACATGCCCTTGACTGGAATCGAATCCAGGACCCTTCAGTCCATGGGCTTATGCTCTAACCACTGAGAAAAACAGGCCAGGGCTGGAGCATATTCTTGATCAACTTTTTCATGAAGCCTTTCCCATCCTCCCTTCCCCTTGGTATAAAGAACCACTATCTCCTTGGGCCTATTGTGTCCTTTACGTATATTACTGCTTCCATCCATTTTATTGTTCATCTCCCATGATCTGATTGATCCAGCTGGTGTAACCTAGCTTTACAACACCGCCTGGCACACAGGAAGTCATCACGTATGGCCAGTGGTCACATATGCACGTGCCTAAGGAAAGCAGGAGAGAACACGGCTTACAGGGAGGCTACCCCGACCCCTGGGGACATGGGCAGCATTGACTTTGGCTTTCTCGTCCATTGAGTTGCCAGCACAGTGTGTACTTTTGCGCCTGGAGATTTCCTGTGGGAGACTGAGTTCTTCAGGCTTTGTCAGGGTCTACTACTTTTGGCTTTGTCAGGGTCTACTAACCAAGAACAAACCACAGGCCCCAGAGCATCATAAAAAGCCTGGGGCCTGCCATCCTCAAAGACTCCGGACTCTGACTGTTCTGATGCCTTTCCTCTTCACTGGCTGGCCAACCATGAGGCACCATGTGCTTCTCTCCACTCTCCTCCTTCTGACCCTCTTACCCCCAGGTAAGGTGATGGCTGACCACTGGGGTCTGCGGTTTAGAAGGCTATCTGGCAGGTACAACAAAACCCTGGCATCAGTCTTATGGATTCATAGACCTAATATCAACAGCTTCTCTGGGACCATAACATGGTAGGATAGGAACGAGAGCACTCCTTTGCTATTGACCAAACTGCCTGCTGAGGTCACTTCTGCTTTCTCCATACTTTGTATCTTGGGGTGCCTTGATGAGGCATGATCACTGATTTGTAGGCAGGTGAATCTGAAAGGCTTCAATGGCAGTGGCTTTTCAGATCTATCATTATATCTACTCACTAGGTCAAAGGAGATGGACAGAATCCCATCACTAGCAGCTGGTGCTAAGGGCATGTCTTGGGGAATCTCTGTCATGATGTGTTTGACACCTGAATGGATGCAGATGTGCTCTCATTGTGGAAGAGGTATGTCCATGGTTGTAAGAAGAGACTGGGCATATACCTAGACACTTCTGGAAAGTAAAGGGACCCCTGTTATAACTGCATCGGAACAAACAGGCAAAAAACAGAACTGTCGCAGCCAAACTGGTCACTGTCTCTAAATGGCACACACCCAGTGTTGGGTTTCAAAAGGAGGAGGGGTTACTGAGAAGATGATGTCATCATCCACATTCAAGCAAGGGATTCTTATGGTAAATGACAGCTGCAAAAAATAGGTTCCCAAAGCCTAAATCTGGTCCTGTGACATGAGGCTGGAGCACACACTTTGGAATACTAATGCATTCGTGATGCAGGAAGAAAGCAATTGTGCTGGGGAGTGGAGAGGGTAATACAAAAGGTGATGTTCTACAGTCACAAATCCTTTGTGTTATCAGGTTCAAACTCATCATTTTCAGAGGCAAGGACTGAGGTCTGTAGCAGTGCTCCGCAAGTCTGGAACTTAAATATTCATACGTGTACCTGGAAACAATGCTCCGGGGCTTAAGAGGCCAAGAGGCCACGGTGTAGAGAGAATGTAGTTTGTTCGTCAGGCAAGGCAACTCCATATCAGTGGGACAGATCATATGTAGAAGACACATATTACACCAAATAGGCTTTATGTTTGCACCTGGAAATATTTCAGTTTGGCGATGAGCTCTCATTATGGAAGAGGTATGTCCATGTTTGTGAAAGGAGGCTGCACATATACCTTTTTATCCAAACTAGACACTTTTGGAAAGTAAAGGGACCGCTGTTAATAACTGTATTAGAATGCTAAATTAAATCCTTTACTTTAAAGAAGGATTTGTTAGATTGTGCTAACTGCTAGGCACTCTTCTGAATTTCACCCTGGGAAGTATGATATCAATGGGGACTATTGAAGGTTATGGCTCAAATACAGAAAAATCTGCTGCCGGAAATGCAGCTGCCAATGTGAACTCCACGCTGTTCCCAGGCTGCTTATTTGTCAGCCTCCGCTGAACTGTGGACAATGCTGAATCAGACCATGCGGATTCATGAGTTTGTGGGCATTCATGTGCTCACGATGGAAGCAGGTGTCAACAACGGTCAGAGCTGTGTGGGGGTTCTTCCGTCTCCACACCCCTGTCCAGGAAGGAGCTTTGAGACTCAAGTGGTCCAAATACTCCCTCCTTGCTCAGTGGTCTCAGCTCTGTTGGCCCACCTAGTCCTTGCCTTTTCTTCTATGTCCTTATCTTTCACTTTGATACCTCCTTCTGGGCCCTCTATGGAATAGGCTGCCGTTTTGTAGTTTGCCACCTCCTTTTCTCCCATACCGGAGAGATCCAAGGCCCAGTTCCTGGTCCTCTTCTCTTCTCTTCTCTTCTCTTCTCTTCTCTTCTCTTCTCTTCTCTTCTCTTCTCTTCTCTTCTCTTCTCTCCTCTCCTCTCCTCTCCTCTCACTCCTCTCCTCTCCTCTCCTCTCCTCTCCTTCTCCTCCCCTCTCCCCTCCCCTCCCCTGCCTCTCTTCTCTTCTCTTCTCTTCTCTTCTCTTCTCTTCTCTTCTCTTCTCTTCTCTTCTCTTCTCTTCTCTTCTCTTCTCTTCTCTTCTCCCCTCCCCTCCCCCTCCCCTCCCCTCCCCTCCCCTCCCCTCCTCTCTTCTCTTCTCTTCTCTTCTCTTCTCTTCTCTTCTCTTCTCTTCTCTTCTCTTCTCTTCTCTTCTCTCTCTTCTCTTCTCTCTCTTCTCTTCTCTTCTCCCCTCCCCTCCCATCCCTCTCTTCTCTTCTCTTCTCTTCTCTTCTCTTCTCTTTCTCTTCTCTTCTCTTCTCTTCTCTTCTCTTCTCTTCTCCTCTCCCCTTCTCTCCCCTCCCCTCCCCTCCCCCTCCCCTCCCTCTCTTCTCTTCTCTTCTCTTCTCTTCTCTTCTCTTCTCTTCTCTTCTCTTCTCTTCTCTTCTCTTCTCTTCTCTTCTCTTCTCTTCGCTTCTCTCTCTCCATCCAGTCCTTGGGGCTAGTTCCGTCCTTTTTAAATCCCCCTCCTGAATCTCTCTTTTGAACTCCAGTCTTGTAATGAATATCCAACAGTGTGTAATTTATATCATTATATGGATGTTGAATTTTAAAATTAATATTCAAAAATGAGCTCCCAAGTTTCCCTCCATGAATCTCCTCCATAGAGTCTTAGCCCAGCACGGTGGGCTGTGGCCAGCATTCCATGGAGCCCCTCTTGGCTCTTCTACACCATCTCATGTTCAGTAGTTTCTACATCTGCACCCTGAAAGTATCTCTCTGGGCTCCTGTCCCATGACCAGCCTCAGAGAACAACTGCGCCATACTCAGTGAAACGCCAGAGTGTTTACGGGATTTCTCTCTTTGTGGCAGAATAATATTCCATTGTTACACATACCACATTTTCTTCCTCCATCAACAGATTCAATGTCTGTCCTGATGATGGACTCTTAGGATCTTGGCTATGGTGAATATTTCTACAATGAACAATAGTGCTGATATCTCTTTGAGATAGTGATTTCTTCTCTTTTGAATATACACCCCGAAGTGGGTTTGCTGGATCATATGGTAGTTCTGCTCTAAAATATTTGAGGAATCTCCATATTGTTGTCCATAGTGGCTGCACTCATTTACAAACCCACCCCCCAGTGTACCAGGGCTCCCTTTTCTTCACATCTTCACCAGTACTTGTTATCTCTTGTCTTTTTTATAGTAGCCATTCTAACAGGTGTGAGGTGGTATCTCATTGTGGTTTGGATTTGCACTTTGCTTCAGTTTAGTGATGCTAAGCTAAGCACCTTTTCATGTCCTTGTTGGCCATTTGTTAGTCTTTTTTGAAAAAAATGTCTACTCAAGTCTTCTGTTCATATCTTAATTGGATTACTATTATTATTATTATTATTATTATTATTATTATTATTATTTGCTGTTGAGTTGTATGGGTCCCTTATATATCTGGATAGTTATGATTTGCAATTTTTTCCCATTCTGTGGGTTTCCTTTTGATTTTGTTGATGGCTTTTTTTTTTTTTTTGCTGTGAAGATTTTTAGTTTCATGCAGTCCCAGTTATTTATGTTTCCTTTTTTGACTTGTTCTATTGGTGTTACATCCAAAGGTCATTGCTAAGACCAATGTCAAGTAAATTCGTTCTCATGTTTTCTTCTAGGACTTCCATGGCTTTGGGTCTTATGTTGAAGCTTTTAATCTACTTGAAGGCAATTTCTGTGAGTTGTTTCATTGTTTTGATGTGAATATCCAGTTTTCCCAGCATCATTTATTGAAGAGACAGTCCTTTCCTCATTGGGTATTCTTTGCTTGTTTGTCAAATATTAGTTGACCACAAATACATGGGTTTATTTCTGGGCTCTCATTTCAGTCCCCTTGGTCTATTGAATGTGTTTCTAGAGCAGTATCATACTGTTTTGATTAATGTAGCTTTGGAATAGAGTTTGACGTCAGGAAGTGTGATACCTCCATCTTTGTTCTACTTTCTCAAGATTTCCTTAGCTATTCAGGGATTTTTTTCATAGTGTCATATGAATTTTAGAATTGTTTTTTTTCCCAATATTTTCCATATACACAGGTCTTTCTGTTCTTCAAATAAACTAAGCCAGGAGAATGAATGTCTTTTTATTCTCATCATTCAGATGTCCTTTCAAAAGCTACATCCTCCTCAGAAAGCCTCTATTTTATCAATTCCATCATCCAGACCTTTCCATTATCGCATTATTTTGTTCTAAACACTTGCCACTTTCTGGTATTATATTATTCATTTATTTTTGTGTTGCCATTATTTCCTTTATTGAATATAAGTTCTGTGAGAATACAAACTATTTCAGCTATTTTCAGTGTTCTATTATTAGTATAAAGAAAAATGACTGACAAAGAGAAGAAGTTAGTAAATCTTGGCTGAAGACCCATATAAACAAGTAAATGAAGAAAACAGGTATATTTAAAATGTATATTTTATCCATCCACCTGTTGTTCCATTTTGCCATTTACCAAAGTTCTTACGTTAGCAAGAACAAGAACTTACAAGAAAAGGAAGGGCATTGTGAACACTCAGGCTGTTGGGTGAACAACAGAGACAGTGAGCGTGGTGGGGACGCTGGGCAGAGCCTTCATCCAGCTCCTTCTCTCCACGTAGAAAAGCTCAATCCAGAACTCTTCTGTCCTCACAGGCAGAGTGGACTCACTCATGGACTAATTACCTCATAGACTCTCTTTCTCTGCAGTAAGAAGCGGTTTGGGTGCTGCTGAAAACCATTGTCTCAATCTGTCCGGCATCTGTAGAAGAGACATCTGCAAAATCATAGAGGATACCATTGGTGGCTGCCGAAGAAGGTATAAATGCTGCAGAGCATGGTGGATCCTGATACCAGTCCCCACACCAGTTATATATTCAGAATACCAAGAACCCCTGAAGCCTAGAGTGAAATGAAATGAGGAAAAGAACGCATCCAAAGGAACATTCCTGGCATCTAACATTAGAATATATATATTTTGATGTATTCCAACTTTATGACCAACTTTTATTTTCCCGTGTCACTAAAAATAAATACATAATGATTTAAAATCTACCCACATGCTATTTCTTTGGATTCCTTTTCAGATCCAAAGAATGTATTTTAAAGTGAGAAAGGCCATTTATTGAACAATAAATGCATATATATATATTTTAAATTTGTCACAGAAAGACCAAAAGGTTAACAAACAAGTTGCAACGGTGAAACTAATTATACAAAACATCATTAAACAGACATGCAGAGAAAATGCAAAGGCAAAACACAGAGGAAATTCAGAAAATATAAGGAAAGGGAAGCGATGTAGATAAAGAAAGGGGACGAAATAGAAAGGGGGAAGAATTTGGGATAAACACAAAGATGGTGACCACACAGCAGATAACCATAATGAGATGAGAACGAGAAAGGACAGAGAATGAGAGGTTGAAGATAAACAGAAATGTATATTAAGTACCTAAACGATAAAACTTCAACTAACAAAGAGATTCTGATGTTACTCCTATGAAAGAACATTATGCTCATTTAGATTCCCAAGGTTTTACTCCCCTAGACACATAATTTCTTCATGGAACTGGAATTTCATGGTGACTATATATTGACCTCTTTGAAGAGTTTGCTGCCAGTACTCCTTTCACATAGAGATTGGGTTACTTCGGAACTTCTGATTTCAAGTTCATCTTCCCTCCTCTTGTCCGAAGTTCTCACTTTCCTTTCCTGATGTCACATCCCTCAAAGTAGATCTTAATAATTTTAGTTTTCACTCATGTATTAAATTTCGATGATTAGAAAAATGTGGCGAGGACCCCATTTTTCTTTCTATAATGCAATATTTATTTTTTTATTCTCAGTGTGTGCACATTTTCTACATAACGTGATACCATCTTGACAAGGGTTAGGGCAAAATTGACCTTAAAAGAGTGGAGCTAGGCTGTAGGTCAGGAACTAAGTGCATAAATGGTGGTCAGAGAGCTCCTTCACCCTCTCCACTCTCTGGGGATATCAGGGACTATTCATGTTATCGATAACTTCTTGAGTAAGCTTTGGTGGTTTGGGTATTTTAAAAAATTTGTCATATTTTAAATAAGATATATTCACGGTCATAAAAATGTTTAGGAATACTATTTAAGTTATGTTCTATTAGGTTATTTATTTATTTTTAATATATTTTTATTTGTTTATTTTTAAACTATTTTTAAATATATATTTTTATTGATTTTAGAGAGGAAGGGAGGAGAGATAGACACACCAATATGAGATAGAATCATTGATTGGCTGCCTCCTGCACCCAAAACCTGGTCATGTGCCCTGACCAGGATTTGAACCATGATCTCTTGATTCATAGGCCGACACACAACCACTGAGCCACACAGGCTGGGCATGTTATATCAGTTTAAAATAAAGTGCTAAACTTTAATATACTTTATGTAAGTCTCATGGTAACCACCAGGGAAAAATCCTGTAGTAATTATACAATAGAACATGATGTCCAAGCATACTGATACTAAAAGAGATCAAACTATAAAAGACAGCAAGATAATAAGCAAGAAATAATGGACTTCAAAATTGTCAGAAATTTAACAAAATAGCAATAGTAAGTTCTTATCAATAATCATCCTATATAATAAAAGCCTAATATGCAAATCGACTAATGGTGGAACGAATGGTTGCTATGACATGCACTGACCACCAGGGGGCAAACTGTCAATGCAGGAGATGCCCCCAGCCAACAGGCTCCAGGCCGGCCAAGGCAGGTGCCAGCACCACCCCCTCCCCCCGCCGATCACCCCACCGGTTGCACTGTAAAGGGAGGTGACTGGCGGCAGCAGGGCGTGGGGCCAGCGAGTGGGTGGCGTTAGGCTGGCCAAGGCGGGTGCCCTCCTATTGCCCCCACTGGTCTCCCTGCAGATTCTCCCTGATCGCTGGCCAGCCTAGGGACCCTACCCAAGTTTCGTGCACCGGGCCTCTAGTGTTAACATAAATGGATTAAATTCTGCAATCAAATATACAGAATGGCTCTATGAATTTAAAAGACAATATCCAACAATATTCAGTCTACAAAAGACTCATTTCAGCTTTAAAGATACACATAAGCTTTGCAGTGAAGGAATGGAAAAAGATACTTCAAGCAAATGGTAACCAAAATAAACAAGGTTAGCTATTCTTTATATCAGATAAAATGGACTTTAAACTAAAAGTGGTACAAAGAGACAAAGAAAGTCATTATCCTATCTAATAAAGAGGGGATATGCTAATTGACCCTCACCGTTGCAAAGAGGATGGTTTCCATAGGCAATTAGGAAGGAATATGCTAATTGACTGCCCCACCCTCAAAGATGGTGGTGCCCACAGCCAATAAGGAGGGAATATGCTAATTGACTGCCATGTCTTCAAAGATGGCGGCGCCCACAACCACAAGATGGTGGAGCCCAGTCCGCTCAGCCCTGCCAGGGTGGCAGGCAAACGGCAAGGCTGGGCCCACCCCCCAGGCGGGCCCGGCTGCTCCACATGCCTGCCTCAGCGTTCCCCAGTCCCCTCAGCCCCCAAGCCACCCAGCCACCCAGCCACCCAGGGCTGGCCCGAGGCGCAGGAAAGCCTCGAATGGCAGCTGTCCAGCTGCCCAGGGCCGGCCTGAGGCACAGGCAAGCCTCAGATGTAGGCTGCCCAGCCGCCCAGGGCCGCCCAAGGCTCAAGTAACCAGGGCTGGCCGAGGCTTGCGCTGCTGGCAGTGGCAGCAGCAGAGGTGTGATGGGGTGTTGCCTTCCCCCGACCGCCGGGTCGCCTCCCACCCCTGAGGGCTCCTGGACTGGGAGATGGGGCAGGTTGGGCTGAGGGACCCCCCTTCCAGTGCATGAATCTTCATGCACTGGGCCTCTAGTAGAATAATAAAAGGGTCAATCCATCAATAAGATATAAAAATTGTAAATATTTAAGTACCCAACATCAAGCACATGCATATACCAGTATAAAGCAAAAACTCATAGAACCAACAGCAATAATACACAGTAATGCAACAGTCATTTGGATCTTTAATGTCCCTTCTTAATAGATCAATCATCCAGACAGAGAACCAATGTGAAAACAGCAGATGTGAATAACATCTGTACCAAATGAACATAACAGATATATTTAGAAGATTCTATCTGACAACAACAGAATACACATTTTTCTCAAGTATACATGGGACATTTTCTAGTAGAAATCATATTTTAAGCCACAGGGGGCGGGGGAAAGTCTTAGCAAATGTAAGAGGATTGCAATCATATCAAGTATTTTCTTAGACCACAATGGTATGACACTAGAAATCAACAACAGAAAGAAAATTGGAAAACCTATGAGTATGTAAAATTAAGCTATACTCCCCTAAACAGATCAAAGGAAAAATTAGTTAACACACATCAAAATGATGAAAAGTCATCAAAATAGAAGATACAAAACTATATACATTTTTTCCAAAAAAGCTGATATTGCATAAGAAAGTGTATAAACAACAAAAAAAGAATATATATGAATGTGTTATTAAGCATTGATGACTTGATTTTAGGCCAATCAATTCTTGGCCAAAGGCATTTCTTAAGCTTTTAATACCTTGTTCCAATATGTTGGGGAAGGTTGGGAGGATAGGGAGTCTCTTTAAGTTGGAGACATACAGTCTCTTTTTTTTTAAAATCAATTTTTCAATTACAGTTGACTAGACATACAGATGGCTATTGAGGAAATATTGTGCTCTGTATTTCTGATATTTTAACTCACCCAATCTCACTATCCTTGCCATGTGGGACAGTTACACAAAAGATTGATAAAAGACAAGAAAATGTTAGTTTTCTATGTGAATTAAGTATCTTTACCTTTCAGATGCTATTAAGAACATTGCACATATGTGACACTATCCTCTCTTTTAAAAAATAATTTAAACTTGCACTTCGCTTAAAAAAAAAAAAAAGATCCTTTGGCAATCTCTTATCCCTATTGTGGAAAAGAGTGTGTTGTGGAAGAGTCCCCTTTCAAGCCAGAGGACTTTTGGTAAAAAAACTTTACACTAACAAGCCTATCTCCTGGTCTCCTTCAAAGGACTGGCCAAAGGTACTGGCCTCTGAAGAATTGGAGTGTCCATAGAAAAAGTGAAGGGTTGGCCATCTGGTTTCCTGTAATTAGGTTAATTTGTCACCAAGTTTAAAGATTCCACATTTTGGAGATATTCCAACAGAAGCTGTTTTATTTTCTTACTTGTTAAGCTTCACTGACCAAGAGGAATTTCAGTTCTCCAGAAATTAATAAAAGGCCCTGTGTTCCATTACCCCTGATCATTCACCTCTCTACTGGGCATTCAACCATGAGACTCCCTCCCCTGCTTCCTGTGCTCCTCTTCTTTGTGACTATAATACCGAAAGGTAAGATGGTGAATATTTATAGAGCCTGGTTTCTCAGGAAGCCCACTAGTATGCTCCATTTTCCCGTGGCCTTCTTCACTCAGACCCTAATGCACAACCTTTAGGAATTCAGAATTGCAGCATGCTCATCTCCCTTGAATGGATGAGGACAGCGTGGCAAAGCAGGGCAAAGATTTCCATCAAAAAACAAGACCCAAGAGCTCCATGATTATAAAATATGGCCCAAGTAGAGAGAGAGGTAAAGAAGCTTGGATATGTGACTTAAGAATTAGCATACAAATCAAATAGCTATTACCAGGGCCACAATCCCTCAAAAGGAGAGTGAAAATAGCAGCTATTGGTTTAGTGAATGGAAGATGTAGAGTCAACTGGTGAGGAATTTTTGTGAAGGGTAGAAGTTAGATGCATAAGACAGAGCTCAACAAGAGAGGATTGTGTCAAGTTATAAAAAACAAATAAGTAGGGAGCGGCAGAATTTGGAAAAAGCATCAACAGAGGGATAAAGCTTCACTGGCCAAATTTTAAGCAAAATACAAAATCTGAAAGATGAACTTTGAGAATCTGAGTTACATCCTAAGGATCCATAGTTCAGAAGTTTGACTATTGACATGTAGAATCTAAAAGAAAAGGGAATGTGGTCACCTTCAACCAGATTTTTGTAAGAACTGACAAAACCCTTTTCTCCACTTTTAGTGACAGGATAATCACATCCTTCAAAATAATGTCTGTGGCCACTGAGCATAGACATAGTCTGGATAACTCTCTCTCTTCCTTGGTTCATCTCTAAGATCAACTTAAATGAAATCAAAGATGCTCATTTGTTTGATCATTGCCTCATCCATGAATATATTGGGATCTATAAGACATAATTTTCTCCTCCTAGAGTTCATATGTTTCTCCTTTGGTTTTCAATTCTGTCACAAGAAGACACAGTTGTGGAAAGACGCACTTGTAGAGACACCTAATGTAAAATTATGTGATGTTAATGACTTAAAACTAGAAAGCAATTTAATAATTAATCCTTTAATTTTACAGATAAAAGAGTTCTTGTACACACAGAGAAAATGACTTTATGCAAGTCACATAGGTGGCAGCAAATACTGAGGCTAGAACCAAGTATCTTTAACGTGGGTCAGTGCTGTTTCCACTAATCTACAGGCGTGTGTACGCCCATAAAATGGTAATCCCAATTTCTGTCAGGCCCTTTCCCCAGTCCCCTAATTAGATGTGGAGGAACCTAAGGGGATTTTCAAGTTTTCTCTTTTAGAAGACACAAACACATCTTACTTCACATTCCTCCAAATTCCTTTCCTTCGGTGTTTCAGGTGAGCCCGTTGAGTCGGCTTCATGTTCTGGTATTATTATTGGACTGTTTTATGCTAGTCTTTAGATTTTCCTGATCTATGTTCCTGAAAATCAGATAAATGGCTATTAATTTTTAGATAGCTGAAAGCACTTGCCCAAGATATATATGTCAGCATGGCTGATGAGTGTATATTTTTGTCTCTACTTGCCCTCCACGACCTAAGCTAAACTCAGCTCAGCTTAAATTGTTGTCTCTATCCAAAGTCACAGCCCATGTTATCAGTCTGGTCTTTCTTTCTTTTTTTTTATTTTTTAAAAAAAGGTTAAGGAGTGATAGATTGGAAGAAGTAAAGGTCTAGCTAAGACCCACCCTTATGGTAGAAAAAGAGATATGGCAATAGTTCAGTCCCAGGGTGGGAAGAAAACTGAGATAAAAAGGTGGTTCTAGAGCAAAGGCCAGAAATAACTGATGGGAAAATAGGATTCTAGGAAATCTAGGTCTAAGATTGAGAAGAGCTAACAGTCATAACCAGACTGGATACCCACAAATAGAATAATCCACCCAAGAGCAGGGACCAGACTGTCAAAACTAGGCTGAAGCCAAGAGGTTTTAAGAAGGAATAAGAGAAAAAATGTGGAGGCGGTCAGAGTAACTGCATTCAACAGCAAGAAACATTTATTGAGCTTCTGTTATTTAACAAAGACTGTGTTAGACCCTGGGACCCAATGGGAAACCAAATGAAGTGACTTTCATGATACAGAAGACAGATGTTAGTCAAATGATTGCACAGATCAGCAGGTAATTGTAGATTTGAATGAGTCAACGAAAAGGAATGGAGGATTGCACATGGCCATTGTCTGTGTTCAAGGTTAGAGAAGACTTCCTTGAGGCATGCCTTTGGCGTGAAAAACTGAGTCTACGTGTTCGTTCATGAACCCTTTGAAAGAAGGAGGCCAATGTCACATCCCTGATGCAGAAGGAAGTCGCGAGCTCTGGGACTGTAAGATGACCTTCTCATGAGCACGCGTTCCCATGAGGAAATGTGCCAAAGCTCTTATGAAATGATGCCCAAGAAAAAGGTGTGTGGCACCAATGCTGAGTGGGGGAAGGTGTGCATTTAAAGGACAAGGAGTGCAAGGCAGTCAGACTGTATTCTGTGTGTGGGTAACACACACAAAGCAGGACTGTCTGCAGATTCCAGGCAGCCCACAAGCCTGACAGGTGGGTGTCCTGGATGGTCTTGCCCTTTGTTTCATGACTTCCACTATCTTCTCGGTCTCTCTTCCTGGCTCCACCACAGGAGTTGTTTCAGGTCTATAGTAGCCTCCTTCTTTCCTCATCTTGAGATAATCATCTTTTGAGGTCAACACGTGGAACTGGGTCTGAGAAACCACCCACAACCAGGTGAAAAGAGAGAAAGGGTCTAAGAACAATCACGCGGACTTAGGAAGTCAAAACTCCTACCTTTGCAATCTGGTAATTCCCGTGATGTAAAGGTAAAGAAGCCTGCTCCAACGCTGCATGGGTTCGCTGGGTCAGCATCACGTCTGCATTGAAAGCGTGTACTGTCCCAACCCTCTGCTGCCCCTGTGTCCCCACCTCTCATTGGATGAGGCCTCTTCTCTAGTCTCCCAAAGGAAGTTTCTACTCTAGGCACCCAGATCCAAACCCCACGAAAGTATGGTCCCAACACATAGACAGGATCAGCAAAGGAGGAACAGCGAGTGCATCACTGAAGGTGTGAAGGGCCAGGAATTCACAGGCGGAAACCACCGAGGCCAGTGATAATGGACACAAGGCTGGTGGACAGGGTGCACGACACTGGGAATCAGGGGACATGATGCTAAGTGAGCTAAGCCAGTCACAAAAGACGCATACTGCAGGACTGCACTGCCATGAGGGGTCTGAAATAGTCAAACGCATAGAACCAGGGAGCAGCAGGGTGGCTGCCAGGGCCCGGAAGGGTGGCAGCTGTTGCTCATTGGGTATGGAGTTTCATTTACACAAGATGAGGAAGTTCCAGAGACCTGCTGGCCCACACTGAGCCTGGACTGAACACTACTGAACTGTGCACTCCATCATGTAAGAGGGTAGACCTCACGTTCAGTGTCCTCACCACAGGAAAAGAAGAGACGGTGGAGAACAGGGAGTTACCTGGATCAGAGTGAGCCTCCCCGCCACCGAGGCCTTCAGAGGCTTTTGAAGCCATGAGATCCCCTTTCTTCCACGACAGTCAAGATCAGCCTGGTTTGTCTTTCCCAAACCAGTTACACCAGGGGTCTAGTAAAGAGTTAGTGTATCACAGGACAATAAGGATGGAATGAGATCCAGGTACTGAGACTAAAGGGAACCACGGTGTTGGAGCATACAGTTCTGTCTCTCCGCAGCCAAATGAATGAAGAAGACATAGGGATGTATTTAAGGAAAACTGCTTTTCAACTTTGAGAGAAATCCTCTCTGTGTATCTACATTTAAGGGGTGTGGAGCAACGTAGAAAATGTGTTCCTTGCATAGTCCCGAAGTGGGGAACTAGGTAAGGTGGAAACGGAAGGACTCCTAGACTGTCTGCAGAAGGAGGTGAGAACGTTGTTCCAGGAAAATTCAATAGGTGGAAAGTTTAACAACCCTGTGCTTTACCCACTACACACCACGGACACCTCCCCTGTCACGGTGACAACCCACTGCCCCACACGGGTCAGAGTGTGCTTCTCAGCAGAGGACCACTCTCTCCAAGCTTCTGGAAGTCCATGGACTGCCCTCTCCACGTGAGTTTGGTCCCACAGTCTCGGGCCCTCCCCCAAAGGCACTCTTTTGGCCTAAGAGTCTGCTTTTCCATCCCATAGCCAGATTTCTGTAAACGTACTGCTCTATATGCATAACCAGAATGTGACGGTGACCTAATGGCTTTGTCAAATCTCTCCCTGTGCAGCAAGGGCCGGCATTATCCCGGGTAAAAAACAGTGTGTCCTTCTGAGAGGCATTTGCAAGCCTGGGGGCTGCACCTCCACGGACGACACCATCGGGGAGTGTAACGACGAGAAAAAATGTTGTCGGAGGTGGTGGATACTGTTTCCCTACGCCACGCCGGCTCCCAAGTCCAAGTCTCCTTAGGAAGAAGCAACCTGTTGGGCCCTCTGACTTCAGGACACACGGATGCATTTGGCAGATTCCTGTCAAATCCGACTTGTTTTCCCTCCCTTGACGGGAAATAAAGGTCCTGCTTCCACGTGTACTGATCCCTGAGGGATTTCTTCTGGATGCCACGGGTGCAAAGCCTCTCATGCACAACAAGGCTCAACGAAATAAGAGAGGAATCTCATACCCTAAACATTTTTGTACAAAGGTACAAAATATGTACAAAATATGACTTTTTTTAAAAAAAAGATAAAGATAACATTTTAAATGTGTAAAATAATACAGGTGTGAGAGAGCAGGAGGCCGTGTTGGATGACCTGAAGTGGAATAGCAACCTTATCTGATTCTGAACATATGTCTTTTCATTACTGCTTGGGGGATGTGGGGGTAAGGTCGGTTAATCACGTGGTCTGGCTAACATCAAACCCGGGGATGAGGCACATGCCCGCCCCGTGGCACTGTCCTTCCCTGAGGCTGTGGCCCCTTCTCCTCCCCCTGGCCTTGGAGGAGCAGAACAGAACCGCCCTCTGCAGCCAGGCTCCCTGGGGACACCGGAGAGTGGAAAGCAGAGGAGCTGAGAAACCAGCGTGTCCTGGCTCTTCCTCCCAAGTTCACCGTCACATAACTCCACTTCCTGGTTGCAGTAATTCCCAACAGAATAACAACTCTGGATCATTTCTCCTTCATGGCTAAGAAAGGTTAATGGCAAGAAAGAGGACGGGGATGTTACATGACATGAGTCCCGCAGGCATGGACAGACCCTCTTGAATGAGGCCCCACAACCGAAATTCCAGGTTTTTGTTTTCTGAGCCATAAAGCCCACGGTCACTCAGAGGAAGATGGGCGCTCCCACCCTCTAATAGTTTGTAGGATCCATGTTTTTAAGAGCATTAATTTAAAAAATAAATTATTGATTTCAGAGAGGAAGGGAGAGAGAGAGAAACATTAATGATGGGAGAGAATCATAGATCGGCTGCCTCCTACACGCCCCCTACTGGGGATCAAGCCTGCAACCCGAGCATGTGCCCTGACTGGGAATTGAACTGTGACCTTCTGGTTCATGGCTCAACGCTCAACCACTGAGCCATACCAGCCGGGCTATGTTCCTATTATTAATGTGGACAGCTGTTGTCCACAAGACCACCCATTTCTTGAGTACAAGAGCCACCTTCACGCACACCTATATGTCCAGAATACCACAGTCTCCTAACACACTAGGTGACGATCACAAGTTCTTGTGACAGTCATCTCTAAGTTACAACTGTCGTTCTTTTGCTCACTATTTATAGGACTTTGAACTATTTACTTAGCCTTTATCTGCCTGAGCATTCTCCTTCAAGAAATGAGCAAAATCAATGGACCCTAGAGCAAGGGAGACTCACCCCACTTTCTTCGAGCCTTTCTGTGACTGTCCATTTCTAATGAGGGTTGCCAGAGAAAAGGCAGGATGCCCCATTAAATACAAAGTTCAGATAAGCAGTGAAGATTTTTAGTATAAAAATGGATAATATTTGGCACACACTTATACTAGAAGTTATTCATTATATCTGAAATCCAAATCGACTGAGTATCGTATATTTTTATTTGCTAAAGCTGCAACTCCATTTTGAATCCCCGTTGGGGGCAAATTCCAGGCACTCCATCTGCTTAGCAGAATGCTTCCTGCCCACGGGGCCGACACCCACCTCTTGGTCAATCATGCCCCCGATAGCTGGACTCGAATTTGTCATGCACTGCCCGTCTTTCGCTAGGATAACAGGGCTGCGTGGTTCCGTCGCCAGCTGGGGATAATTGTCATGAACGGCAGACGCAGGACAGTGGATGTTGGCAGAACGTGACAGTCCCACCATCATCACGAACCTGCTAAGCACTGTCCTCTGTGGATGTCGCCCCCTTTCATTCTCCTCTGCCAAGTGCCACAGTCCCGTGCAAGCGCAACTTAGAGAGAGAGGCCGGGGCTCTGAGCTGGTCACCCACGTGTCCCCTCTGCTCGCTTTCATGATCCCAGAGCCACTGGGGGTCCCGCTGTGCCGAGCTGCTGAGCGGACTGTGCAGGAATGCTGTTCACTGGGAAGGAAGGAGCACACCTTCACAGCCAGTGGTTCCGTCTGGCTGTTAACTCACATTTGTCAAAACCCGGCCCCGTGCACCCTGCCCATGTAACAGTCTAATACAACTATGCATTCAGTGTCTCCTTGTGGACATCCAGACACAATTCTAACTTTCTAGGACCCAAGCTAAGCTGATTACATTCTCCAAAACTGCTTTTCTTTCACGCTGCTGAACAATGCCATGACCCCTCAGGTAGCGGGACAGAAGCCTGCCTCCCTCTGGCTCCCATCCCTTGCCTTCCCCACGCTGATTGGTCAACTCCAGGCCCCAGGCCCATTCTTTCCCAGGATTCTTTAGCAAGCACTTCCGTTGGCGCTGTCCTACCCCCTCTCTCATCTGGACCAGGAATACAGCTGGCAAAGCCCTGCCTACCCACAGATTTGACCAGTGTCCTCCTCAGAACGGCCGGGCCTCCTCTGGATGGGAATTGGGGGGTGGAGGTGGGGGGGGGGGAGGAGGGACTCCTAACTCGTCACAGATCACCATGTTGGCCCTGCTCCCTGGGCCTCTGGGTTTAGGCCTGGGGTTGTCACACTGTCTGGCCACTGAGTCCTTTGTGGAAGGTGGTACGGGCATCTAGTGATGGTTTCCTTTAGTGACAAAAGGACACGTATAATAAGAAACATCCTGACTACTCTACTTCCTATGGAAATATAAAAAAGGTGACACCCTCAAAGCTCAGGCCAGGTAGCTCAGGTGGAGTGTCGTCCCAATACGGCAAGGTTGTGGGCTCAATCCTGAAGGTCAAGACACAGACAAGAATTAACCTATAAATACATAAATAAGTGGAACAACAAATTGATGTTTCTCTCTCTCTCAAATCAATAAAATAAAATAAAAAGAAAGAATAAAAAGTTGACACCCTTATACACTGCTGGTAGGAATATAAATAGCTTCAATTGTGCCAGAAAATAATTATACAAAACCACTAAAAGAATACTCTTAATAATTTATATCATAAACTCTACAATACTTAGAGCCATTTTTTACAAAGTATTGTAAAAAATTCAATTTCTTATTATCTGTCAGGCACTGTGCAATGTGTCTAATGCTCATTGTCTCATTTAACCCATAAGACCCTATGAATTCGATATTGTTCTTTTGAGAAATTAGGAAAATGTGCCTTAAGGCACTTAAATGCTTGTCTCAATTTCACATAAGCATTAGGCTAGAAGAGGTTTGGAAATTCATTATAAATTAATTATTCTTGAAAAATGGTAAAAATAGACATAAAGATGTATGCACAAAGGTATCTACCAATTGTGTGTTATGATGTGAAAATTGGAGAGTCATAAAACGACCCTGCAGCACGGAGGAGCTCAGCCACGCAGGAGCTCAGCCACGGAGGAGCTCAGCCACGGAGTAGGTCAGCCACGGAGGAGGTCAGCCACGGAGGAGGCCAGCCACGGAGGAGCTCAGCCACGGAGGAGCTCAGCCACGGAGGAGCTCAGCCACGGAGGAGCTCAGCCACGGAGGAGCGAAGTCACGGAGGAGCTGGCCGGGCTGCCTGTGAAGATGGCGCTGGTGGAAGGCGCTGAATGAAGGCACCTGAGTACAGTGATGAGAGGAAAGGCCACCTGGCAGCTCTCTGCTTTTTCCCTGCCCGTGGCCACGCAGCCCTCCCTGATGAAGGCTGCCATGAGGGGCCCCAGGTGGGAGCTGGAGAGGGCCCACCATGGCTCCTGGGGAACTTTGGGAGCCTGGCCCCCTGCTGCCTGCACCCCTGGCACACCCTCAGATGCGCTTTGCCGACTGCCCTCCAGTCCCCACCACCTGTGGTCCCCACCACCGTGCACCCCTCAGAGGCACTGCCCGCTCTCACCTGGGCTGGCTCGGGCCTGGAAAGGCCGATGGTGAGGAAGGAAGCTGGCCCACCTGGAGCTCGGCCTGTCCCCAGAGAAACGTCCTTGCCAGGGGAAGGTCTGGTGGCCTCAGCAGTGCAGCCTTGGTGAGGAGCTGGTACATGACCTTGGGCTGACCTTGGGAGGGGCTGGCTGGGCTGGACCAGATCCCAGGTTGTGCTGTGGCCTTGCCCCTCACACACATGGGTCGGAGGCCTGAGAGGGGGTTCCTGGGCTAGTGGCCCTGTGCAGGCTGGTCCAGTGGGCCCTGGGAGCACCCACAGACCGGAGCTCTCTGCGGGATCCAGGGTTGGAGCGACCTATGCTGCTGGCGCCCTCGCGCGGCCATTCCCAGCACTGCACCCTCAGCACCTGGCATTCCAGGGATCCTGGGCCCAGAACCCACCCACCCGGTCCCTTCCCCTTCCCTCTGTCATCCCAGTCTTCACTGTGGCAACTATAAGGCTATCACTTGTGAAAAATGACAGCCCGGTGGCATCAAACAGCACATGTTCATACTCATACTCCTGGAGGCTGGGAAGTCCAAGGTCGAGGTGCAGGCGATCCTGTGTCAGCTGAGAGCTTTGCCGGCTGTGCCTGTGGCCATCTTTTTGTCACAGTGTTCTCACATGGCGGCGAGGGAGCCACTAACTTCCTGTCTCTTCTCGAAGGGGCACCAGCGCCATTCCTGAGGGACCACCCTCATGATCAAGTCCCCCTCCCCCCCCCCCAGAGGCCCCACCTCCAAATGGCATTAGGAATTAGAGTTTAGTGTAAGAATGGGTGGGGGCAGCATTTAGTCCATCACAACACCAAGGGAAAAATACTGTGAAATGCCCATATCTAGGCCGTGAGAGGAAGAGGGAAAATGGCAGAGAGGTTGTGCCACAAGCAATGATTTGGTGCATCGCAGTGGACGAGGGAAGGAGTGGTGGAAAGGGTCAGACAAAAGGAGCCAGTCAGCGTGTCCCGGAGGCTGGGCGTGTGACTAGGAGGCTGCTGACGGGCTCTGGGAGGGATGAGTTCAGTTAGCATCGAAGGCAAGGTTCAAGAAGTGAGGACACGTTTAAGCAGCATGTCAAGGCCCTTCATGGTCAGTGAAGGCAAGCAGGGCTGCTCGGAGCGCGGACAGTCCTGGGCTAGTGTGCGGCCACCCACAGCTCCCCTCCTCCCGCCCCCTTGATCCAGCTGCAGCCTTCGCCACACTAGTGAGTGTTCTGGAAGCTTTGATTCCTTTTCCTTCCATGCCTGAGCTCTGCTAAATCATCTGAACTATCTTATACCCCACATAAGGGCGCAAACTCTAGGCATCAAAAAGTAAAAGCTAACTTAGAAGTTGTATTTCTAAACAGAAGTGTAATCTGGCTGACACATTCCACAAAAGAAGCCTGAATTTATTGTATGCGAATGATGATTAGTGATGAGGCATGTGAGCGTATGAGTCTTTTAGGAGATCTGGCATGTTCGTGTCTGACAGTTCTGATAAGGAAAGGAGCTATTTACCGAAGAGCACACTTGCTTGTCTGATGGGTTTGAGGGGCACGTCTCTTATTACATAAGCATATATTTTTATCTTAATGCCAATTAGGACTTATTAGTCCTGACAGAAATGGTGCATCTAAACGGGAAATGCTGTCACTCTCAGAGATGTCACCACGAGGGGAAATTAGTCTTGTCTGCAGCTGTGAGCCGGCCATATATTCAAAGAGCGACAGAGTCCAAATGGAGTCAGACGCCAGCTTCTGTGCATCAAAACCATCAGATTTTCCGAGACCTATTTACTGGTGTGCCATGGCACCAAGCCGCACCTGCCACAGCCACGGAGCGACCTCGCTCAGCATTGTCATCTTAGTTTTGGTTACAGGCTAAACCAGAGAAGCTCTGATCATAAAAAATAAAATTAGCCCAACTGGCGTGGCTCCGTGGTTGAGCATCGACCTATGAACCAGGAGGTCACAGTTCGATTCCTGGTCGGGGCACATGCCCAGGTTGCAGGCTTGATCCCCGAGGGTGGGGGGGCGGGGAAGGGGCGAGTTGCGTGTGCAGGAGGCAGCCGATCAATGATTCTCTCTCATCATTGACGTTTCTCTCTCCCTCTCTCCCTTCCTCTCTGAAATCAATAGAAACATATTTTAGAAAAAATGAAATTAATTTTGTAAGGATTTCATCTACATTTATAATTTGACAGTTAAAGTGGTTACTTTCTGATGTGGTTACTTTCTACTATTTTAAATGATAAGAGAGGACAGAAACTATAATACATTTTCTTAATTTTGAAGAGAAAAATCTTTATTAATTCCTGCAATTTTATTATTTAATGTTTGAAACCAGACTAATCGAGTTTTAGAAAAGATGCATTTCGTGATGACCAATGTGTTATTTTGTGAGCTGTTAACCCTAAAGTGGGGCTGTTTTCAGGCTTGAAGGGTTGTGAGAACACTGGGAACTCACATGGGCCCGAGGGGCCTGTGGCTGCGCTACGCTACGCTGACCCGGGGGAAGGAACTGGGCCAGCTGGTTGGGGCTGTGCTGACCTCTCTCCCTGGGCCGCCTGTCCTGAGAACAGCCTCCCAGGTAAAGGTCACTGTCAGATTATCCTGGGGTCATCGGTTCGGTAGCTGTATCCCGAGGTCACCCACAGAACAGTGCATTTTTGTGGGAGGCAGCCCAGCCCACGCCCCAGCATCCCAAGTCGGGCTTCCCCGTTGGCGCTGGTTCCACACAGCATTAACCGTCAACTCCTTCCTCTCCCCCCCCACCCCCCAGAGCCCACTTCCTCCTGCTTCCTTTCCCCAGTCATAACTTTCCTAACGGACACACACTCTCTGTCCGCCTCTCCCTGCCGGGAGACTAGGTGATACCCGTATCCTAAATTACTGGCAATATTCACAAAACCGGCCCTGTTTCTGTACAATCGCACTGCAAAATCCTCGTACGTTGAGTTCTGACCTTGCGGTACTTCCCTCCCAGAATGCTTGCACTTGCAAAGCATCTTATAACTTAGGAAACACTAGCAATCAATTTCTGTGTCCTTGTATTTTAAGCGTGTCTTCAAAAATAGTATATAGTTGGGTCTCACTATCCTTTTTAAAAATTCAGTCCAGAAATCTATTGTTTTATTTCGTATGTATTCTCTAAACTGAGTGGCCAGATTATTATGATCTCTGAACGCATAATAATCTGGCCATTCAGTGTATATCCTATATAATAAAAGGCTAATATGCAAATTGTCCCCTCGACCAGGAGTTCGACCAGCAGGCAGGCTGGCCAACTGCCCATGTCCCCTCACCCTGGCCAGGCTGGCCGGACCCCACCCATGCACGAATTCATGCACCGGGCCTCATCTATATCTATATCTATATCTATATCTATATCTATATCTATATCTATATCTATATCTATATCTATATCTATATCTATATCTATATCTATATCTATATCTATCTATATCTATATCTATATCTATATCTATATCTATATCTACATCTATATCTATACATATACACTGAGTGGCCAGATTATTATGCATTCAGAGATCATAATAATCTGGCCACTCAGTGTATATATTCCATGTAATTATGGAAATAACTGGATTTAACGTCACCACCTTCCTCTTTGTTCTCCTGTGTCTCTTCGATGCTTTGTTCTGTTGTGCCGGCTCCTGGCCGTCTTTGGGATGAGTGAGGTACTTTCTGTGTCTTCCCATTTCCCATCCGCATTGGCTCTTTTATTACAACGCTTACAGCATCATTGTCCAGATTAGGCATCCAGGATTTATTAGATTCTACCTTACATTAGAACTATACCTTTCCATAAAATACAAAACCTTACCACAATGTAGCTATATTTATTCCCCTGCCTTCTATTGTTGTGCTATAGTTGACACCAAAACTTATAAAACCGTAAGAATAGTTTTTGACACAGTAATGGTTGTTTCTTTAAGTGGTAACTATTCTTCTCCTATTTTCCCACTTCAGGAACCTCTGCCTGCAGATTTGCCCTCTATTTGGGATCATTTCACTTCCACCTAAAAACACTGAGGGAGTGTGTTTGCACTCCAGTGAAAACACACTCCCTCAGCCCGGGTTCATCGGGAAGCATCATCTTCCTTTGCCTTATTTTGGGAAGGTGTTTTGCTGAGTGAAGAATTCTAGGTTGACCAGGCTTCCAAGACTAGTGAGCTACTGCTTCCCGTGTCCACTGTCTTCCCACCAAGGCAGCTCGACGTCCTATTGCTGCTCCCTTGACATGACTGCGCCCCCACACCCCGAGACCGGCTGGCTTTAAAGCTTTCTCTTCCCCCTTGGTTTCCAGCAAGTGTGACTAGGACATGCCTAGAGGTGTTTGCTCTGTTTTTCTCTCACCAAGCGTGTGCCCAAGTGCTTCCATAATGTGTTGAATCTCACTTGGGAAAATTCACCCCACGTACCTTTTCAGTATTGTTTCTGTCCCGTCTCTCTCTCTTCTCTCCTCCGTCCCTTCAATGACACACAATTAGGCAGTGTGACTGCCCTGCGTGTCGACGTGGCCCGGCAGTGCTTGAGGAGCTTTTGATTCGGCTCCGATGGGCGACCCCTCTTCATGTGCGGCATGTTGCAGCATGACATGGATCAGAAGACAGCCATGCACATGGAGAGAGATCAGTTACAAGTGCCTTGTGTTTTCCAACCTTCAGCCAGACTCTCAGCAAGGCTGTTGGGAGGAAGAGTGCTACCAAGCACTCCCTGCCGAAAAACGATCCTGCCGCACCGTTCACCCACAGTCAGCTACCAAGTGACATATATCCATCCATCTATCATCTATCATCTATCTATCTCTCTATATATCTCTCTATCTATCTACCATCTATCTGTCTATCTATCTATCTATCTATCTATCATCTATTTATCTATCTATCTGTCTACCATCTATCTATCTATCTCTCTATCTATCTATCTATCTATCTATTCATCTATCTATCATCTATCTATCTATCTATCATCTATCTGTCATCTATCTATCATCTATCTATCTATCTATCTATCTATCTGTCTACCATCTATCTATCTATCTATCATCTATTTATCTATCTATCTACTATCTATCTATCTATCTATCTATCTATCTATCTATCTATCTATCATCTATCTGTCTGTCTATCATCTATCATCTATCTATCTATCCATCTATCTATTATCTATCCATCTATCTATCATCTATCTATCTATCCATCTATCATCTATCTATCTATCTATCTATCCATCTATCATCTATCTATCTATCTATCATCTATTTATCTATCTATCTATCTATCTATCTACTATCTATCTATCTATCTATCTATCTATCTATCTATCATCTATCTGTCTGTCTGTCTATCATCTATCATCTATCTATCTATCCATCTATCTATCATCTATCCATCTATCTATCATCTATCTATATATCTATCATCTATCTATCTATCTATCTATCCATCTATCATCTATCTATCTATCTATCTATCATCTATCTATCTATTTATCTATCATCTATCTATCTACCTATCTATCATCTGTCTATCTATCTATCATCTGTCTATCTATCTATCTATCTATCTATCATCTATCTATCTATCTATCTATCTACTATCTATCTATCTATCTATCTATCATCTATCTGTCTGTCTGTCTGTCTATCATCTATCATCTATCTATCCATCTATCTATCATCTATCCATCTATCTATCATCTATCTATATATCTATCATCTATATATCTATCTATCTATATATCTATCTATCTATCTATCCATCTATCATCTATCTATCTATCTATCCATCTATCATCTATCTATCTATCATCTATCTATCTATCTATCTATCTATCTATCTATCTATCATCTATATATCTATCCATCTATCATCTATATATCTATCTATCCATCTATCATCTATCTATCTATCTATCTATCCATCTATCATCTATCTATCTATCATCTATCTATCTATCTATCTATCATTTATCTATTTATCTGTCATATATCTATATCTATATCTATATCTATATCTATATCTATATCTATATCTATATCTATATATATATATATCAGAGATTTCAGAGAGGAAGGGAGAGGGACAAAGAGATAGAACCATCAATGATGAGAGAGAATCATCGATCTGCTGCCTCCTGCATGCCCCCCCCCCCCCACTGGGGATCGAGCCCACAACCTGGGCATATGCCCTGATCGGGCATCGAACCATGACCTCCTGGTTCATAGGTCGACGCTCAACCATTGAGCCATGCCGGCCGGGCTCACGTAGATGTTTTTGTTGTCTAATCTTATTATGCCGAATGGAGCAGGCCTATCAGTGGCCAAAGGACCCTACACTGTGGCTGACTTTCCAGCTACGAAATAGCTCGTTTCCTGGGCTTGTGGTCGGGATTAAAGGAGATCATGTCCACAGAGCACTTGGTGCTCCCATGGTGACACCCTGGGAAGCCAGCTACTCTGTTGGGTGATGCCACAGGGAAGGAGGCGGGGGAGGAGTGCAGTGCCCGTAGCACTGGGGACTCCCCTCCCACAGGCCCGCGGAGGGACCCGGAGCTCTCCTCAGGTGCCCGAGCCAGGGAGCCTGCCTGGCACGCGCGTCCTCACAGACACTCAGGTTGACCCAGAGGCCAGTCTTCACTCTCCGGTGGAGCTGCACCCTTTTCTTTGTCCTTCTCCCCTTCCACCCCCACTTCTGCCAGCTCAGCTCCATGGAACTCAAGAGTGAGAGCACCGAGCTGATTAGGGGGCATTTTCCTGTCCCCGAGCTGCTGTCATGCCGTCCCCTGGGAAAAACGAATGGAAACTCCACAAAGGATGATGTGGATGCTTACGAAGCTCCTTGCAAACTCGTTGTAAATGGATGGCTGTTGGACAAGGACCAAGGAGAGAAGCATGCTGGGGGAGGAGGGGGAGGGATCAAAAAAGCTTTCAGTGTCACCTGCCTGGTTTTTACTAGGAGCATCGATCAATGGAAAAGCATTGATCAGCCTTGGAGGGCTGTGCTCGCGGTGCGTATTGAACTGAAATTGTAAGGTGCCAAAAGGAGGAGAGGAAGGGAAATAAAAAAGAAAGAAGTGGAGAAAGAAAAGAAACCAAGTTAAAACGCTACTGACTAGCTACATACTAGTACATCATATATGGCCTTAAAAACGCACACTGTAACGTGGAAAATGCCACAGACACAGACATGGGAAATGGAGGCAAGCACTTCAAAAAAGGTCGGAAGAACTTAATCCACAGGCTTTTCTCAGATAACAGGAAGTGGCAAGACTATTTAGAAAGGTATTCTCCTCCAGGGGTGGGCAAACTTTTTGACTCGAGGGCCACAATGGGTTCTTAAACTGGACCGGAGGGCCGGAACAAAAGCATGGATGGAGTGTTTGTGTGAACTAATATAAATTCAAAGTAAAGGAGCGGAGGGGAGAGCAAGAGAACCGGATAGAACAGCCGGATCCGGCCCGCGGGCCGTAGTTTGCCCACGGCTGTCCTACACCCATGGTCGGCAAACTGCGGCTCACGAGCCACATGCAGCTCTTGAGTGTGGCTCTTCCACAAAATACCACGGCCTGGGCGAGTCTATTTTGAAGAAGTGGCATTAGAAGAAGTTTAAGTTTAAAAAATGTGGCTCTCCAAAGAAATTTCAATTGTTGTACTGTTGATATTTGGCTCTGTTGACTGATGAGTTTGCTGACCACTATCCTAGACAATAAAAAATGTAATTAAGAAAAAAATTGGGGGGGTGTGGGGTGTGGGGTGGGGGGCTTTCTTCAGCTTTATGTAGAATGTGGAGTAAAACCGATCACAAAATGTTCATTGCATCCAGTGTTTTATAGTCTAAATATCAGCAGCAGTTAACGTAACGCACTGCGTGGAAAGGCCTGTGTCCCTTTCACGGCCCCATATGGGCCTTACAGTGAGAGGTGCCCTGTGCACAGGTGAGCCCTCCTGCCCGGAGGCCTGCGGCAGGTGAAGGGAGAGGAGCATCCTTGAGTGCGCCAGGGCTATGCGTCGTGAGCGCCACTAGATGGCAGCGCGCGACAATTCTCTGAAAAGGGCTCCGGCCTTTTCATTTCTCTGCGACAGGTTTTCTGTTCAGCCATGTTCCCCATCCGTGGAAAGAGGGAATGAGACACCGCATGCCATTCACAGTCATCAGATCGCACGCAAGAAGACCACCAGGTCACTTGATGTCACGACTTTTCCAGTCACACATGTTATGACATGTTAAGCAGAGATATCCTAAAAGTGTCAGTAGTGTCTAAACATGGATGGATGTACATGATGCGTGTTGCCGGTGTTCTGAGAAGGAACCGCTTAACACGTTCTCACCTTAAGTGCTCAACAAGGCTTTCTTCCTCGTTTTGAGAGTGTTCCCTCTGCTGCTGTGTGGGGAAAGCACAGACACGTGATGATTTTGGTTCTGGTTTACTCTCTTGTAAACGTAGCCCTCTACGTGTTCTGTGTGGATATTTTTGGTTGTGTGTGTGTGTGTGTGTGTGTGTGTGTGTGTGTGTGTTGTGTGTGTGTATGTATGTGTTGTGCGTATGTGTGTATATGTTGTGTGTATGTGTGTATTGTGTGTGTATGTGTGTATGTGTATGTGTGTGTATGTGTATGTGTGTGTGTATATGTGTGTGTATATGGTGTGTGTGTGTTTGTGTGTGTGTGTGTGTTTGGATGTCTCCACACTTGGGCCGTACTAGTCTTTCCTTGAGAACCAGCAGAGTCTCTTGCCCACCAGGTGTGCAGGGTAAATATCAGTAGATTTGGGAGGGAATTAACAGGTGGAATAATCAATTCATCCAAAGGAGATAATTTTAAGAGCAAGCCGTGACTCTTCAGCCAGTCCGAGAGTTTTGAGGAAGGCACGCTGGAGAAGACATAGTGTTACATTTCCTTGGAGACATAACAACCACTAAGGAGCTACCCTGTGCCTTTCCCCTCCTATCACTTTCTCCCAACACCTACCTGTGGAGAGAGGAGACCCAGAGAGAGGGGGTGTCTACCTTCATCCCAACTATGGAAGACACAACCCCCTGAGACCTAGCACAGCCCTCAGCCCGCACTGGACAGTGGAATCACACACACAGTGTGCGGCTGTGTAGGTGGCAGTTTGGGGAGAAGAAGGGTAGACATGCAGCTGGGAAATTCTGATACTCACAGAGGTCCTAACGATCAGCGATGCAGCGGTGTCCTGTAGCAAACTGGCTACAGCTCGGGGGTACTTGTCCTTTGGCCCATGGAGTGGGATCATTCTTTCAATCCCAGTTCTAACACAGGTCACCCCTTTTCTCTGAGAAACGGTAGCTACAGACCGAGACTATAAAATCTACTCACTTAGTAAATATCGATTCAGCCCAGCTGTCTTTGGGGCACTGTGCTAGGGCTGTTGGGGGAGATACAGAGACGTGTTCAAAACAGGAAGTGTTCTGAGCCTGAAATAAATCATCTAACTAAATTACAACCTGTAATCGTCTTAATAATGTTTCCTAATTTGTCAGTACTTGAAACGCACATAGCACAATTAGGCAGGAGACATGAAATCATCTTGCAGACATTTCTCATTAGTACATTTCACAGGCAGAGAAATCAGACCTCCCCAGCTGACTGTATAGACACAGTAATTGGAATTTTTAGAAGAAATGGCTCACGCTAGGCCGTGGGGGTGACCTGAGATTACATAAGCATTTTCTCTAGGGTGCTGCTGGTTGTCTGTTCTAACTATAAAATCTTAATTAAAAACAATTTGTGGAGCAGTTCAGAGAATAGAAAATGTGAATTCCTGCCCTGGCTGGGTAGGTCAGTTGGTTAGAGAATCTTCCAGATACACCAGGGTTGCAGGTTTGATGCCTGGTCAGCGCACATACAAAAACCAACCAATCAATGCATGAAGAGGTGAAACCGTAGAGCAATGTTTCTCTCTCTCCAGCTAGATGTGGGCAGTGGCTGTGGGCAACGCAGCATGCATATTTGTGCAGCACTCATCCAAATGGCTCCTATCACCGAGGAAAACCCCTGGCTCCTCTCTTACAACACTCCTGACACGTCTGGGTTTATTCCACCCATAGGGAGACACTGGCCTTGAGGTCAGCGGCATTTAATGCTGACTTGGTCCATGGGCTTTAAAGGGGATGATAGTTTTATTCAAATTCCGTCATGTTCACTATAGCTCAGCCACCAAGCTACTCTACGAAATACACGGAGGTGGGCGAAAGCAGGACCACACTTGTGAGTATGTGGAAGAGTTTATTCTTGTGTGATTATTTATTACCCAGAGGCCCGGCGCCTGAAATCGTGCACAGGTGCGGTCCGTAGGCCTGGCCGGCGTTCGAAGCGCGAGCATCTGGTGTGAAAGGGCAGGCCCCAGCTGACCTCTGGGCCCTGGGCAGCACCTGGGCCCCTGGATCCTCACTCGCCCCCTTCCACCTGAGTCATCGGGCCCCTGCCTGGCTCCCTCAGTGCCTGGGAGCCGGGCAGTGGCCCCGTCCCGTTGCTGCCACTGGTTGAGGTCTGCAGGGTGATCGGCGGGGCGATCGGGCCTCATTCGCACCCCGCCTTGGCCTGGCGCTGCCCACTCACCTGCTCCACCATCCCGCCATGGTCCCGCTCTCATCATGGCCCATTGGGGCTGGCAGTGCCTCCACTGCTGCCCGCTGCCAGTGCCGCATTGCCAACGCCTGCCATGTTCTGCACTGCCCTCTGGTGGACAGCACACGTCATAGTGAGCAGTTGAACTCCTGGTTGAACTCCCGGTCGAATTCCGGTGGAGGGGACAATTTGTATATTAGGCTTTTATTACATAGGATTATTATATTATTTATAGTACAACTGTAAGCCCACTTTTGCTCACCCTATACTTTAATATGTTTCTATTTTGTCTAAAAGGCAAAAACAAAAACAAAAACAAAAACAAAAACAATGAGAAAGTCAGGTGTACTTGATCTTTGAGTGAAAAAATCAGGAGCTGCTATTTCTAAATTTTAACATGAAGATGTAATCTGATTACACCCAAGTCATTACACCCAACACACGTTTCATTCTCAAAGCGAGTGAGTTCCTAGTCTTAACATTAGCTTCACAGTTCCCCAAAGGATTGCGTGTTCATTATATCTCAGGAAAGTCTGGTGGGAAATTCCCCAAAGGAAATTGAGCTCTCTAAATATAAATGTGTATATTACACAGAGAAATGGCCTTTTGAGTTTTCAAACACTGTAATTATCTATTAATGATCAGTCTTTTTAAAAATCATAAAATGTGAAATTTTGTTCATGTTGACATTGTGTAACATATAATTCTTTATCTTGCTGCTATGCTAAGACTTTCATAAGCACTAGAAAGAACAGAAATTACCATTTGATAAGGTTTAGATAGGGGATACTTTTCTTATTGTCTTAAGATTAACTTTTAAAGACATAAAACATTTTGTCCAAATCTACTTACAATTATTGTAGCTATTTGTAACCTAAATCTGTGAAGTTTCTAAGTTGCTACTTAATAATACATTGATAACTGAAGACTGATAAAAAAACCTTAGGCCTTATGAAAATTAAGATTCTTATTGAAACTATCATTTCCAAATGGACATAATTTCTAGTTTGGCCAGAAGAAATTACACCCGAAACAAACAAACAAAAAGTCTAGAAAAAAATATATATATATTCTTTTCATTTCATTGCTCTTACCTTGATATTATGGAGTGAACCAAGAAGTCATTTTTCCTGCTGAAATGCATTAGTCTTTTTTGTTTCTCTGTTAGTTTATGAAGCACTAAACGAAGCACAAAACAACAAAAGTTAGGGGAGAAAGTAGCATAACTTAGGAACTGTGACCATTTGCTAAACAAAATGGCCTCTAAGCCTGTCATGCTTCACGCTCTCCCCACCTCCCTGCATTCACGCCCATTCTGCGTGTCCATGTAGAGAATTTCCACTGAAGTTCGAAGTGTTGGGTCAGCTCTACGGAGGTAATAAGCATCCGAAGGAAAGAGGACCACCTACTGCACTGGAAAAGAATGTGCACACACAGGAGAGAGGAATGAGCAGAATAAGGAAAAGAAACACTGCGGAAACTGATAATAAGTACACAAAGTACACAAGTGTATTTATTACAGTTTGCAAGCACTTCGTTCTACATTTCAAAAACGCCACCATCAAGCTGTTGGCACATGTATGTACAAAACAGATTAATTGTAATGCCTGCTACAAAGCACTCTCTGTGAAAATACAAACTCTAATACCAGGAGAAAAGAAAGGCAAGAGAGTCAACATCATTACGTAAGTTTAAAAGACAGCTTTAAAAATCATCACAAACTGTTAAGACACAGAACTGAAACGCTACCATACAGAATTTAAAGAAGCCCGTTAATACTTCTGCTGAATATCTGTAATACTGCGTATATCAGGAAAAAAAAATGTTGAACCAGGAAGATAATAAAAAATGAGAAGCAAACCCCAAATTAATTAAAGAATACTACAGATGCATTATCATGCCACGGGGAACCCTAGTGATATCCCTACGTACTACAAGAACTTGTAAAATCGTGGATGATGCATGGTTAGTCATTGTACAAAGATTGTTTTACTCAATGAATGTTATTAGAAATGCACTTACGTTGATAAGAGATTTCACAATGGTCAGATCAGTGCGCAACATACTACCTAGATTTTATACACTGACAAAAATGTCTTGTCAGGCGACGTCATTTTAAAAGACACTTTACAGCATTCTTGTAGCATTAGAAATAATCACGAATCAAGGCTAAAACAAACACCCAATTTGGTCCAGTAATACTGATTGCTTTCTCGTTATTCCCTTGATATAGGTACTTCTTGTAAATGAATATGAATGAACAGTTGGTTAAAATGACTCACCGGAAATGAAAACAGAAATATGCCACTACACTTGGGAAGGAGGCAGTGTACAGTGGCCTCCTACCATACTTTAAAAAACACTACAGGTAAGCCAACGTAGATTGGAAGGCTGCAAGCAAAGCTATTATATCAATGGAAGCCTTTTCAAATATATCATACACAGCTGAGGAGTAGTTTACAGAGGTGCAACCCACGGAACCTTTCTAAGGTAGGGAAAACAACTTCTGAGGGGTGAGTGTGCTTATTTTTCGTATGCCACCTTCATGAAGGCAATTAATGTTCCACATTAGCATATTCAAGTTCCAATCCAGCCACTGCTTAAGTCACAAAGGGACCCTTCTCCAAGCGGGTCCGCAGTCATTATTCCCATTAAAACCGTCTCTGTACTAAACGTTAAAAGGGACGCCTGGTGTCACAGTCTTAAAAAGGCAGCTGGCCATGCATTAGCATCACTGTTTCTACATGCTCACAACATCAACTTGAAGAATCCAAGGGAAATACCTCTTCCGTACATCGAGAAAAAACACAACGTTAACAAAGATAAGAAGCACTTTTTTTTTTTAAACCTACTCTTACAAATTTAGAAATTGCACCTTAGATTGTTGAAAACATTAACCAGAGCCTACAGTCATGTGGCCACTGATCTTCAGAAAGATTTCCGTATTTCCAGAAGAGTCACCATGGTGTCATCTCTGTCTGTTGTTGGTAATGTTCAATGGTCCCTTTGAAGGTTACCTGTAGTCAAGCTAGTTACCGAAATGAAAACTAAAAAGTATAAAAAGCTACTTTTTCTTTTCAAAACATAAGAAATAATGCAATAGGTGTTATGTATAACAACATGGGAAGTGGTTAAAAATCAAATCTCTGTATTTGACAATGTTAGTTTCATTGATCTTAAAGAATTACTAAATGAGGTTGAGAAATTAAAAGAAAAAAAAGAAAACGGCTGGACAGGAGCTTGTAGAAGAGATCTGATTACACCAATTTAACAGATTCGGAAGTTAAGTGCTAAACAACAAAGAACTATATTCGGGTGATTCATAAGTCACCCTCCATATCATTGATGAGAAGCACTTTCATTTTATTCTTCGAAAGGTTGGATGGTTGGATGGTTGGATGGCCCTTAGTTAAACACCAATGCATCTGAGTGGGAGGATGGGAAGGTTTTGCTTATGTGTATGCATTGAGTCGCTCTTTGGAGCGAGTAGAGTGGATATCATGCAGCTCTTGCTCCTCCTTGGACTTGATGTCCTCGTACTTCTGCATCCTGCAGGCATCTTTCACGTACGCCCAGTTGGCAGACAGAACCATAAGGTAGTGCACCTAATCGAAGACAAAAATAATTTATACAGGAAGCCTGCTCAGTGTCCTCATTTCACCTTGCTATCGGGAAAGAAATGTTCAAAGTGTATAGCTATGTAAGATATATTCACTAATAAAATGGACCAAAATTCCTGCGGTAACAGGAACAATATAAATAAAATGCATTCTTGGCTCACTCCTCCAATGACAAGACACCATCTTGACTCTCTTTCTTTCACTATCTCTTTTCCTTCTTCTTTTTCAACTCTGAAGTATCCAAGACTGATTCTTAACCTTGATGTGATATTTCCTGTCTATTCTGCCCTCATCTGCCTGAACCACAAGATGATACATTTCATGTCCATGGATCTATGTTTTCTAACCCATCATCGGAAATAGTCTCGTATATACTTTGAGTCAACTTGAATTAATGGGAGGATATACTGTCCACTGTGCAATGGAAAGAAGGATCATGGGAGCCCCCACATAAATCTGTGCATTTAATTACCCAGTTAATTTCCCATACAGTCAATTTTGCAGTTTCCATTTGATTCCTACTACACAAGAGCAAGTATGGTGTCCTGGATTTTGTGCGAGACTAGCACCATGTTCAAAAAGGAAGGTCCTGATGTGTCTGGGATAATGACATTACTTAGGGAATGACGATCCCGATCTGACTTGGGTTGACTCAGCCATGAGACCACTTATTTGTTTTCTTTCTTACCCTCCCTCTTGGACCATGGGAGAGATAAAGCCGTTTTCCAAGTGACCGACTTCGATGGGTAAACGGGAAAGGGAAACCAAGATGCCGGTTATTTACTTTCTCTAAGTTTGAAGGGTGGGCAATAGTTTCACCTGTAATTTAGTAAAATGGAACACTAAAATTTTGGTTACTCAAGAATACATTGAAAGGCAGGGGGTAGGCTGGTTCTAGAAAGTACAGATGGACATCAAGAACGCCATGTCCATCCTAAATGGTGCCCGCTGTGGTATAGTAAGGTGATTAAGAGACAGTAGAAAAAAAAATAACTAAACAATCTTGACACAAGAGTGTAGGGAAGCCATGCATCCCCATCGGAGTAAGCTGTTTTCAGAATGTTCCATTTCCTCTGAAATGTTGCATGTTGGTTAATGAAAACTGTAAGCCATGTGTAGGCAGGAGCTGGGAGTGACATTCTTTTAATCAGTGGCCTGTCCATAGTGAAAGGGGAATAAGTCTTATGCACAAACCACGTTTATGTGGTGATTTTGTGTTGCTGTAAACACAACAGGTGCTGCAGAGAGAGCTTGGCAAGCGGTGGGTACTCAAGTACCTGCCACGTGAATAAAGGCTATATTTTCAGATGTTCCCTTTTAAAGTCGGGGGAAATATGGCCCCTCAGTTATTATCCAAGATGTACGTCTGCATGTTTGAATTTCAATGTCCCTCCAGCTCAGACGCCGGTGCTTCCCAGTTGGTCTTCAGACACCTCCCCTGGCCTCAGCGACACAGCCACCAGGCTGGCCACTGTCCCTCCGCAGGTGAACACCATCACGGAAACTGGTGCAATGCCAAGTCCACAGTTCTGTGGGCATATGGAGCCTCCTAAGAGCTCCAAAAACTCACAGTGAGCACGTGCTAATTTTAGTACAGATTCTAATAATCCGTGCCTTAAGTTACAGACGATGTTTTAAACATTTTGGTCGAGCGGAATTCATCTCAATCGCCTCACCTATCCTCTGGAAATACCGAGGGTAGCTATAGGGGAGTGAATGAGGTCATGATGAGGTCAAGGGCAGTTGCCACATTGTGAGCACTGAATGGACTCACATACACATAGCATCTGACAGTCCTTTCCACAGAGGACGTTTTAAAGACACCTTAGCTAACAGCAGCCCCCCTGGGGACCGTAGCCATAGCTACACTATCCCTGCATCCTAAGACCTAAACTATCACCAGACCTAATACACTGGAAACCTGGATGCAAATTAGTATTTAGACATCAGGCATTTCTTCAGGAATTTATGCTTTGCATATACTTGGATATCCTGAAATATCTTAGTGCATAAAAAAAGTCTTCTAAACTCTTGCTGTTTGAAATAGAATTTGTTTATAACTTAATATATAAAGCTATGCAGAGCATAGCTGCCTAATAGGATCTAAATTCCTATTACTTGAAAATCTTTTGATGATAGAATCATTTCAGAGTAGGTGTTGTTAAGGACATTTAAGTTTTATTTTCCTTTTCAATGTTTCTTTTTTTTTGGGGGGGGGGGCAAAGGACATTTAAATAACATTATTCATTTAGACAGGTGCTATCCACAGAATTTTATATGCACATAGATGTCCCAAAAGGAAACAATGCTTTATTATACACCTTTTGTAAAAATGGACTTTACAGACTTTTTCTGCTAGTATATGGGTGTATGGTGCTTGAACATATGCATCCCTATAATTGTCCATCGCACAGGGGTGTGTGTGTGTGTGTGTGTGTGTGTGTGTGTGTGTGTGTGTGTGAACACCAGTGAAAAGATGCTTCCTCGTATCACACGGCCGGGCTGAGGTTGCTGGGACCAGGTGTGGGGGAACATCACTGCCCAGACCACATGGGAGCTCCCCCAGGGCATGTTCACACTTTGAGTTTAGGTCCAGGTTACGGTTAGGGCTAGGGCTAGGGTTAGGGTTATGGTTAGGGTTAGGGCTAGGGCTAGGGCTAGGGCTAGGGTTAGGGCTAGGGCTAGGGTTAGGGTTAGGGTTAGGGTTAGGGCTAGGGCTAAGGTTAGGGTTAGGGTTAGGGTTAGGGCTAGGGCTAGGGCTAGGGCTAAGGCTAGGGTTAGGGTTACGGTTAGGGTTAGGGTTAGGGCTAGGGCTAGGGCTAGAGCTAGGGTTAGGGTTATGGTTAGGGTTAGGGCTAGGGCTAGGGCTAGGGCTAGGGTTAGGGGTTAGGGTTGGGGTTGGGGTTGGGGTTGGGGTTGGGGTTAGGGTTAGGATTAGGGGTTAGGGTTAGGGTTAGGGCTAGGGCTAGGGCTAGGGTTAGGGTTACAGTTAGGGTTAGGGCTAAGGTTAGGGTTAGGGTTAGGGGTTAGGGTTAGGATTAGGGGTTAGGGTTAGAGTTAGGGTTAGGTATGATAGATCTCTGCTGATTGTTTTATTGTCATCCCTCCAATTAATCAGCCACCATGACCTTATTAAGCAGTTCATATTCTCTAATGAAATTCCTATTAGAGGTTTCTACACTAAATCTAAAATGTGGAACAATTAATCCTATATAATAAAGAGCTAATATGCTAATTAGACCGGATGGTGGAACAACCTTCCAGAAAAACCTTCCAGACTATCTTCCGTAAAGACCAGTGGGCCGGTGACGGGGCCGTAGTCGAGGCTGCCGGGGCTGTGAGGCAGCAGCTGAGGCGGCTGGGGTTGCAAGGCTTATCCTTGGTTGGATTTCATGCACCGGGCCTCTAGTATGATATAAAATGAAGAAAATATCTGAAAGCTCGCTGTAGCACTGACATAGTCGGTTTTGTTCGATATTTTAAAAAATAATTTTTAATAAAACAGAATCAGATCTTAATACAAGAGTATGAAGTCACTAAAAGTAACTGGTTTGAAATGCTCATTAGCACATTAGTGCTGTCTCATTATTCCTATTTTTAGTCTTTGACCAGAGATAAAATGCTCTTACTTTTCAAAAGGTGCTCCTTCTACCAACACATTAGACAATGTACTGGCACCATAGGAAAATAATTAAATTATCCCAAATCAGTTCATCATTTTTGCATCTTGAATTGGCTGTTACATAGGTGAGGTTACCAGGAACCTTCTAGATTTCTATAATATTTGACTGCAGGAGCTGTTATTGATGCTTGGAGCAGTGTTGACCCCTGGCATCCCAGCAAGCAATCTGGAATTCCCGGGGACTTAAAAATGGGGAGCAGGACCAGCACACAGTAGGTCCTGCTCATGTGTTAAGAGTCTGGCTTTAAGGACTGGTTAATATTTCTGAAGAAAATTAGATAGAGAAGACATTGATGTTAAACTACCGAGATTTTATTTTAACAAAATTAATCCCTATTTCATAAGTGACTCAATGGCTTTTTAGTGTTTTTATTTAAGGAGGAAAGAAGGATAATGTGAGTGAAGGAGTGATGATATAATTTAGAACTAGACCCGTGGTGCATGAAAATTCGTGCACTCGGCGGGGGGTGGGGGAGGGTGGTCCCTCAGCCTGGCTTATGCCCTCTCGCAGTCCGGGACCCCTCGGGGGATGTCCACCTGCCAGCTTAGGCCTGCTCCCCGGGGGATCAGGCCTATGCTGGCAGTCAGACATCCCTCTGGCAGCCCGGGAGCCCTTGGGGTAGCGGGCCTAGGCTGCAGTCGGACATCCTTAGTGCTGTTGAGGAGGAGGGAGAGGCTCCCGCTACCGCCGCTGTGCTAAAGCCATCAGCCTGGCTTGTGGCTGAGCGGAGCTCCCCCTGTGGGAGTGCACTGACCACCAGGGGGCAGCTCCTGCATTGAGCGTCTGCCCCCTGGTGGTCAGTGTGTGTCACAGCGACCGGTTGTTCCGCTGTTAGGGTCACTTTGCATACTGCTCATTTATTATATAGGATAGTGCACTGACACACTCATATATGCAACAGAGATAATTTTTATGTTAATAGTAATTTGATGTCTACATGCTAATGAATTTGCTTATTTTCGTTAATGTTACCATATTACTGAGTGTTGTAATCCGTACACTGATTACCAATATTAACTCTGTTGTTATGATAATACTGCTTCAGGCTAAGCCTTTATTAACCCAGTGTTCCCTCCCTTTTTTTTGAAATGATAATAAAATAAATCATTCCTATGAATGTCAGATGTTTGAGATAATCATCTCTACAAGCAAATACCTCTAATTCCAACGGAAAAACCATGCCCGAGGTCCCTGAGATCTTACCATGGCAATGACCGCTGCCCCCGCGCCAGCCAGAGCCACGATGAACAAGTGGAAGGTCATGTTCAGCTGTGGAGGGAATCACAGAACCAGCACACGTGTCAGAGTTTCAAGCGGAAGAGGGGTCAGGCCCGCGGCTTCTAATAAGAGCTTTGTACATCTTCAACAGAAGTGAGCCTGCGAGAATCCCTTCCTCCAAAAACACCATTACAGGATCTTTCCTTCTGAAAATCATGTCAACCTTCGCAACAGCATCATGTGAATACAATTTCATTATAAAGATGAGGTCATGATGAATAACGATGGTTTTCAGTAATATAACAATAGAAGGCGCTGTTATCGCTTTTTAAAGAAAACTATAAATTTTTCAACTCTCATTAAAATGACAGTTTCTGGAAAAAATTAAAAATAGATATCCTTCTTATTGAACTGTGCAGAACATGCAACTCATACTTATGTTCTAGCCCCACCCCCTGCATGATCTCATGGCGAGAGAAATGGCCTCCGGGAGAAAAAGGGGAAAGCTGGGTGTAGGATTAATGACGTGCCCTTCAAACCACACAAGGGAGCGAAAATTCCCACCACATTGAAGGCTGCAGGAATCTCACCTCCGTGGACTCGCACATCCTGAGGAAGTTCTCCGACACGGTGCAGACTTTCTTTTCCTCTCCGATGGTCACAATCCCTACGACATGGAGACAATGACGGGTTAGCATCGCGCAGTTTTTCATAGAGCCCAGAGAGAAAATGACACTTTTGCAGGTAAAATCTAAGCACGGTCCATTTCAGGTTTTGTTACGATAGAAACCTCCGTCCTGGGCTCTCGTTGCTGGAGAGTGACTATGAGTGGAGTGGTTAGTGGGAGGTCCCACCTCTGCGGCCCTCAGCAAGGCCAAACGTGTTCAGTCTGAATTCACGGGGCCAGCACCCGAATCTCAGGTCAGCTGTGGCCAGGGGATTGGTTCCGTCATTAATGTGAGGCATAGGCATCGCAGCTACAGTGACGGCCAAGTCCCAGGCCGCCCTCAGCCTGGATCTCATGTCATTCTGTGCACCACGTTCCTGTGAGTCTATAGAAGCACATGGCCCGAAGGAGGACTTCTCTGCTCAGACCGAAAACAGTGCTGTCAGTGAGGGGGGATAAAAAGCTGTGATGTCACTCGATTGACCCTGGGTCCAGTTGATTTATGGACCAACTGTCTCAGCACCACTCGGGGCAATGATCAAAATAAGGATTGTCCCACTGGTGTGGCTCAGTGGCTGAACATTGACCTCTGAACCAGGAGGTCATGGTTTGATTCCAGGTCAGGGCACATGCCTCAGTTGCAGGCTCCATCCCCAATAGGAGGCATGCAGGAGGCAGCCGATCCATGATTCTCTCTCATCATGGATGTTCCTATCTCTCTCCCTCTCCCTTCCTCTTTGAAAGCACTTGTGGACCCAGCAGAGAGCTGTTGAATAAGAGCCTGTGGCCATCTGCCCAGCCCGTGGCATCGAACAGTACACAGGGACCCACTGCCACAGGTCTCGTTTAGAGAAGGGATCCAGTTCATCCAGAAATGGATAGTTAGTTTGATGTCCAGAACTACTGACGTGTCAAACACAAATATACAAGAAAGAAAGAAAAATCGCAAGTTCTGGGCAAACGAATCCCTAAGCTTTTAGCACTTGCTGCTCTTTATTTAATTTATTTTTAAATCAGATGTGTTGGGGTGACATTGGTTAATGTGACCAGCAGGTTTTAGTGGGTTGCTCTGTTACAGGATCTGTATGTTGCTCTGTATTTGGTTTTACTGTGTGTGTACTCACACATTCTTAGCTCAGGGAGCACTGACAGCCCCCTCTCTGGAGCTGCCGCCATTCTGCTTTGCCAATAGTTTGTGCAATGATTTCCATAAAAATCATAATCTCCACGCAGTACCCAGCATGAAGCGCTCTTCGGTCTCTGCTATGGTGGCGGGGTGGGGGCCCGCCCACTATCTGTCCTATAAACTGTCGTCACTGAGGAGGCTCCTGGTGCAGGCTTCCTCCTCCATTGGCTCAGTGACAGGCAGGCGACATTCGTGTGGAATGCCCATGTCTTCACTCCCAGTAACACCCTAGACAGCACTGCCACGTTCGCCGTCTGCAATTCCTTTCTTTTCATTTCCACTCAACCCTTCCCAGTCAGATTCTGCCCCAACCCTCCATGGACGTTTTTCTTGTAAAGCTCACCAAGACCTCGCATTGTTAAAAGCAAAGGTGAATTCCCGGTTCTCCGCTAACGAGGGAGGCTGCCCATGACGCCCGCCTCCTCCACACTCTCTTCATGGGGCCCGCGAACCTGGCTCCTGATTTAGTGTTTCTGGTCTGTCCTGTCTTCCCAGCAGGCCCCTTCTCCAGGATGAGTGTGATGGGCAGGTTCACAATCTCAGGGTTTGTCGAACTTCATTTTATTTTACTTTTAGCCACTGAGATATACAGTATATTTTTCTCAAACATGTGCAGTGTTTGAACATAATGGGAGCTCAGTCAATACTTGTTGGGAAAAGGGTGGCTAAGTATGTGAAATGAAATCTATGATGAGAGCTTCATGGAGGCAAGCTGCTCCTGCCAGTGTGGGGACCTGCTGGACTAGAGGTGGGCGTGGCCGAAAGGCTCGCAGAAGCCCCGCCCACTTGGGGGCCACTTGCTCCCTATGTTGGCCCTGAGGCAGTTTCATGGTCTCCAGGTTTTAAGGGAGCACAATTTTACATCCTGGATGTAGATGATATGATGGGGACCAGTTCTAATATGTTATGAAACAAATTTACTGGGACACATACCTAATGCATTCAATGTCATTACATCCCTGTACACAGAATTGAAGGACAACATCAATCATTACAAAATGATTGACAACCTAAAATCATTACAAAAGTATGAAAAATTAAACTTGGAGGTAACATGATGCCATGACTCACTCTGAAATACAGCAAACCCTAATGTGATAAGCCATCCTCAAATCCTCCATCTGTCTGAAGTAGGTCTCCCCTTCCCATCAGACCTGGTTGAAATGTGCGTGCTTATCGTTGCTGGTGGGGTGAGGCCCGGAGGCGCAGTGGAGACCAAGCAGGTACATCACCAGGACACGGGAGAGCTCCCATTTGTAAGAGCAAGGGTGCCATCTACAAGCTCACGAGACAGCTTTGCAAAATAAGACAAATAGCTTTACGGTATGTCCCCACCTACACAATTACTTTTTGGATGAAATTAGCAAATGTCTATTTTGATTATACGCCAAGTTTGGGGGAGCAGTTCTTTTCTATTCTGATGTCCCTTGTTGCTAGCTTGATTGCATGCTTACGTCCAAGTTTCTTATGAAGGGTGCGCTCTCTGGAGGGCAAATAAAAGCTATCGGACAGTAGACTGTGTTTGGGGAAAACAGAAAGCTTCATTGCTGATGTAAGGTTGCATGACATCTGGAAAGTGTCTTCTCTTCCGTGGCAGGAGGAAAGTTAAATTGGAATAAATCTTGATGACTACACTGTCAACAGTGTGCTAAGGTTCAAGGGAAGCTCGAATCCAAGTCATGCTTTGAACTTACCGTAAGTATGTCCCATGCAATACTTGAGACATACTGTATTACAAACATCGCTTGTTAGCTGACATTCACACTTAACTGGATGTCCTGTATTTTGCCTGACAACTCTCTCTGAGACTAGTCACATATTTCCAGTTTTAATTTTTCAGATGAGCAGAATAAAAGGAAGACACTGTGGGGAGGGACTGGGGTCAGAGCCATGGTTTTCCGAGCAGCTGTTCTCCTGTGGTGACTGCCAGCTGAGGTGTCCTTTGCCTGTGTTCACGTGGGACACGATTCCATGGGGGAAACCTACCCAGTGGGAGAGCTGTCCGTACCCTCCCATCATCTTCTTGCTGAGAACTTCACGCTCAGAGCAGATCATCTGCTTTTCACTTGGGTCAGAGGGACCTGGTCTGACAGATGGGGATGGTGACAGAACAGTTACACTGCCCCCCCCGCCACCCCACATTCTATCTACACTATCACCGTGGAGCCACAGGGCCTGAGGATACCAATTGGTGAAAGATTCCCGTTTTCCTAATGCACAAGGAAACCTCATTGGAGAATACCATCTATAGCATTCCCAGATGTTAACTATCTACAGTGTTCCCATCTACAGCATTCCCAGATGTTAACCATCTACAGTGTTCCCATCTACAGCATTCCCAGATGTTAACCATCTACAGCATTCCCAGATGTTAACCATCTACAGCGTTCCCAGATGTTAGTAGGTGAGATGTTAATAGTCATTCTGTGAAAAAAGTCCATTTGAACATGTGGATTTGCATGTCTCTTATAAAACCTACTAGTGGCCCGGTGCATGAAATTCGTGCACATTAAAAGGGGATTAATTAGAGGGAATAATTTAATATTGCTATTTGCCCTTTATAATAGAAGTGTCAGAGATGAAAGAAAATTAGTAAAATGTATATGGAAACCTTCCTCCTGTCAGAGTCTGGGGCCAGGGGTGGGCAAACTTTTTGACTCGAGGGCCACAATGGGTTCTTAACCTGGACCGGAGGGCCGGAACAAAAGCATGGATGGAGCGTTTGTGTGAACTAATATAAATTCAAAGTAAAGGAGCGGAGGGGAGAGTAAGAGAACCCTCTGCTCTTTCGGCTCCGCGGGCCGGATAGAATAGCCGAACGGGCTGGATCTGGCCCGTGGGCCGTAGTTTGCCCACGGCTGGTCTGGGGCACATCACGGGACCTAGAGTCAAGTCCCCACCCATTCACATGCTCCTCAAAATCGCGTGAGACCCAGACCTGGCTGCCCCCCTCCCCTCATTGGGATAGATCCAGACCTGGCTAGTCCCAACCTTGTCAAGCCCTGCTGGGCAGGGAATGTAGCCTCAGGTCCCCTGGCCTGGTGCCAGGATGGGGGGGCATGGCCTGAGGTTCCCCAGCCAAGACTGGGGTGGGGGTGTGTGCCTTGAGGTCCCCCATCAAGCCCCACCAGGTGTGGGACATGGCCTGAGGTCCCCAGTCAAGCCCTGCCAGGCAGGGAGGGGGCGCAGCCTCAGGTCCCCTGGCCTGGCACTGGGAGGGGGGAACAGCCTCAGGTTCCCTGTCAAGCCCCACCGGCAGGGGGGTGCAGCCTCAGGTTCCCCCTGGGCGGGGGGCGTGGCCTGAGGTCCCCCAACCCAGCACTGGGGGTGCACCTTGAGGTCCCCTGTCAAGCCCCGCCAGGCAGGGGGGCACAGCCTCAGGTCCCCTGGCTCGGTGCTGGGGCGGGGGCTGTGGCCTGAGGTTCCCCGGCCTGGTGCCAGGGTGGGGGGTATGGCCTGAAGTCCCTTGTCAAGCCCCACCTGGTGTGGGGCGTGGCCTGAGGTCCCCTAGCCCAGCACCAGGACAGGAAGCGCACCTTGAGGTCCCCTGTCAAGCCCTGCTGGAAGGTGGCCTGAGGTCCCCTGTCAAGCCCCATGGGGGCGGGGGAGGGTATAGCCTCAAGTTCCTGCTGATTGCTTGTTAAGGCTCCTTATGGGAACTTGGCTTCAGCTGTGGGTGCAGCCATCTTTGTGACCGAGTGATGGTTAATTACCATATTCCCTCTTTATTAGATAGTATAGCTCCCATGGTTTTACAAATGAAGGAAAAGAATTCCGAATAGGGTAGGTGAGCTTGGACTTGACCTTTCCACATTTGTAATTCAGTACCTGCTTCAATAGGAGAGGCAGTGGACTGAAAATCTGGAACACAGACATTGCAGCCAGCCTGCCAGGATTGCATCCTGCTCGGGCACTCACTAGATGTGTAACCATGGGCAAGCCATTTACCCTCCTGTGCCTCAGTTCCGTCATTTACAAGGGATGTAGTAACAGTGTCCCCCCACACAGAACTCTTGTGAAAATTAAACCAGTCGATGTATATAAACCATTTAGAATAAGGGCCACACATAATGAGCCCATATGCACATAAAAAATATTATTGTTACATGAGGTTTCAGCCCTAAATAAAAGTAACCAAAGAGGACTTCTGATTCATTTAACATTCTTTGATTTTGTTGTTATTGCCACCTGAGTGTAACTAGAAAAGCTCGACAATGAACAGAAACCCCCTTGGGTGAGGTGGAAATAGGCCAGTCCAATAGAGACTCAACCCCAGATTGAAACCTTCTTAACTCTTGATTGGATTAGGGTAAGGATGGCTAGAGCTCCCAGCCCGGTCTGCTGGAAAGGTGAATTTAAATCCCTCTGAATGTAAGCTATAAATAACTTTATATTGCTTTATCTATGACACAGTTTAAATGTAAGAATACAGAAACATTGACTATAAATGTATGAATAAAGTGTTTTATATGAAAATTCTAATGAAAAGAAAGCTGGTGTAGCTTTTATAATATCAGACCTAGTAGACTTTAACCCATAAAATAAAACTGAAACTTATAATAGTGACCTATCAATTATTAAGAGTCTTTGTTTCCTGCTCTACTAATTAAAAGAATAAACAAAATCAAATATTAAAACACATTTTGGGGGGGGAAATGTGACTATTTTGATTTGCAGTTTGGGAAATTAAACTCTTTCTAAAATATGGTTAGGTGGCTGTTTCCACTTTGAAAGCCTGATGAGTTCTTTATGAAAAAAATTATAAAACTAAACCAAAAATGCTCAGTATCTTTGTCCTGTTTCAGAAGACAATGAAGTGCATATTTCTGAGGTGATTTTTGGACTAGACCTCATGATATGTACAGCGATCATGGGACCATAAACATAGGCTGCCCCCACTGAGCCTGGGAAAGTGCAAGGAGTCCGATGGGCGATCCCATGTTCACGATGTGAGATCAACTCCCAAGCCGCCTCAAATGCCCACCCATAATCAACAGCAATGCCTTAAAAGGGAAGGGATACTCTGATAGCCTCATCCCTAGGGCAGAAGGTGATTGGCAGTGTTTCTGAGGCAGTTACTCGGGGAAAACACTGTGAGATGTTGTTCAGAGATGCACCTACCGAACTGACGCAGGTCCAGGCAGAGATTGGCCCCCTCCATGAGGGTGCTGTTCCGGCAGATGGTCCACAGGTTGAAGTACATGTAGACGGGCAGGGAGGTGAACGCCGTCACGCCCAGCCAGGCCAGCATGAACAGGTAGGTCAGCATGATGAACTGCAACCGAGAAAAGTCCAGAGAGAACACGTGTCATCCACGGGGAAAGAAGAATTTTTTTGTTTACAATGTGTGATATCGAAGGGTTTCGGTGCTGTAGATACAACACTGGTGAGGGCTGTGGCGTGGGATACAGAAGAGACTCTGAAGGTTAGGAGAATAAACCTGCTGGGGAGTCACCACGGCAGTGGTTGGGATGTACAAGGAGTGATCCGCCTGCATCTCAATGCCCAGTTCATTCGTGCGTTGATCTTATGAATCTGAACACACGTTCTGTGAACTTTAGAAAATATGAACTGGAATATTTAGATTGTGCAAAATGAGTCACAGCTGAATCCTGTTTCAGAAAGAGAGCAGCCTTCACCATCACCTGTGTGCCTGACCTGATGCTAGCAAGTCATTTGCCAGTTACACACAGAACACAGGAATGAACAACAAGACCAAGAGAGAGCTTTTAGGACTACATTCACATCCATATTTCAATGACTGATCCACACTTGTCACTAACGCAGTGTTCGTGGACTGAAGGGATGAGCAAACGGTCACTCAGTTATTGCGCTAATCCTGGTGCTCAGCAGGAGAACTCAGTTCCTGCCTGCAGGGAACAGCCAGGTGTGCAGACATCTTCCAGGTAACTCACCTAGCAGTAGGTTCTTTCAAGCTACAGTCGGTGTTTTTATGATGGGTGTTTTGTACATTTCCCCAATAGGAATACAATTTTCCTTCCCTTCCTCTCTCACAACCCAACCACCCTTAACTATATCTTCACAACAAAACTGGAAGTTGGATAAAGATGTGTTCTGGGTGAAGATGCATGTTTGCATGTGCCAACAAAGCTGAATTTGCCTCCTGAGAGAGCCACTCTTTGCTTATTGTGTCTCATGAGTGAATTGTGGTATAGTTTCATGATCAGAGTCAGAACACCTGGTGACCGGCATGTGTGAACATAAGTATATATAACTCATAATTTGAAATTTGTATACATTGCAAAATGATGCCCAGAGTAAGTCTAGTTAACACACATTTACAAAATGGTTTGTGGGTGGTGAGGACCTTTAAGACCTTCTCTCTTGGCAATTTTCAAATATGCAACACAGTATTGTTACCTATGGCTGCCACGCTGTACATGACATCCCCAGGGCTTATTATCTATAACCGTAAGTCTGCATGTCTAGACTCCCTTCTCCCACTGCTCCTCCCTCCACTCCCAGCCTCTGGCAACCACCAATCTGTTTTCTGGATCTTAAATGAACTAGTATTATCAGAACAGTGTGAGGATTTAAAGACATTCTCCTGATCTTTTTGGCCTTATTAATATCTATTTTTAGATGAAACTCATTGTAAAATTCACCTCCACTTCTTCTGTTTGGGGAATACAGTTAACACAAGCAACAACTGGGAGAGAGAAGAGAATTCCTGGACTTGAAGTCAGGGACTGGGCCGCCCGTATGGGAGCCGGGTACATCCTTACCCTTCAAGATCCCGTCCTCACTCACCAGCTGGGAGTGAGCTGACCTCTGGGGCTGTGATGGAGCCAGAGGAAACTCACCACAGTCCACCATCAATCTAACATCAAAAATAAACTCAAAGGAAGTCGTTTGATTTAGCAAATTGTTAATTATTCTGTATCTCTAAAGGTCAGGTGCAGACAGAGGTGACCTATTTAAGTCGAATCTATTCTTCATGGCCTTGATCAACACTGACTTTTAATTTCCAGTAGCTCGGGCCCTGATTGTAGGGAGGAGGGGAGGACGGGGCCTTGTGGACGTTAGATACATAGAGTGGCCTCGCTGGCTTTCTGTATTTCAGCAACTGCTTTATACATCACTCACACTTATTAAGATGCTACCCTTTTAATTCACCAAGAAATAAAACTCAGTAAAATTTCTCTGAGTTGGTTGACCCTAGCTCATGGATATCGGGTGTAAAACCTGCCATAGAGTGATTGGGATTGGGTGCCAGACTCATAATTAATAGTCAGCACATCTCATTATCACATCATTATTTCAGTGCCATTTCATCAGAACATGCAAATGACTGCCACAGGAAGCATCCTGTTATCACACTTCCTCAGCTGTGCCACACATATGTTACACACGTGCTACCACGTGTTAGCATTCAATTCAACAAGATTGATAGGAGTAATTTCTTAGTCCATGAAATTTAAAGGAACATGCAATTGCTGTTTTGATCTCAACTTGGACATTGGTTGTTGGAGACTGAGCAGGAGGTTGAAGTGCCGACCTGCGAGAGGCCCGCTGTCCCTGCCCGTCGGGAGGAGGCCAGCCTCGATGTTTGCTCCTGGCACGTGTGGCCACTGAGGTCACAGTGTGTGACCTGAGAGCGACTGTGAACGGTAACTGGCTTTTCACCTGAATTCCCATCAGTTTAGCCTTGATGGCTGAGACATTCACAGTTCGTTGAGCAGACACGCACCGCTCAGGTAAAAATGACACCCGAGAAGCCGGCGGCGCTGACAAAAAGCAGCAGGTGGTTCTGACCCAAAGGTTCTGAGCTCCGAACCCCCTCAACACCGGGAAACGGGCCCGCAGGGAACGTGCTGCTGTGACACAGCACACACTCAGGAGGGAGGCAGACCCAGACCTCGGGGACGTGAGCCACATGGAGCTCCTGATGTCTGCGCAGCCTCTCTGGGCACCAGACATGCACGACCAGGTTCCGTGCAGGCCACGGCCGAGGAGGGCCCGTCTCATGAACTGCTTCTGGCACAGAATTTACAAACAACTCACCAACTCGGAACTCAGGACCTGTCACTTCACAGTAATACATTTCCGAATTGTAATCCCTCAATTAAAAGGTAAAGTTATCAGTTCCATCATGCTTCCACTTTAACAAAGGGAGACCGCTGTAGGTTCCATCACTGGCAGAACCAGCTCTGAGCGTTTCCACCCTGTGACCGAGACGTCGCATCAGGTATCAGGGGTCCTCAGACTTTTTAAACAGGGGGCCAGTTCACTGTCCCTCAGACTGTTGGAGGGCCGGACTATAGTTAAAAAAAAACACAACGATGAACAAATTCCTATGTGCACTGAGGGCCCGGGACGCTTCGGCTGCTAAGCAGGACAGGCAGCGGCACCCGGCGGGCCGGATCAATGTCCTCGGCGGGCCGCATGTGGCCCGCGGGCCGTAGTGTGAGGACGCCTGATGGATGCTAAGCCGAGGGGCACAGTCTCAAAAGAATATTTTAAAGTTGAGGCCGATGGAGAAGGTGGCTCACAGGTGAGGCACAGAACGTGAAGCAGACTGTAAGGAACACTCCACCTGCAGGCAGAAAGGAAGCGGCAGAAGGGAAATGGGAAAGAAAGGAAGGGAAGTAGCAGACGGGTGAGTGATAAAGCATTCATTTCCCCTCTGAGTCCATGGAGCCTCACATCCAGCACGATGAGCCAGCTGGGCATGTGGTGGGGAGAGGGGTGCTGGGCATGTGGTGGGGAGAGGGGTGCTGGGCATGTGGCGGGGAGAGGGGTGCAGGGCATGTGGTGGGCAGAGGGGTGCAGGGCATGTGGTGGGGAGAGGGGTGCTGGGCATGTGGTGGGCAGAGGGGTGCTGGGCATGTGGCGGGGAGAGGGGTGCAGGGCATGTGGCGGGGAGAGGGGTGCAGGGCATGTGGCGGGGAGAGGGGTGCAGGGCATGTGGCGGGCAGAGGGGTGCAGGGCATGTGGCGGGCAGAGGGGTGCAGGGCATGTGGCGGGGAGAGGGGTGCAAAGCATGTGGCGGGGAGAGGGGTGCAGGGCTCTGGGTGTGCAGGGGAGCTGGTCTCCGCATGTGCATGGTTGGACAGCCAGGCCTCCCCGCTGGGATGCAGAGGCCTCCCCATTGAGCTGCTGGCCTGAAGAAGGAGCTCAGCTTCTGTGGGGAGCCGGGGAGAGGGGGAGAGGTTGAGCCAGAGGTGGGGGGGCCTGGGAGGAGCCCATGAAGCGGCTGCCACCCTTCCGGTCTGTTGGGAAGAACTGGTGACACAATTGTTACTATTACTGAAAAAATGTGGCTTGCATGTTGGCTTTAAAAATTCTCATTTGAGAGGGCTTTGAGCTGTCTGCACGGCGAGCAGATCATTCATTGACCGTTCTCATGAAACCCCCAGTGCTGACTCCTCCTGCCAGGGTGGCTCCCGGGGGTGAAATCTGCCTGGAGACCCCCTTCTCTGTCATTTCACGGGTGCTTTGGAATCATGGGCCCTGAGCTGCAGGGAGAATTAGAGATGATCCACTGTCTCCTTTGTAAATGAGTGATCCGTGAGCCAGAGGAGCTGAGGGACTTACTAAGGCACACAGATGTGTCACAATGATATTGTCCCACAGAATGGCGGTCACCGGGGGGAAAGCGGGTGGGAGGAGGATGAAGAGGGTAAAGGGGGTCAAATACATGGTGACAGAAGGAGACTTGACTTTGGGTGGTGAGCACAAGATGCAATCAATATACAGATGACAGGTCATAGAGTTGTACATGTGAAACGTATATGTTATTAACCCATGCCACCCCAATAAATTTAAGAAAAAAATACTTAAAAATGAATAATATTGTCCCAATGATAAGAGAAAGCCTATCATTAATTGAATTCACTATCCTTGATTGGCAGTATATAAATGGATCTAAAATCAGATCTGGCTTCTTAATAGAGAAATCGCTTAGTTCTTACTGACAGCCCATTGAATAGCCATATTTTATTTTTTTAAAATTAATCCAAGACCTTTCACTTAACATCCCCCAGATCTGTAATTTGATATTACCGATCCTAAAACCTTAGATATTGCAATAAGCATTGCCCCCCGTCCCCCCAAAGGGTCTTACAAGAAATCATTCCAGAGGCAACCATAGATACTGATGCCACCGGCAAACATACCAGGTTCTGATCGCCACTGACATGAGCAGCATGACAGAACTTGTTACAAGCTGGGGGAAGGTTTGTGGTTCACAGGCTTTTTAAAAAACCTTTTGTGTACGATTGAAATAAATTATATCATTCCTTACTAGAGACATCTTATTTACTATGAAATATGTGCTGAGATGAAATTCATGTTCGTATATAACACTGGAAAAGAAGAAAGCGTGTTAGTCAAGGATGGCAGCTCTGATGTGTCATTACAGGGAAACGATGCTGCATGAAGATGCAAAAGTTCATGCACCCGCATCGCCCTTCACTTTCGCCCTCTTGTGCTTTCAGAGAGGCGTGTGCCCTGGCTGTGTCTGCTCTAGGGCACCGCACATTGGCTTACCATCAGCCATCATACCAATAGGCTTTAAAACCTAAGTTAGCATGACAGTGTAATTCTCACCTCAGATCACGATCAAACAGACATTAGATGATACAATTCCCCCCAAATGTAAGGTACACTACACAGACACGTATTTAAGGAGAAGAGACCCAAGTATGGTCTATAAATTGCAGATGGATTTTTCTGTTATTGGAATTTCTAAATAGTATATCGAAATCCCAAAGCCCTTTGGGAAAAAAAGAATCATAAGTCAATTGACAGTTTTGCTGCCTCTAAAATAGAACCACTTGTGTTGTGTGCGATTTGAGAATGTGAAACTAAATTTTCACATGAAATAATCTTAATGTAGAACATAATATTCTAAGAGTTAAGATAGTGATCAAAGGAGGGAATGTTACTATGTTTAAGAAAAATAGTTGATCTCGGCTGACGTGGCTCAGTGATTGAGCATCAACCTGTGAACCAGGAGGTCATGATTCGATTCCTGGTCAGGGCACATGCCCGAGTTGCGCTCCATCTCCAGTGTGGGGCGTGCAGGAGGCAGCTGATCCATGATTCTCATCATTGATGTTTCTCTCTCTCTCCCTTCCTCTCTGAAATCAATAAAAAAATATATATATATTTAAATATATATTTTTATTGATTTTTTACAGAGAGGAAGGGAGAGGGATAGAGAGTTAGAAACATCGATGAGAGAGAAACATCGATCAGCTGCCTCCTGCACACCTCCCACTGGGGACGTGCCCACAACCAAGGTACATGCCCTTGACCGGAATCGAACCCGGGACCCTTCAGTCCACGCAGGCCGACGCTCTATCCACTGAGCCAAACCGGTTGGGGCAATAAAAATATATTTTTAAAAAATCTTCTTAAAAATCTATTTAAAAAATAAAAATAAAAAAATACTTGAATTCCTGGCAGAGGAGGGCAAGCACGGCGTGCCACGGGAATGTACACACGCAGCGCTGGCGGGGACGGGCAGCGTACCCAGGCGCTGACGCAGCGGCCGCAGGTGGTGATCTTGAAGTCCCCGTACAGGTCCTTGATGGCGCCCGTGGTGAAGAAGCCCTCCACCATCAGCAGGATGCCGTACACGAAGAAGGCGGCCGCGATGCCGTAGATCACGTACTTGAAGATGTCAATCCTGGGGGGAGACAGGGACTGTGTCAGCACCTAGGCATGGCTGACCTGCAGCCAGGGCCCCCCAGCTCACGCCTCCCAGGATCTGTGCACAGGGCTGGCCACGTCTACGTTTCTGCCTCTTCCCTCCCCCGGCCCATCCCGGGCGCACGCCAGGCTGGTCTGGGCGAGGCAGCGGATCCCATTTCCAAAGGTGTTTGCTCAACTCCGGCTGGTAAGCAAGGTCATGGGCATATGAGGCCTCTAATTATGACGAGATGTCAAATTGAAAGACTTATGTATCTATCACCGAGTTTTAAAAACTTACATGGAGAGAGGAGCAAAGCTTTATGGTTAATGACACCTTCCTTTTCAGGAAAGTCACCACCTCCTATTTTTTGTTGTTGTTAAGAGTCAGTTGTGGTTGTATTTTGTCACACTTACTGGAAACCATCCCTCGCATTGTCTGCTGCTGATACCATCACTCATAAAAATACAGTTTCAGAGAGAAGTTGTGAGTTTGATGAGGAAGCCTTTTAGGCAGAATCACTAACAGATAGCACATGGAACTGGGCCTGCGCCACGTTAGAGCATAATCCCATAGAGGAATGGGTAGGTATTCCTTCTTTTCTCACAACCGAGTGCCCGTGGACCTAAGAGAGAGACGCGTGTACTGCCTGTAAGTTGCAGATGGATTTTTCTGTTATTTAAAATAGTGTATGGGAACCCCAAAGCCCTCTCGAAGAAAAACCACAAAGTAATCGTTTTGCTGCCTCTGAAAGCACCCTAGCAGTGGCCCTGGTATGTGGAGAGGCACGCATGCTAGCGAGCGCTCTCTTTCTGCAGCCGGGAGAGCCGTGTACGAGAGGGGCTCTGTTTCATACTGTCCTGCGTCATTTGAGCCTCTCCGCAGAGGTTAGACGGAGTGGAGCAGGTAGGTGGCAGCAATGAGGAGAAAGCCTGTCCAGTTTACACAAGGGGAGAGATGAGGGCATAGACGTTTAGTTCATGCTCATGGAGATTTGCAAACTCTGGATGCTATGACAATATTTTTAAAAATTTATTGTTGAAAGTATTACAGATGTCCTCCATTGACCCCCTCCATCTGTCCCCTCTCCCTCCTCAGCCTTCGCAATATTTTTTTAAAGAACAGCATAAGTGAATTCGTGGCATATAAAAAGATCAAGAAGAGCTTGCTAACATTCAATGTACCCGAGAGATTGTTTAGTGGCTGCTTCCCACTGTCCGAAAATCTAAGTATTGTCACAATTGTGTTTGTCAAGGGCAGTGAGGAAGATGATGTGCATTGCATCAGCCCCTCACGCGTGTCAGAGAATCTGAGGATTTCAACTTACAGATCTAACGGGACATCACAAACACTCTGGAGAGCTTGGCGGAATGGGCTTTCCCGTAAAATGTCCAGGTTAAAATGACATTTAATAATAGATTTTCATTTTTATTTTGGGAATAATTTCAAATCTATTGAAAAGTTGCAGAAAATGAATAGTATGAAGAAAAATTGTACTTCCTTTACCTATTTTATAACATTTTTTCTTACTTCATTGTTTTCTTTCTCTCTCTGGAAAATTATATCTGAACATAGAAAAATGCTCCACAGTAGTTAACTATTTCAGGAAATATATTATTGATATAAGCACACACACACAACCTAACACATACACACAACCTCAACACACACAACTTCAACACACACAACCTCACACACAACTTCATACACAATCACATACACAACCTCACACATACTACTACACACACACACACAACCTCACACACAATCTTTTACTGATTGTTTTTATTTCAACCTATAAGTCATGTTGGTAAAACTGTCATGTTTTCTAATACTTTCTTGAGAAATAGGAATAGATGAATGTTTTCATATATATGTAAATATCATAACCCTAAGCCCAGACTCTTACTCGATGGTGTCCCCAGTAAAGTGAGGAACAAGGAAGTGAAGGACAGTCTCTGCTTCCATGTAGAGCTGTTCTGGGTGTATTTGCCAATTCACCTGGATCAGGGAAAGTAATCCCCGCCATAAGAATGGGAAGAGAACAACAAAACTACCTCTACTTACAAATGATAGATGGTGCACCTGGAAAGCTGTAGAGAATCAATGATAAAACTAATTCAAATAATAAAAGAATCCCGCAGGGTAGTATGATATAAAATTTGCATGCAAAAATCAGTAGCATTTGTATAGACCAGCGGTCGGCAATCTCATTCGTCAACAGAGCCAAATATCAACAGGACAACGATTGAAATTTCTTTGGAGAGCCAAATATTTTAAACTTAAACTTCTTCTAACTCCACTTCTTCAAAATAGACTCGCCCAGGCCGTGGTATTTTGTGGAAGAGCCACACTCAAGGGGCCAAAGAGCCGCATGTGGCTCGCGAGCCGCGGTTTGCCGACCATGGGTACAGACAAATCATACCCAGTTAGAAGATATGCTGGTAGAGGAACATGGGAATTTCCTCTGGAAGTGGGATTGCTGGGTCACATGACAGTTCCTCACTTTGAGGAACCTCCATGCTGACTTCCATAGCAGCTGCGAGAGTGCGCATTCCCAGCAACAGAGCACAAGTGTCCCAAGTCCTCCACAGAGTTGCCGACTCTTGTTATTTTGGGGGTGGGGTGCTGTTTTCCGATTTTTATGTAATGACTACCCTAACTGCTGGGAGGTGGCATCTCACTGTGGTTTTGATGTCTATTTCCTTGATGATGAATGATGTTGAGCGGCTTTTCATGTGCCTGTTTGCCACTTGTCTCTCTTCTTTGGAGAGATGTCTCCTTAAGACCTTTGCCCATTTGTAAGTCTGATAATTGGTTTTGCTATTGAGCGACAGGAGTTCCTTATATGTTTTGAATGTCAATCTCTTATTGGATATGTGGTTTCCGGATATTCCCTCCCGCTCTGCATGTTGCCCTTTCACTCTGCTGTGGTCTTTGCTGCACAGAAACCTCCAAGTGTGATGTAGTCCCATGTGTCTGTTCTTGCTTCTGCCATATACCCAAGAAATCATCCCTAACACTGATGTTATGAAGTCCTTCGCCTCTGTTTTCTTCTAGGAACTTTACAATGTCAGGTCTTACATTTCATTCTATAAACCATTTTGAGTTGATTTTTATGAATGATGTAAGATGGGGGCCAATTTCTTTAGCAAGTGAATATCCATTTTCCTCAAATTCCTTTGCTGAAGACACCATCTTTGCCTCATGGTGTCGTTTTGACACCTGGTTGAAAATCATTTCTCTGTGCATGCAAGGGTTTACTTCTGGGCTCTCAGGTCTGGAACTTCATCACCAGCCTTGTCTGAACTCCTTCACAGGGGCAGCCATGTACTCTTTAGAAAACTCTGACCCTTGGAAATTGGTATATTCTTTATACCAATCCAAACAACGATTTCCCTATAAATTGGAACTCATTGGCCCAAACCTCTCTCTGACCCACAAAGAACAAAGTAAGTTTCCTTTCTACCTGATAATCTTAATATTATTTTAATATAAAATCATGTTCTTATTTGTAACTATTTTTTTCTAAAGTTGCTGTATCCCTGGCTGTTATTAAAGTAAATAGAAATTAGATCTTTGAATTCTAATTCAGCTTGAGATCTACTCAGGTATTTACCTGAAATATCTACTCTAGTTAAAACCTAAGCTCATAGATTCATTACAGGAATAGGTTGGCTCCACTGTGGTCCAGAGACCAACAGACTTTAGGAAGCATGATGGTGGCCATTCAAGTTGTGATACAGCTTCAGGGAAGACATCACCATCCTGATAGCCATGGTCACCACCGTTATGATAACCATGGTCACCACCCTTATGATAGCTATGGTCACCATCATTATGATAGCCATGGTCACCATCATTATGATATCCATGGTCACCACCCTTATGATAGCTATGGTCACCATCATTATAATATCCATGGTCACCACACTTATGATAGCTATGGTCACCATCATTATGATAGCCATGGTCACCATCATTATGATATCCATGGTCACCACCCTTATGATAGCCATAGTCACCATCATTATGATATCCACTAGAGGCCTGGTGCACAAAATTTGTGTGGAGGAGGTGTCCCTCAGCCCGGCCTGCACCCTCTCCAATCTAGGACCCCTCAGGGGATGTCCGACTGCTAGTTTAGGCCCAATCCCACTGGCAATCCCTCTCACAATCTGGGACCACTGGCTCCCAACTGCTTGCCTGCCTGTCTGCCTTGATCACCCCCCTAACTGCTCTCCCCTGCCAGCCTGATCACCCCCAATTGCCCTTCCCTGCCGGCCTGATCGCCCCCTAACTACTCTCCCCTGCTGGCCTGATTGCCCCCTAACTGCTTGTACCCCTGTGCCAGCCTGATCTCACCCCTAAATGCTTGCTCCCCCATGCTGCCCTGATCTCATCCCTAACTGCTTGCTCCCCTGCCGGCCTGATCACCCCTAACCACCTCTGACTTGGCCCCCGCCAATGTGGCTTTGTCCAGAAGGAAGTCGGACATCTGGAAGATGTCCAGTCGACCCAGTATAATTAGCATATTACCCTTTTATTAGTATAGATGGTCACCACCATTATGATATCCATGGTCACCATCATTATGATATCCATGGTCACCATCATTATGATAACCCTGGTCACCACCATTATCACCAACATGTTCATCAAATGTTAGTGCTTATAATGTATAAACCATGTTACAATCATTTTAAAATGCCAACATTAGGAATAGGCAGCATTGGTGAGTCCCTTTTACTGGTGAGGGACTGGGCAGGCAGGTTAAGTTCCTTGTCCAAGGTGAGGCATGTGGAAAGGAGCAGAGACCACAAGAAACAAACCCAGGGAGTTTGGCCCCAGAATCAGCACACACTCTGTTGTCTCTCCGTCTCAGTTCCTCATGGTTTGGTGGTGGTTGTGGTTTTATTTTAGTGAGGGGTTTTAGACACTCATTCCAGAACTACCAGTCTGGCTGAAATATTGCCCAAGGAGATGCTCACTGTTTATTTCATCAGAAGTTAGGAATTCAGTACGGTTTTCTAACTGAAGTTCTAGCTACAACTGAAATTAGTTTTGACTCTCCACAACTAATCAATAATCTCACATCAATACTAATCTGCCTGATCCTCGAACTTCTTATAATTAGAAGACTTCAGCCATCTGGTGTCATTATCAACCCCCCGGGTCAGAACACATGGTTTGCGCGTTGCAGTGCTTTCCATGAGCCTATGAAACCTGGGTTTATCGTGCCATGAATTCCTGCTTTCCTTTCCTGCTCACTCCCATCATTAACTTACTGATAACCGTTTCCCATTTCATTAACACCCAAGGAATCAACATGAACAGCAAGCAGACAAAGATTTATACACTCATTACATTAGTTGAGAGCAAAACCAGTATATCTATTTTCCGAGCTTTCTGCTTTCTTTTGCTTTAGCCAGTGATTCTCAACCTTCCTAATGCCGTGACCCTTGAATACAGTTCCTCATGTTGTGGTGACCCCCAACCATAACATTATTTTCGTTGCTACTTCATAGCTGTAATTTTGCTACTGTTATGAATCGTAATGTAAATACCTGTGTTTTCTCATGGTCTTAGGCTCTACAGCAGTGGTTCTCAACCTGTGGGTCACAACTCACAGGTTGAGAACCGCTAGCAGGGTCCCCTAAGACCATCGGAAAACACAGATATTTACATTATGATTCATAACAGTAGCAAAATTACAGTTATGAAGTAGCAACGAAAATAATTTTATGGTTGGGGGTCACCACAACATGAGGAACTATATTTAAGGGTTGCAGCATTAGGAAGATTGAGGACCACTGCTTTAGGCAAACAGGAACTAATTTTTATGTGTGCATTAAATATCAAAGAATTCACTATCTAGTAAGCTCAGTTTTTAATGCATTGACCTCAAGTGACAGTCTTAACATTTTGAAAATGAAATATAGTCACTCTGGAAATCAATAGTACCAGTTGCCCAGCCCTCACTATAATCTGTCAAAACCCTGATGCAATCCCTGTTTCACACATTTTAGGGGGAAGGGGTGTGTACTTGTGAGTCAGGCTGTCCCTTGCTCAGTCCTCAGGAAAGTTATTCAAGAAGCCAAGTCACTGAGCCAAGTTAGTGGTTGGAATTCTTTGATATCTAATTCTCTAGCCAGTTTCCATATTTCATTGTCCTATATGTGGATCTGATTTGCAAAAGTTAAATACCTACCGTACGTACTTGCTCACTCAGTCAAGAGACCCCTACGGAGCACAGTGATAACACCTTGCCAAGGGGCTCGCCAATGACAAAGTCCGAATCACAAACCAGAAAACAGGCCTCCGCTTGTAGCTGAATGCGGCATAGCTTTGAGCTGTATCCCGTGCTGGGAGGCCTAACCGGCTAAGTGGGACAATAGAAGTTGTACTTGGAGTGTGGGAATAATTCCCCAGCGGGAACAGTGGGTGAAATTACATACTCATTGTCACAACCATTTGCAGCCAGCAAATGACCATGGACTTGCCATACGAAACCGGCAGATTAAGGGAGGAAAAGCTTCTGGGAAAACAAGTAAATGAGGAGGAGCAGAGTGAGTTTTAAATACATATCAACGAGTCACAAATCTTTGAGAAAGTCACTCTTTCCCTCTCTAGAGAGGTCTCCACACCCCAAGTAGCATTTGACAAAATGATTGGTGGGTGGTGTCAGCTGAAGAATAGGAGCTACATTTTAGATTTCAGATCATCATCCATTGGTGAAGGCTAATGGTATTTAGAATTTTATGCCTAAAATAGAGATTGCATGAGAATGGAGGTGATTTGCAATTCATTCATGAGAAGAAGGTTTGGATGCTAGACAGATGGCTAGTGAAACGGAAGAGTCAGATTTCAGTGTGCCAGTCCTTCATGATTGCCGTAGACTCGGAGACAGTGACCACCTCGAGATGTGTGTATGTGTGTCAGAGGAGGTGGAAGACAGGGGTCTGGGACAATTGGTTTTATCTTTGGGTTCACACACCCAGCAAACAGGCTTCTTTCCCTTTATAAGCATATGGGGTAGAAGTGCTCAGTTTGACTGAATCAAGCATGAGAACGATGGAGAAAAGAAATGGACTCTGTAATCACTAAGGCTGGCCAACAAGTCTTTCCTCCACAATCATTCTCTTACTCATTCTTTCCAAACCTGCCTTAGCTTATTTCCAAGTGTGCTTTGCCTGCAATCAGCTTTCACTTACCTCTGCTCTATATCCCCTATTTCACTTCTGTGTCTTATCTGTTCTGATGGCTGATATCCCTGTAAGGCAGCCCCACCTGGGGTAATCTCTACCTTGTCTGAACCTTTATGAAATCTTTGAATGTATCCACTGGTACTAATTATACCGCGTAGTTAATGGTGCGCATCTTCCCTCTGTGTTTTCAGGACCTGTTTGTTGACAGAATCTCCATTCATTTGGTAGCATCACAGGGTCTGGTATAGGAATTCTGGTTATTTGAAGTCTGACAGGAGAGATCATTTGAGCCCTTGCTTTTATTCCTATCAACATGGCATTCTTTCCATTCCAACCATGCATTATTGGTTTTGCATTTCAATTCCAATCTAAGAGAGCAGCTTTTGGTAAAAGTGCCAAATTGAGCATGGTCTCTGACGTCTCTCCTGAACTCCCTCGGAGCTTTAGCAGAGCTCTGTGGTATATTAAATTTTACTGTATAAATGTCAAATAAATATCTTGACAATTGGTTTCCAATAAATGTGTACAACCATCTCATGACATTTATTAGGCTTGTATTTCTTTAAATTATCTATCCCAAAACTAAAGTTAGCAATTTGGGTGTAGTCTAAATACAGAGAATCTGGAGATTTTAAGGACATCTGTGGTAGCTTAAAATAATGCACAGTGAAAATATATTTTGTCCAGTGTAGGCTGAAATAAAACGAAAAAAGAAAATGTCAGTTTTATAACATTAAAATATATCCATGCAATCATTTTCTTAAGGTTCTATAATAATCCTGCAATAATCCAAATCATTTTCAATAGTTTAATTATATTTCAAATGATGAAGATCATTTATAAACTCTCAAGTATCAATTCATGCTATATAGCCAATATAATGGAAATTGATAAATTGTCTACTGTGGGCTTAAAGAAATAAATGTAATGGATAATGCTATTTTTTCAGAACTATCATTTCCATTTGTCAGTGACAGAGAAACTCTAAATTGATACTTCAGAGTTAGGGAATATGTTTTTTTTTTCCTATTTTATATGTCTGCTAAATTCCATTTTAAAAAAAATCTTCATTGTTGAAAGTATTACATATGTCTCTTTTTCCCCCATTGACCTCTCCTAGCTTACCCCTGCCCCCCATCCCAGGCCTTCAACCCTCTATACAATTGCTAAGATTTCAAAACAGCCTAAGTGCCCATCAGCAGATGAGTGGATTAAAAAACTGTGGTATCTACACAAGGGAATACTATGCAGCTATAAAAAACAAATAACTCATACAACTTGCAATAGCATGGATGGACCTGGAGAGCATTATGCTAAGTGAAATAAGCCAGTCAGAGAAAAGTAAGTATCACATGATCTCACTCATATGTGGAATCCAATGAACAACATCAACTGATGAAGAAAAATAGATCCTGAGACATAGAAGCATTGAACAGACCATCAAACCTCAGAGGGAAGGCAGGGGTGAGTGGGTGGGTGGGAAGAGATCAACCAACGAACTTGTATGCATATATGCATAATCAATGGACACAGGAATATGTTTTTAAATATATCTAGTTTTTAAGTAAGTGGCTAATCAGCTCCCTCCTCCGCTTAATCACTGTGTGTGTGTGTGTGTGTGTGTGTGTGTGTGTGTGTGTGTCAGGGGTAGTTGGAGGTGGTCTTCAACTTTTAAGTACCAGTATATTTTAGATCAACACAAATATTTCAACTTCCCTTTCACTAAAATATTTGCTACCACTCAGGGTACCTGCCCTCCACCCACCAGTAGGGAATTCTTGCCCCGTGACTTGATAGTAATGTGCATCTCCTTTTCTCTTTTCATGGACATAAGCAACTTTAATAAATAAAGTAACAAGTATAACTTATGAGCAATACTTTGCTCAAGACAATCTATGTATCTATAGCTGGTGGGTTATTTAAAAATTATCAATATGTTATATTTTCTGAAATTGGGGTTGGAGAAAAGTTATCTTCTAGTTAGAAAGTTGTCCACCTTGCCCAAGTGTTGTCTTAGACTAGGGTCTGAGGTGATAATTATACCTGGCCAGTAGGAACTGCCCTGGTAAATAAGAATGTGATTAATCCCTTTTTGATCGAGTTATATAAGTCAAAAGCAAAGTCACCCTTACCAGCCATATAACCACCAAGACTTGTAACTCTAAAAGCATCTCATTCCAGAAAAATTATACACATTAAGAAGGTTTTAACTTATTTAGAATGGCAAAATAAAGCAATGTGAACAGCACAGTCTCAAGAAGCGTGAACTAAATGCAAGAAGCTGTGTGGGCAAGAAATTGCCAAATCTATGATCTGAACTGGGAATTGACTGGAAAGTAAGTTCTTCTGTAGTTCTGTTCTAAATGTTTGCTCCCTATAATGTCAGGCAGTCAGGGACTGAAGCTTGAACAACAAACTCTTTTCTCCCTCCAGACTATGCCCGCATTCTCTTTTTAAACAACATTAACATCCCCATAATTTAGTGGCCCCAGGAGTTTACATGCTGTGGGTAAAGTGTGCATTTGAAGAGGAATTGGTGCCGGTGGAAAGGGGCTCATTGTGTCTTATGACTTGTCCTTTTGCAGGAGTCAATAAGGAACCTTTCACCATGTTTTCTTAGTAGTCACCTCAATCCTGTGATACAGGAAAAGAGAGTTGATAGGACACCCATGGTTGGGTACCCAGCGAGTCTGGGTGATTTTCCTAGAGTCAGCAGCAGAGTCTCCGTTTACACCAGGCCCTGTGCTCCATCTTGTGCTCTATCCCAGTGGTCGGCAAACTCATTCGCCAACAGAGCCAAGTATCAACAGTACAACGATTGAAATTTCTTTGGAGAGCCACATTTTTTCAACTTAAACTTCTTCTAACACCACTTCTTCAAAATAGACTCGCCCAGGCCGTGGTATTTTGTGGAAGAGCCACACTCAAGGGGCCAAAGAGCTGCATGTGGCTCTCGAGCCGCAGTTGGCCGACCACGGTTCTATCCTATTAGCAAAGCCTCTGCTCAGATGACAAGAGTAACAGAAACTTGAGCAATCCACTTAATGGTAACTGAATTTTGGGTAAAGCATTACAGTCAAGGAACACACAAATTAAGTCCAAATTAAGTTGGGCTCTGATCTTCTGCTCTGCAGCATGTGCTCGTGGTCAGGGTCAATGTCCTTTGGACTCGTGTACATAACCTAAGAGAATTCTGCTCGTCTATATAACATTGCCTCACTTAACTCTATTTCACACACAGCAATGTGTACATATACTCTGGAAATGAGAAGCCACACAGAGCGACCTACATGGTAAAGACGTCCAGTGTGTCTCCGGCAGTTCTCGCCATCTCGAAGTAGGTTTGCAGGATGTTGACAGTCCCAGAAAGCGCCTCATGACCGCAGCCACAGAACAGGGCCACGCCAGCATACAGCAGGATGGTGGCGATCAGAGAGGCGTAGGGAATGCCTCCCAGGCATTTAATACAGCACTCGAAACACCCTGCACAAGGAAGCAGAAAAAAGTCATAAATTAGTATTTTTTTGTTCATCTAATTTATTTATTTTTTTCGAATTTCAGCATTATGGGAAAGTGTATTTGCATTTGTAGATGCCATCAGGTCAACCCTGTCAATCAAGTCCTATGTTGCCCTGAAGGGTATAAATATCAAGTTCCTTAATTATGAACCTTCCTCCAGACAAGAGAATGATGGCATCTGCTGATGGCTTCCTTCTCTAACCCAAACGAACAGAAGCCCTTCCTTGCCACCCAGACGTCCGCTAACAATGAATCTACACAGATATGCACGCAGGTCATTCCATCTCGACTCATTGCTCTCAAGTTTCACATGCTAAAGCTTTTATTTAAATGAAATTCATTCTTCTGAACTCCCTGTAGATGTATTTTTTAAAAAAATATATTTTATTGATTTTTTACAGAGAGGAAGGGAGAGAGATAGAGAGTTAGAAACATCGATCAGCTGCCTCCTGCACACCTCCTACTGGGGATGTGCCTGCAACCAAGGTACATGCCCTTGACTGGAATCGAACCTGGGACCCTTCAGTCCACAGGCCGACGCTCTACCCACTGAGCCAAACCGGTTAGGGCTAGATGTATATTTTTTAAACATTGATTCAAAATCTGTTATTTGGGAACCCAACTGCGTGAACTTTCGCCAGCAATTTTTAAACGTGCAAGAGCGGACTGGGCAATGCCAGTGTCCTGCCCGTGGTAAAGCAACTTATTTCAGAATCCTTTTAGTTCCGATGTTGAGGTCTGTTGCTCTCCTAGTGACTCGTAATGCAAATCTGTTCCTTGCTGTGCTGCATGATAAGCAACATGAGAAAGGTATTGGCACAGCGGGAAAGAGAGAGCAGGGCAGGTTAGCATGCTGGTCCACCATTCTCTATTCTTTCAATTTCACCGTTTGCAAAAAGGTGATAGTAAGATTGTCCTCAAATGATTCTTTTGAGCATTAAATGAGTCAATAGTGCATGACAGAGGAGCTACTCAAGAAATGTCTACCATTCTTAGACGTAACTTTAACATGAATATTGACTGTTATTGTGCTGCAATACGGCTTTCAAAATTGTTTTGACCACAGTGACCACTTTTGAAGTTTTGTCACTTTAGCCTTGATTTTCAAAAGGTGCCTTTGAACATTTAGTCTGAGAAATCAAAAAACCATTGTTGTTAATATTCAAATTAAGCACCAGAATTTTCTAGGTGACTTATAGATATCTTCCAAAATTTGACTAGAAAGCCTAAGTCTGTATGTTTTGCAGTAAGAAATACTGATGAGCTACCTACTGTGTGCCAGCCACTGGTGAGAGGTCACAGTTAGGTCAGAGGGCTGACAAGCTACAAGGAAGATGGTTTGCCTCACCTCGGGCCACCTCTGCCCCCCACTCCTTCCCCCGACACCTCCTACTCCAAAGGTTTCCTCCTACTTCTCTCCTTTGGGAAATCCTTGATGGAATATTTTTTTCCGGAATGTTGAAGCCTCTCAAAAACTCTCCACATAACTGCCTTTTTCTTTCCTCAGAAACGAATGGGACTGGAAAATGCATTGTTATTTATTGTACGTAAGTCCTAGGAAGATCTGTGTGCATTTTATCTGGAACACCTATATGTTTGTAGCAACATATGATACATGCAATGATTGCAAAGTTCCAGTGAGCAGTAACTTCATATTCAGAGGGTTATTTAAATACTGACTGTTGAACTGGCTTTCTTAAGAGAATTACAGCTCATCTCATCTGCTCCAGAGGAGACTAAAAAGAAAGGAAGCCGGGACACCTCCCTGCTTCCATAGCGTTGCCTGTACAGGAAAAATCATTTCCTGAACACTCCTCCCCCAACACACACACACACACACACACACACACACCCCAGGTGGGGAAGTAGGAAAGGTTAGAACAGCTTGACTCTTCATACGATAGGAGGAAATATCTCCAGCAGATGGAGGAGACCAGTGTGTGTAGTATCTGAATGTCACTGAACACAGTTGTGGGTAGAGATGAACAGAGTAGCGGAAGAATCTTTGAACTATTCTCAGTCTCGCCATGGTGTAAAATTGACATCTTACTGATCATTTAAAAATTAAAAATGACAACAAATAAAATTAGTGCCAACTCAAGGAAGAGTTACTCCTAATTTTGGCAAGCGCCTCAAACAGCCCCATGGTCTCAAATCCCATTCCTTTGTGATTTCTCTCCCTGATTGTTCTCGAAGAATTCGATACAGATTTGTGAGATTGCTAGTACAGGCATGGAGGTGTCAAGACCAGAATAACAAGTTCAACAAAACCCTTCAGAATGGAATTTCAAATCTAAAGAAAAGGGTCCAAACATCAAATTTCTAGATAGGAATTACCTTTGCTGGGTCCTAGACCTAACGCATATAACAATAAAGATAAAATCAGGAGGAGTTGGGCTTAGGAGCAAATGATGTGGTTAAACTCACAGATGATCACCGAAACTGCCACGGAGGACATCTGGTTCATTCCATTACTAGTTCAGAGTTAGTTTCTACTCATTTCACATTTTCCTGATTGAGGTTTAGATGGACCAATACTAGCCTCCATGCCAGCAAGTTATTCCTAGTTACCTAGACTATATATTCCTAGAGTGTGAGTGTGTGTGCGCGCGCGTGCACACGTGCGCTATTAGTGTCACAGTCATTAATTATGGCTTTAATTGAGTAGTGACGTTTAAATTTAGAAAAACATGAGATAAATTGCAATGCTGAGTAACCCTAAATTGATAACCCTGAGTTAACAGGCATTTCCAAATGAGTTTAAGATCTCCAAATTAAATGGAAATCTTTCTTTTATTCCCTGTTTAAATGCTGCCATTTAAATTGCTCAGAATTATATTACCCCTATTGACAAACACACATTCCTCTAAACCTCCATTCTCTCCAGGTCACGCTAGAACCTTTCAGTTTACTAGCAAGTCCTGGTCCTCTGCGAAACTGTCACTCAAAGTAAGAAACTCTGAGTACCTCATCTTGCACAGTTTGCACTTGTGATGGACTAATTACCCTGAGCTTCTGCAGGGCCTGAGTTGCCTGTTGGATCGAAACGAAGACTCTCAGAGCTCCCATCTGGGAAGCAGTGCATCATCTCAGCATTTTCTCCAGCTGCCAGAAGCCCACGTAGTTGCTGGCAGGGGAGGGAGCTTCTTCCCACCCACAGTGAGACACAGCCTTGGCAGAGCAACAGCGTTGCCACAGCAACCAGGCTCCTGGGCCCAGGATATGCTCCCAACCCTCCTTCTTAGAGGCTGTGGATTCTGCTGCCACCCATCACCACATTGTCACTGCACCTCAGATGAGAAACCAGTCTGTTAAATCAATACCACTGAGAGCGTCCTGAGTGGAGTGTGGGCACTGGAAGGAAACACCTTTCTTCAGAAATTATAAAGACAACAGAGAGTCCTTTGCACCAGAACCATTTTCAGGACCAGATATAATGAGAATAGGGCCCATTGATTCTTGAATAGAGGTAATGGTTCAAATGTTGAACACGGAATTTACATGGGACTAGAAGTGCCTGTAATACACAAAGAAGCATTCCTCCGATCCAGTGCCTAGTTGCATTTTCTCAAATGAATCAACACTAAATTAAAGGGAATAGGAGACCTTCAGCACAGTCTGAAACATTAGCACTTGCCCAATGCTTTGTGGGTTTATAAGTTGACTTATCTCAACACAAAAATGACTAAGGAAATAAAAACTCTTGAGCTAGCCTATGTTTCTTAAAGATGAGCTATATGGCTAATTTACTTCCACTTAAACATTGTGAAATAAGCACAAGCCCACAGATGCTCCAAAATAAATGGGAAAGGAATCTAACCCAACAGAACGGGCATGGGAGACAGAGAGCCGAGAAGACAGACCAACACAATGGTGGCCCATCGAAAGGAGGTTGACAAAGGAGATTGACAAGAGACTGGCAGTATATTCATTGACAAGCTTTCTGAGCACCATTTACCAATGAGCTGATTCTTCTCTCCCATCCTACAGCATCACCTTGTCATTACCAAGCACCCAGAGAGGCTTGGGTTTGTCTATGGGCTGTCCCTGGGCCACACCACACGGCCCTATAGTAGGTCTTGCTTTGGTGGAGGAATTGCCCACCTTGTTCATCTTCCTCCTGTGTGTCATGCTATTCATGGCCCTCTTACAATAACATATACACTTTAGGGACAGTTCATCTGATTCCACAACTTAACTCATTGGGATTCTGATTGCTATTTTCATCGTGATTTTGCATCTAAAAATTTTGCAAAATTCTTTGGGACCCTCTGAATTATTTTCATTTTGTGAATTATTTTGAGAGTGTTATGTTGATAATCATACCATCTGTGAAAATTTTGAGCTTTATCTCTTTTTGTTCTTTGTACCTTCTCGTCTACTTTTCTATTGACTTTGTTGGGTAAAATGCAGCGAGGAGAGTGGTTAATGAAAAAAAAAGGCACCTTTTCTTGTTCCTGATATATTTTTTAAAAAAGCACTTTTCGTGCTTTACCATGAAGTGTAATGTCTGCTGTTGGTTTATTGGTTATGGAAAGTAAGGTCTTTTTAATTCTGAATTCCATAACATGCTTTTATCCCCATCTGTTGAAATAATTTTATGTTTTCGTTTTTTTCTCTGCCATTTCAATCATTATTTTCTAATTTAAACTAAACTTGAATTCTTGAGAAAAATCCAACTGAATCATACTGTATTTTTTAATGCATTGCTGAATTTGTCATGCTAACATTTTGTTCAATACTTTTGCATTTACCAGTTCATTCCAGAAATAGTTATTCAGCCCTCACCAGGCACTGAAATAAACAAAACGCCTACTTTCATCCTAGGGGTGGGAGACAGATAATACACCAGAGGCAGAAGTGATACATGTGAGACTGTGACAAGTGCAGAGAAGAAAACAAATCAGGGGAGAGGGATAGGGACTATCGGCCTAATGGCTTCAGTGTCCGTGTTTTCCAGGGAAGGAATCACTGAGAGGACATTTTCAAAGAGACAGGAAGGAGGTAAAGGAGCCTTGCAGGAGGCTGTTATCTACGAGGCTGTCTGGGAGAAGGGGCTTCAGAGGAAAAGTCAATGCCAATGTCCTGAGGCCAGTATAGGCCCAGAGAGTTTGAGGAAAATCTGAGAAGCCAGGGGTGGTAAAATAGATAGAACTAAAGGAGCATAGGATGAGCTTATAAGCATAATGGGTATGACAGGGGCATCTATGTAAATGAATGTGACTGACAGCTACTTTTTGTTTACTTGTTTTGGATCCAGTTTACTCTAGTCTTGTAAAGCAAGTACCAATTCCTCTGGCCTGGGTTGTCTGCACAGGGTTAGCTGCACAGCAGTTATTTGGTGGAACCAGCCAGTGAAACATTTCCGGCCACTTGTGTACTTTATGGAAAGAGGTGTAACTACTGATCTGATTTGTTAATGGTTATAGAACTAATCAAATTTTCTATTTCTTCTTAAGTCTATTTGCTAAGTTCCATATTTGTAGGCATTTATAAATGTAACTTCAGATTTAAAATTTTGATGAAATTGTAGGTAACTTTGTTTTATGGTATTTTGAATTTATTAATCATCTTCACATATTTTATTTCCCTAATAATTTCATTTCCTTCCTTCCTTCGTCCCATCCTTTTGTCCTTCTTTTCTTCATCCCTACCACCTCACCTCTCTCTCTCTCTCGTTCTCTCTCTCTCTCCTTAAAGTGCATCTGTCAGGACAGCCTATGTTTTATGTTCTATGATGCCACAAAATAAAATAATGTTCAATGGCTTAAAACATCACATTTATTTTTCAATCAGGCTATGCTGTAACATGTCCACCCCAGGTTAGTCATGGACTCTCTGCCCATTCAGAAACAGAGACTGATAAAGGAGACATCCTCTTGATTACGGACAGTCATAACACCAGAATAAAAAACATCAGGAAGCTCTCACTTTAAAAAGGAATTACTCCGGGCTGCCAGGGACATGCCAATGGCTAGTTTTCACAATACAGATAGAGGCCCACAATCACAGGGACTCAGCGAATAGCAGTAATGGGGATCATGCTAAGTAATTAAAATTGTTTTTCAATATGGCTCTTCTTTCTGGTATGATTATTTTATGTTTCATTATTTTCTATTTTAAATTAGTTCTTTAGTTTGCTTTCTATGGGTACATTTTGCTGTACATTTCATGATGTCTTGAGATGAATGCTGAGCTCTTTAATTTTCAGTCTTTCTTCATTTCTAATAAAAACATTTAAAGATATAAAGTTCCCTTCTGATTTTATTTCCACAAGTTCTCATATATAATATTTCTATTATTGTTCACTTATAAAAACTTTTTCTAAAGCCTATCATGATTTCTTTTTTATATATATACATATTTTTATTGATTTCAGAGAAGAAGGGAGATGGAGAGGGAGAGACAGAAATATCAATGATGAGAGAGAATGACTGAGTGCCTACTGCATGCCCCACACTGCAGATCGAACCCACAACCCAGGCATGTACCCCAACTGGACTCAAACCATGACCTCCTGGTTCATAGGTCAATGCTCAACCACTGAACCATGCCCTCTGGGCTCATGATTTCTTTTTGACACATACTTTCCTTATATATTTGTTTTCTTTGGTTATTTTTTGTTGTTGTTTAACTTCCAAATATATGAGATTTTCTATTTTTCAGTTTATTTGTTTTTACCTTAATTGCATTGTCATTAGAAAGCACAGTATATACAATAGCAATCTATTGGAATTATGTTGAATGTCTTTACCTTATTATTAAAAATTATTTTTCATCACCATTTATCCACCCTATACCCTCCTCCACCTCCACCTCCACCCGCACTCCCCCAGCAATCACCACACTGCTGTCCATGTCCATGATGACTTCCTTTAAATTAAATCTTAGACTTTATTAATAAATATTCTAATAACTATGCATGATGTCAGATGGGTATGAGATTTATTGGGATGATCACTTAGTAAGTTATATTCTATCTAATCACTGGGGTGTACGCCTGAAACTAATATAAAATTGTATGTCAACCATAATTGAAAAATAAAAAATGATTAAAAAATAAATCTAAGACTTGAGAGCTTTTCAGTCTCTAAAGGGAACAGAAGTTAAGATTGTAGCACAGCAGAGCTTGCTTCTATCAGTTCCTGGGGAGACGTCTTTCTCCCTCAACAACACCCAAGGTAAAGACAGAACTTTTCTGTCCTGCACAGAATTGTGGTCATTACTGTTGTTCTGTTTCTGTTTTGTTTTGTTTCAGTCTGTATTTTTGTTTCAGCCTTCCGCTCAAGCCTTCCAGAGTCCTGGTTGTCCGTTGTGTATGCCAAGCTCACCCCCATCAGGGACCCAGGCTGGTTCCTAACCTCCACCTCCAGGATCACAGGTCAACAGATCAGAGTGGCAGTGAGCCCAGAGTTCAAAATTACTCAGGCAAAGTAGAAAAATGCCCTTGCTGTAAGAACAGCAGATTAGGAAGATGACAGTAATACCCTGGTTCAGAACTATGCTTAGCAGAAAGCTTTCACTGTAAACTTTATAGTCAACAGACTTCCTGACAGCCAACCCTTTAGTTGATGACATAGTTGTCTATATTTTCAAAGCATTCTAGCATATAGTTCAAATAATGGCCCAATATTGTAAAACTTACATTTTATTTAGATACATTCCTGGCCTAAACAGAGTTCAGAGTTAAGGTAAACATTGGAATAATTGGGGACAAAGTGCCATTATCAAGATAACAAACTCAAATGACAGCTTTTAATGTTAAATATTTTAGTCATTGCTATAATACCATGCTTAAATTATTTCCAAATTTTAAAAAGAAATTCTTGAATAGGCAGAATTTGGAGATTTTCTTTATAACCTAACTTTGTGGCTGGGTACTAAAGTCACCAGGGATTTTATAAAAAATAGAGACGCCAGGATCCCCTCTGTCGAAAAGGTCTGTTTCTGTCAGGAGCGTTGGTGGCCTCTGATGTGCAGAGGCAGCAGCATATGGGAACCGTGCGGTGTTATACATGATCACACTCAATGCCAGCACCCTCGAAAACGAGCGGATGAACTAGATACATGTGTAATGCAGGGATTAAAAGGGATTTGCTCTAGGAATGTTGAACAGGATTGAACAAAGTCTACGGCATCGAACGAAATGGCATCCATGAGAATTTTCGAACAGTTCCAGTGCATGAGACACAGGGCCAAGACTTCTCACGCACTGGTCTGTGTGATCTCCATGCCCCACGAGGGGGGTTCATTACAGACAGGTGATTTCTCAGATGACTATTGAGCGTTGATCCTGAAAAGTAGATGAATGTTCTGGGAGAATAGCGACATTTTTCTTTTAAAAATATTTTTCCTATGAAAATGTTTATAATAGTAACATTTACAATTTTCAAAAATATGTCCCTAATTATGGGACATTCTGTATTGGTCAACGTGACTAAGCAAGAATGTTTTGAAGAATTGAGCTGATTTCCCAGAGGCCAGAAAGTTAATTGCTTCAGTGGAGCCATCCTCTCTGGCTGGATAAATACGGCCAAGGGTGAGAGAGCTGGGGGTGGGGGACATGATTCCGATGTGTGAGCAGAATCCTTGGGAGGAAGGAGGTGGAGCAGAGACTACCGAGTCCAGACACCTGTGTGGTTTCTGCAGAACACATCTTGCTTGTTCAGATGACGTTAGAAAGCCAGGTAAAGCCCTCATCTTCCCCTGTAATGACTGAACCGATTAACATAAATATGGCATGGCCCATTTCCTCACAACGCCCAGCTTTGTTCAACATGTTTTTAGTGTGTTGGTTGGGGTATCCATTGCTGCCTAGCAAGCCATGCCAAAAAATATATTAGCTTAAAACAACAATATATTGAGGTTTCTCACATCTGCCTGGCTTTACTGGACTCCAATGGACAGTTCTCACTTGGACTCATTTCAGCGGCTGCAGCTGAGAGAGGAATAGGGCTGGAGGCAATGAATGCTCGATTTGGGGCGGGGGGGGAGCTAAATGGGATGAATGGGGTCCTGAGAGCATGCCTGGGGTATGACTTCCTAGGAGCATCTCACTTCAGGTGCTCTCTGAGAGAGAGAGAGAGAGAGAGAGAGAGAGAGAGAGAGAGAGGAAGCCAAAGTTTTCAATCTTCTTAAAGGCTGAGGCCAGAAATGGCAGAACATTTTCACCACACTTGACTGTCCAAGTCCTCACAGGTAGCCCAGATTTGGGGGTGTTGAGAAACTGACTTGAACCCTGGATGGGAGGGGTGGTAAAGACTTTGCAGTCCTCTTTAATCTGCCGCAAAACATCCAATTTAAACTTGAACTCTCTACCCCAGGATTGCTTTGTTTTTCTCCATGACACTCATCAGCATTTGACATATTATTTATCTTACTTGTTGACTTTATTGACTCTTCTCACCGCAGTGTAAAAAACTAAGGTCAAACATTTCTGGGGTTTGCTCAATTCTGTATGCGAATTCCTAGAAAAATACCTGACACATGATAGAGCCTCAATTAACAGTTTTTGAATAAACGAATTAATTGGGAAATCTGTTCTGATAACCAACCAGAACGGGTCAAGAAGAGGTCGTCAGCCTCAAAGCTCCCACCGTGTTTACCTTGCAGACAAATGTCAGAATCATGGCAATTTCCGACTTTGGGAGCAAGGCAGAGACACTTGGGAGATGGCTATTAGTCACTACACTAGCTTTCCTTTTTTTCTTTTCTTGTCCCCAAATCAGCTGCTTTTTCTTTCAGAGTAACTGAAACAGTGCTTATATAGGTTCTCTAACTGTCTCCTGATAATTACGTTATGCTGTTTTACCCTGAACATTCCCAGAAGTTTCAAAATGGGCACATACCAGGTAGTTTTTACAGTTAGTCACAACCTGCAAGAGCGTCTCAGTGGTCAAGCACATTTGGAAACAGGCAAAACGCCAGCATTTCTAAGTGGAAATGGCATTTCTGCAGGCAGTATCCTTTCTCAAGCATCACAGACTTTCAAAAGCTAAATGTATTTTTAAATCCACAGAATGTTACTTTTCTCCTGTCTCTTTCTCTCCTTAGAGGAGCTATTGTCACACGCTTTGCTCCCTGAAGGCCAGGGAAGCACTCGTTCAAAGCATCTACTAAATCTTGTTAAGTATTAGTAGAGGAAATGCTGATTTTATCTGAGCCAAGGATAAGCCTGTCATCTTGTTGCCTCTATCACAATCTGAATGAGCACCAGGATCACAAAATATAGACGCACTTTTTTTATCATAGAGATTTTCACTCCTGACTAATTTGTCCTGGACCCCTAATACTCAGTGTCCTTTGCTTCTTTGGATCATACCCCATGTGACTCCTAGATAGTGGCGACTGAAAAATAAGGGTTGAGAGAGAGACGCGAAGGCAACAAAGCAGTGTGGTCACGTGCTGACAGACATGCCTGTTGGCTCCCCTTGTGTTCCACCCGCCACGGGGCGCATCTTCATGAGAGCTCAGCCTCGTGTGGAAACATGTACTTCACATGAATCTCTTTATTCCGCGTCCCTACTCCCCAGCATTGTATGAATGCACACAAAACTCATTTTCAGCTCCTGCCAGTCCCCTCAGGTGGCTGTGAAGTTAGAGTTGCTGTAGAAGAACAGAAGAATGCCCCCGGGAACCTGAAATACAACATGTGAGTCCGTAGTCTCCAGGACTACCCTACACTGGGGATGGCGCTCCGGCACTGCGGTGTGCCCGGGGTTTGATCAGGAGCTTCTGAGACCAAAGACTAGGATTTCGGTAACTTGACACATCCAGCATTTCATACCCCGTTTGGCTCGTGAACACAGCAAGCATGAGTTCACTCTAAGGACTTCTATTTGCTGTTCTTTGTTGGTTTGAGTGCCTTATGCACAGGAAGGTTGAGTCAACCTCACCCATCAAAATCTCTATCCTTCAATTTCAATTATATTGAAAAAAAATATTGGAGTCACGCAACAATAAAACCAAAGGATGGAGCTTAAGCATGGGCAAACCTTAGAGGCATATTTCCTAATGTAGAGGAAAATGGTAATTTTTGCCTTTGGCCGTGACTGGTCCTTGTTAAGGTATAATGAAAAGACCCCGCAGAAAGTAATAGCAGAATGTTCTATTTATGCTTTTTTATCCCCAGTAAGTAGCAGTCACTTAAACTTTTCTAGTATATGTTTTTTATATTTTGAAAAAGCAAAATCTTATTTTAGAAAAGTCCTTTGGGGGGTTGTGTGGGGTATATGATTGCCTTTTCTATCCTTAAAGCTGCTGTGTAAACTCAGCAAAGCCCTAGGTTGGACGGTCCTTAAAGAGACTGCTTACTAAATAAAGACTTTGTTTGGAATTAAAACAGGAAAGACAGCACTTTGTACTGACAATGGAACTGTTGACACTCCATGCAGTTTCAACAGGTGCGTATGGTCACATTTAGACAGTGGAAAGGATTTTTTTCTCAACCACCTGACAATGTTCACGTTAAGAATAAACTTGGAAGTAAGAGAAAATAATTGGAGTGAAAGACATTTAAATGGTTTTACTTAATGTAATGAAAAATGTATTCTAATGGTATGGCAATTTTCTTTTAGTTCACCAATGTGAACCAAATTCCATGTAATCTACCTAATAAAAGAGTAACATGCTAATTGGCTGTACCTTCGCGATGCCCACCAGCCAATCAGGAGTGAGTATGCAAATTAACTCAACAAAGATGGAAGTTTAATTTGCATATGTGGGCACTGAGCCGCCAGGGGCAGGGTGGGATGCTTGCATTGCCATGGTGATGACGCAGGTGTTCTGCACCACCCCAGCCATTCCGGGCCTCTGGGCAGCATGGGAAGGCAGAAAGGCAGCTCCAGGCCAGAGTGAAGGTGGTACCAGCAGCCAGGGGAAGGAAGGCCCATTCTTGCACGAATCTTCATGCATCAGGCCTCTAGTAATTTATAAAATTATATTATGCATAATGTATAATATGCAAAAATTTCTCTTCACTGTTAAAATAATAATATTTTAAAAAATTTCCTATAATTGTTTGAAGATCATATCCCAATGGTTCACTCAGGATGAGATTCTAAATGAGAACTATGCTGCTGCTGTTTGGTTACAGCAGGATGAGATAGTTACCATCATTTCCCCTTCACTTACGGAATCACAGACCTGAAGGTTTCACAACCAGAACTGAAGGAGGAAAATCCAGGGGAAGCTGACTACAGCAGTGACCTTGACCATCTCATGATGGGGAAGCAAATCTCCCAGAGGGACTGGGGCTCCATCCACGTTTGATCCCAGACAAATGTTTAAGGAAAATAAACTCACTGTCTGCAGGAATTACCTCCCTCATTCCTCAACATTGTCAGGACTCCCACTTCAACCACATATTTGACTTTTAAATACATAGACAGAGCTGACTAATCAGGTCTACCAGTTTGAAATTTTAACACATGCCAAAGTGCTAAAGGGCAAGCCAGAAGAATATTTTGGGAGAAGGTTGGCCAGCATGATATATTTTTACCCAAAAGTCCATAATTTGAACTGGTAAGCTTATTATATTTTAGTCATTTATTACCTCAAGTAAGAGGAAATATGGAATGCTCATCTAATAGACTGGCTGCTTTTGAAAACGAATAATAAAAGGAGCTGGCTTCATCATTTATAGAGATATACTAAGTCACCAAATGTTAAATCCATTACTAGAGAAATAATGGAGTGAGATGGAGATGACAAAGAGAGGCAAATATGGAAGCAGCAATCAGAAGCAGTTTGGCTGCAAAAGGAAGAAGGAGACAAGGTCAGCAGCGACACTGTAGTTGCTAGGACCTGTGGAAATAGGGGAGAGATTTTTTAAATTTTATTTTTAAAATAAAAAAACAGTTAAAGATGTTAGGAAGCCAATGAGAAATCTAGCGGAGAAGTTGAATGTGCATGATAGACAGAATAAATTGATTGTACAAGAGTTCATTGATGTCAGGGGGAGAGAGGAAAACATTGTGGCTACAATACAAGTAGACTTTCTATTTTGATTTGTGTTTTAAGCTATCAGGAGAAATGTGCCACAAAGTGACACTGAATGATAGCTAAACCTTATACTTACTTCTATTTATTCCAATGCCTGGCATATTGATTGGATTGGTAGCTGACATAACTGGGAAATGACATCTTTATGTAGGGATTCTGTTGGTAAATTTGTTAAAGTCTCTAAATAATGTTCTAGTTTTACTTTCCGGGATTTTTGTAAGAATTCTTGTGCTAGTGTGGAAAACCAGGATGCAGTCTGCAGCGGTGCATCCCCATCTTTGCGGTTATGTAATAGATGGCACAGTTCTTGACTTGAGGTGATCATTTCTTTATGGCTCTGGATTTGTATATTTAGTGTCCAGCGCAAGGCCTGGCACAAACCAGATGCACAACAAGTATTTGTGAATGAACAATTAATGAATCTGGAAAGCACTCTGCGGGGGGGGGGGGGGGGGTCAGTATTAGTTTTTCTAACTTGTTCCTGCTCCCAAGAGAGCTGCCTGAATGAGTCTGTTAGAAAGTTAGCTCAGGCGACCCCTCATCTTACAATCCTTCAATGGCTCTTTGGTAGACTCACAGTGACAGCCACGTCCTAATGAAGGTCAAAAGCCCTCAGGATTTCAACACCTGTCACCTCCCTGAACTTCTCTTTGACTGAGGTAACGCTCACTCAGCTCCAGCCCCAGTGCATCTGCTGCTCCTCAAACATGACAGGAATGCTCATCCTGAGGTTTTAGCACTGGCTGTTCCTTGTGCCTATAATGCTCTTCCCTCAAATATCTACATGGCTGTTCCTTCACTTCCTCAAATGGTAGGGCCCATCTTTTTCTTAACTAAAACTGATACTTCCATTTCTCTTTCTCTTTTTTTTTCTATTGTAATTAATGCCTTCAAGTATACCTCTAGTATACAACTTAAATTTCATGTTTGTATGCTTCTAGAATGGAAGATCCATCAGGACTCTCGCCTGTAGGAGTCTTGTTCATTGCTGTATCTCCAGCACCTAGGACAGTGCCTGACATATAGTAATGCTAATACATATTTGCTGATCAAGTAAAAAATCGTTACCATCAGATTAATCTCTCTTTTCTTAGTTACGGAAGTGAGAATAGAAGTCTTAATCAATAAATGTCGTGCAAATGAAAGATGCTGTCATTGTAAGCTTGTCATTATACTATAGTTAACAAAATCAAATGTTTATCTGCCTTTCCTAACAATGATAAACAAAAAATAAGAACACCCAGGAAAAGGAAGCGAGACTTCATTTACTCGTGGCACAGATCTGCATATGAACCTAAGAAAATACAGACAGACTCAACAGGCACATTTGTAGAACACTCAAAGCATGGGCTGGGGCAGGGCTGGAGCAGTGGGTACATCCTGTTGGCTGGAAAGGCAGACTTTGATACTGATACTCTTCCATCACCTTTGCAAATCATAAAGCATGCACCTCAAATTCCTTAGTTTTATTTACATACATAATAGAAGATCGTGCTGGATGTTGGATGGGACTGGACGAGGCATCAGAATAGACACCTCTCCAAAGAGGTCACACATGTGCCAAAAGACATAGGAAGAGATGCTCAGTGTCACTGATCATCAGAGAGATGCAAATTAGAACCACAATGAGATATCACCTCACACCTGTCAGTTTGGCTATCCTCACTAAAGCAACAAACAGCAAGTGCTGGTGAGAATGTGGAGAAAAGGTAACCCTTATGCACTGTTTGGGGGAATGCAAATTGAAATGCCTTATGAACCAGAAATTCCACTTCTGGGAATTTATGGGAAGAAACCTGAAACACGAATTCAAAAGAATGTTTGCACCTCTATGCTCTTTGCAGCGTTATTTACAATAGCTAAGATCTGGAAACAGCCCAAGTGCCCATCAGTAAATGAGTGGATAAAACAGCTGTGATACATTTACACCATGGAATACTACTGGGCTCTAAAGAGGGAAAAAAAAATTTCACCCTTTGCAACCTGGAGAACATTATGCTAAGTGAAATAAGCTAGTCAGAGAAAGACAAGTACCATATGATTTAATATGTGGAATTAAATGAACAAAATGAACAGGCAAAATAGAGACACATTCACTCATGGAAAGAGAGCAGGCAGACAGGTCTGGTGGTGGGGAGGGTTGTTGAGGGGGTGGAGAGATTGAGCAAATAAGAAAAGAAGAGAGAAAACGCATGGACATGGACAATAGTGTGGTGATTGCGGGGGGAAGGGGAGTGGGTGGAGGTGGAAGAGGGTATAGAGGGGATAAATGGTGATAAAAAAATAAAAAAATCCTATCTAATAAAGAGGGGATATGCTAATTGACCATCACACCCTCATAAAGATGATGGCACCCACAGCCAATAAGGAGGGAATATGCTAATTGACTGCCACACCCTCAAAGATGGCGGTGCCCACAGCCACAAGATGGCGGTGCCCAATTTCCTCAGCCCCCCAGCCACCCAGGGCCGGCCCAAGGCGCAGGCAAGCCTCAAATGTCAGCTGCCCAGCCGCCCAGGACTGCCTGAGGCTCAGGTAACCAGGGCCGGCCAAGTCTTGCGCTGCCGGCAGTGGCAGCAGCAGAGGTGTGATGGGGGCGTCGCCTTCCCCTGATCTGATCGCCGGCTCACCTCCCACCCCTGAGGGCTCCCTGACTGTGAGAGGGGCAGGCCGGGCTGAGGGAACCGCCCCCTCCAGTGCATAAAATTTCATGGACCAGGCCTCTAGTACAGTGGTCGGCAAACTCATTAGTCAACAGAGCCAAATATCAACAGTACAATGATTAAAATTTCTTTTGAGAGCCAAATTTTTTAAACTTAAACTATATAAATAGGTACATTGTTATTAACTTAATTAGGGTACTTCTTCAATCGCACTGTACGTGCACGCCCGCACGTGGTATTTTGTGGAAGAGCCACACTCAAGGGGCCAAAAAGCCGCATGTGGCTCACGAGCCGCAGTTTGCCAACCATGGCTCTAGTATATAAATATAAGCAGAGTAAAGGTGGAAACCGACAGACCTGGTTTCAAATGCTAGGCCAGCCTCGTACTAGGGGTACGTGGGTTTAAACCAACCACTTGCCCTTTCTGAAACCCAGTGATTTTTCTTATCTACAGCTTCTACTGCAGAGATTTCTTTTATAAGATACAACGTAAGTGACAATAAAATTTATTTTCCAGTTCAGGATGCCTGTGAGAATAAAAGAAGAGAAGATGTTCTTAATAACCACGCTGGACATGCAGCCACCATTGAGGTTGCTCTGGATAAACAGACTTTCCTGAGAACCGGGATGCAGGGCCCGGAATCAAAGGAGACTCCGCATCTGAGAATACCCGGCAGCCACCACGTGTTCCACAAACAGTGGTTTACAAAGAGGCTCAGGTTACAGGGCGCAATGGATATACATTCACTGCCTGATCTTGAATGTCTCTTACTTTGCAAGTCCTATAATGTCCACACCTTGTAAAAGAAGGGGCATATTCTTCCATGAGTGTGTGTGTGTGTGTGTGTGTGTGTGTGTGTAATACACTTTCTCTCATTAAATTCATCTATATAATCTGAAGTAGCAAGGGGTTTTGAAGGATTTATATTAGTTTCAGTAAGTGATACACTTGTATTACAGAAATATTCCACCCTGTACTTTAAAGAGAATAATTTGACATGACAATATCACCCTTACATAATGAACTCAAATACGTAGTGTCTTGCAGCAGCAGGTGTTCGGAGAGCTTATTGTAGTCGCCGTATGATATTCCCCATATACCTGAAGGTTATCATTAACTTGCTACTTATCTCAGAGAAATATTACGAAATGTCCTAGGATTTGCATTTAGATAGGGGTTTGCATTCGGAAGAGATTTCCCATCTCGTGAGCCAATTGTTTCTCAAGAATTTCCATGTTATCATCTGAGCTTTATAACCTGAGGAGACTCAGCCGTGGAGAGAGGGCCTGATTGGCCCAAGGCAGGAAGGCTGCAGTGGCACAACTGAGATATAAGCCAGAGCTATTAACCGTCAGCTCCACGGTCGGGACAGGCAATAAGACGATGCGTGAAACTGGCATGCTACTTCTCTCCGGAAGCCCACAGCCCAGTGGCAAATGGCTTTTCGCTGTATAACATCACCTCTTTATGGAAAAGATTGAGAAATCAAGCCATTTAAACAGTTCAAGCTAGTTTTAAAAGTTAGCTCCATCATCCTGTGTCCTTGCTGATTTACCTAGCTGGGAGAAACATCCCTTTCTGAGACACTGGAAGAGCCTGAACTTCCTCCACGAAGCAGATACTTCCCTCAGGCCATCCTGTGCTCTTTACTTCACTCACCGGGTGTCTGACTCGTGCATTGGATCCTGGAGCGACCATGAAAAGATTAGGATGCAAAGACCAGGTCAAAGGTGAGGAAGAAAAGATTAGGATGCAAAGACCAGGTCAAAGGCAAGGATGAAAAGATTAGGATCCAAAGACCTGCACAGCTTTTAGCCTAATTACACGTCCAAGAATCGTGGGTACCTAGCATAGGCCCCTAACTTTGCTTAAAAGGGAACCTTAAACTATCTCTAGCATGGCACTTTAATTCCGATTTGAGAATCAGTTTAGTTTAAACGATGAAAATGGCCTGGCCAGTGTGGCTCGGTGATTGAGCGTTGATCCATGAGCCAGGAGGTCACAGTTTGATGCTCTGGCAGAGCACATGCCCAAGCTGTGGGCTCGATCCTGTAGGGGGCACTCAGGAGGCAGCCAGTCAATGATGAACATCATTGATGTTTCTCTCTCTCCCTCTCCCTCTCTCTTTCTGAAATAAAAACATTTAAAAAGATGAAAATGTCATCCATTACAATAATATTAATGGCATGCCTATTTAATCTTTCACCCCAAACACCCGAATCCCTGTGCGGTATGTCACATTTGATGGTTATCATACTCCAATTTCCCAAGCTGAACTTTTATCATCTTAAGCTGATTTCCATCATCCCAAGCTTGAAAAAAAAAGTGTACTTTGATTAAATTCCTCTCTTTTGTTGCCTAAGGTCAATCCAAAGTCAGGTTGCTTAATTCTTTTTATTTTTTTGTCAAGTCTTTTCTTCTTTAATTCAACATTTCCTTGCCATCTCCAGCGCTGCCATTTTAACTTATAACCCTTCACTTCTCACTGGGATTTATGCTCAGAATCTCGTTCTGTCCGCTTGTCACGGTGTTCTCTTTCCTAACACACATCCCAACAGTCATCAGCAGATATGCTTCAGCCCCTGCTACCGATCCTTTCTACGTAGAAATGTTTTACCCAGGGCTGTCGATCTTGGTGAGTTTTCCAGGTTCCGCAATGTGAAATTACCTCAAATGCAGTCAGCCCCCCACTTTAAAAAATATGCCGTAATGCTTACATCAGGTCAACTATTCCTTACGCTGTTTCTGTACTGGGAATCCCCACCTGATGGCAGCCAAAACGTTTCGTTCTGAGGCTGGACTACACCTTGAGCTTGATTCATTTATAGGAACGTTTTCTCACTAGCGAGGCTTCCAATGAGCCGGTAAGCCAGATTGAATGCCTCCCTGTTATGAAACAATATTTATCTTTGTCCACAACAATGCTATCGATTCTATTTTTTTTTTAATATGGGTCACTGAGCACCTCTTATAAAAAATTGTTTTCAAAGAATGTCCTCCTGGAGTTTTCCATTACTTTAGCATATTTTTTGTTTCTAAAATCTAGAATTAATAGCAATGCCTCTTTTTATGCCAAGGAAACCTTCCAGGCACTTACAGTGTGAAGAGTGATGTGGGGATTAAACAGGAAAACTCAAGACAAATGGGCCCAGATTTTCAGAATTTAAAAATCTTAGAGGTCTTGTGAAGAGAAATTGACCATATTTATCTTCAGAGTTGGCCCCACATTCTGTCTAATTTAGGAAGCAAAAAGGGGTTGTTATTCCAAATTATTGTCATTAAGGGGACCATTTTTAGTTCCTGAGGACAAATACACTGTAATGAATGTAATGAATGCATAGATATTACCACTGTAAGATTTTTTACAAATAAGAATTATTAACCAAAAGTAGAATACAAATTAGGAACCTGTATTATTTATAAGTCTAAGAACAAATGGGCTGGAAGATAAACAGAGTGTGCATAAAGCCATTTAAAAATAGGCCTGCATAAAAATAGAAAGGCAATCACACCTCTTTCTACACTCAATCTGGTAGATTTCACCCACAAATTCCCTGAGACTGAAGTGATGACTTATAGAAAGGACTCTTAGGAGGAGGCATCTATCAATGTGAATAAACCAACTCAGAATCTTGACATATGAGATTCTATCTTAGATTGACCTCTTGCTACCAATTGATTGTCTTCTGGTACAAAAAACAGTATCAACACTAAGCTTATTTTTTAATATCTTTAAAAATAATTAAAATGCTATAATATAGAAGACAGTTTTTCTCTATAAAAATTAGTTTTATGTTATTGAAATAAAATAAATTTTAAATAGTATCCTGAAACAGCTAAATTCACCAAGTGAAAACTTCCAGCAAAACAGCCTTCAGACTTATCTTAACAAGTATGCTTACTGGCATCCTTGTATAAAATTACTATTTAAAAGACAGTCATGGACTAATTAGAATAAGTTAAAAACAAGCAAGATATGCAAATTACATTAATTACAAGATACATTTGCATGCTTTTGTTAGGAGAGAGTTCTGATATTCATGGGTTTTAGAGTCTAACAATCATATGGGTAATACTTTCATAAAAATGCTCTTTTCCTTAAAATAACTTTATTATCAAGTGCCTGTCTAAAAAATAGTTGCAAACATTAATGATTAACCAAAATGACATTAGGCAGAAACTGACTCCAGGAAGCATTTTACTACTATTGAGAGTCACAGGAAGGCATGTTAGCTCTGTTTGCGTGTTGTGTTTGAATGCAAAAGGAGAGAAAGCATGGTTTTAAGGAGAATATTTGAATTCTTGGTGAAATATGTGCCAGTTACAAGCTTACTTATTGCAAATGCTGTCTTGATTTAAAATTTTTGAAGCTAGGAAAATGAAGCAAGGGAGAGCAGGCGTGGGGGATATGTAGCAGCACTCACTGAGTGCCGGTGTGGCTATACTGAGTACTGGGCTCTGTGTAAGTAAGACTTCCTCTTATTTTCAAGGTGCTCATAATCCAGCAAGGCACCCAACAACCCCCCGTGACTCCTGCTGCTGGTGCCCTGACCTGGAGCCCCCGCAGTCAGACTCTGTCCCGCCAGGCGCCTTTTCACATGGAGGTCCTCTGCGCAATGCAACACCCTGATTTCCACCGGGCCAGTCCCTGACATCCTTCATGCCCTTGTTCAGATGTGACCTTCTCAGTGGGAGTGCCCTGTCACCTTCTCCCTCCTCCAGCTAAAGCTGTAAACACCCTAACCCTGGGAATCACCTCTTCTTCCTTCCATTCTTGGTGTCTTTAACGCTACAGAGATCTTTTGATGACTGCCTACTTCTTCTTCACTCTTCTATCTCCTGTGGCTGAGGTGCCAGATGATGGAATAGGGATTTTGTCTCTCGCTCACGGGCTCACTGCTGTCCACCCTAGCACCACCTGGGCCACACCGGGAGCAGTTGAGTCTCACAGAGAATGGGTGGCCGAGGGGAGCTGTTTCGAGGTGATGTTCGCACTGCGCCTCTGCCTCTGAGGAAACCTGTTCCGCAGCCAGTCTGCGATGGGAAGAAACTGGGATTTCAACCTCCCCTCCTTTCCCTGCCTGAGGCACTAAAGTGCCTGGGAAGCCTTCCATGGACTATGTTTAACCACATTGACTCAATTATCCCGAACATTGCCTCCTGAAATGTTTGAGTGTAAAATTCTGCTGCAAAATAATAATAATAATAATAATAATAATAATAATAATAACTCTAATATTCTTTTACTCACTTAACAAATACTTATTGAGTGGCACTGCCCTCATCAATTTTATCATATTGCTGAGTAACACCAATATCCCTGCCCCGTGGGTCTTACATCCTGGAGTGTGGCGAAGAGACAACAAGCAATAACTAAGCAATCAATATTTAGAGGACCATTCCGTAGGTCAAAATGGGACAAGAGCGATGACACAAAGAAATAGGACAGGCTAAGGGTGGGCTCCAAGGGGCCAGGCGGGCAGAAAGAATTCCAGGTATCACCTTGGGGTGGCTTGGGCACCCATCGTTTTAGGGGCATAGTACAAGATAAGAGGTGTTCACTGCTCCTGTGCAATCAAATCCCACAGCACCTCCTGGCCACCCAGCCTGGAAATAAAGCTGTTTGCTCACGGCTCCTCACTGGCCGTCACCCACAATTCTTCTGAAGATGCCAGTGCATCTTGTTGCCAGGACAACCATCTTGCCTTTATTGATGACACTACCATGAGAGAGTCTCCTCCGTATCTCTTCCTGAAAGCATCCCAAGCAAACTAAATGCAGACACTGGATCAGCAAGCAAGGCCGCACGCCTCGGGGGTGCCCGGGAAGGAGCCAGTGAAGAGGGCAAAACGGGGCCAAAGAAACCAAAAATAGAGAGCCAGGGTTGGAACCGTCAGTAGTCTGAGAATTTCTAAACACTTCGTTCTATATTAGACAAGTAGATGAACACCAATGCAAAGATCATTATTTTAAATGCAATTCTCCACTGAAAATTGAGCATGTGTTCATGCTGTAATTCAGTATGCAGAGAGTAAGTCAAAGAAATTCCATGAGTTTTCCTTCCAGATGGATTCTCCACTCCTCCCCTCCCTACACACCATCTGCTATTTGCTTTAGACATAAAAGATATAGGTGGAGGGGATATAAGATTGACTTTCACAATCTTAATTTTAAGACCATGCAGCTTAGTGGTGAAGCGTAGTAGCCTTTGCTTTAATTAAAAAGCCATTTCAGTACAAAACTGCCATAATTTGAGGAGGTGGCCTGTCTTGTTCGGAGCAACTCGAGAGCATGTGGTGTAAGCCTGGAGCAGGTGTCACGGGAGGCACAGCTGCGGCCCAGGGGCCGAATGCATTCCCATCCATGGCAACTTCTGGTCATTCCCATCCATGGCACAACCTCTGGTCATTCCCATCCATGGCACAACTTCTGGTCATTCCCATGAAGTCCCTCACCTGCATTTAAAAATTGGTATATCTATGTTTCCTTTTACCTCCTTCTTCTCCCAAAATTTCATGCCAGGTCATTTAGTCTATACATATCTATAATAATAAAAGCATAATATGCTAATTAGACCGGATGTCCTTCCAGACAACCTTCCGGATGAAGCCGGGCCCCTTGTACAAATTTCGTGCATCGGGCCTCTAGTTCCCTTATAAGTAGTGATCAATTAGATGCATTTGGTCAAATATCTATGAGCAGAGGCTTCCTTCAAAGGTCTCAGGCAGAAAAATCTGCCATAGTCTCTCCACACACAAAGTATGTCTATTCCTAGAAAGAAATGTTCTCTCTAAGCTCCCACATCACCAAGGCCTGTAGTTTAATTCCTGCAATTCCCAATGCGAGGACCGATGCTAATGAAGACGTGTTGGTGGAAGGTGCTAACCATCTGCCCTGGGGAAATGTGTTCCGTAGGAAATGCAGAGGTTGGTAGTAGCTGACATTTCTTAATTAATGTCACTCAGGAGCCACATTTTCAGAAGTAAATAACCCTATAACCCTGAACATCTAATTCTGCAGGTAGTAAAAGGACATTTCAAAGATGCTTAGATGAAGCTTGGGAGCCTGAGCCATCTGGCTCCTCCCAGTGGGTTTGGCCACCAGGACGTCATAGGACTTTCCTGCGATGCAGCCCTAGACACAAAGTGAGCTTTTAGAAATGATCAAATTATTCGATAAGAATTTTGTTACTGATCATTTTATGCCATAAACAAATCTGAGGACTATCTAAAAAGCTGCCAGAAAATAGAAAACATAAAGCAAAAAACTTCAAAAACAGCTGAAAAACAGTAAATCATATTTGACTAATAGCTTGCTAAGACAAATATACAGAAAATACTATCTTTAAAACACAGTTTTTATCAGTTAAATTAAAATTTTAGGACATGAGGAAGGACAGGCTAATTATTTATTACCATATCAAACAGGGTTTGATGCCCTGATCTAATCTAACACCCAAAAATTACAACATGGCTACTGTTCTGTTTCATAATATATTTGATTTAAGGCAGAAGTCCTACTAAAATTCCTAGTAGTATAATACAAATAATGCACACGGGGAGATGAATCTTAAAGCATTCTGCCCCTACACATTTTTGGATACTTGACATCTATTTAAATTTGTAAAGAATCGGCATTATATGCAAATTATGGATAGAATTCCAATAGCTGAACATTCTTAGTTACCACCATTGGAAGGAATTTCTGTGTGAAACCCAGAGTTAAAGACCAGCAAGGGTCACTGGGAACCTCTGTGGCACGAGACAATCTCTCATTGTCTGTTTCTTGTAGTCCTTTTCCCATGGATGACTTGGAATCAAAAGAACTGAATTAACAGGCCTCAGTAGTAATGTCTTCAGAGCCCTGGAAACAGTTTGGAGGTGGAGGAATGTGGCTTCCTGTATATCTCTATGCAGAGAGGTAAGCAGCTGTTAGATTAGAAAGATTTTTCTGTTTCATTTTTACTTTACTACTAGAGGCCCTGTGCACGAAATTCATGCATGGGTAGGGTCCCTAGGCCTGGCAGGCGATCAGAGCTGAATGGGGCCTTCTAGCTGCCAGCCGGGAGCCCCTTCCCCAGTTGCTGTCTGCCGGCTGGGGCCTCCCTTTGTTCTGCGCCACCCCCTGGTGGTCAGCGCACATAATAGTGAGCTATTGAACTCCCTATTTCCAAGTCGAACTCCTGAGGGGACACTTTGCATATTAGCCTTTTATATATACACTAGAGGCTCGTGTATGGGGGTGTGTGTTCCTCAGCCCAGCCTGCACCCTCTCCAATCTGGGATCCCTCTCACAATCCAGGACTGCTGGCTCCCAACTGCTCGCCTGCCTGCCTTCCTGATTGCCCCTTACCACTTCTGCCTGCCAGCCTGATCAACCCCTAACCACTCCCCTGCCAGCCTGATTGATGCCTAACTGCTCCCCTGCCAGCCTGTTTGCCCCTAACTGCCCTCACCTGCAGGCCTGGTCGCTCCTAACTGCCCTCCCCTGCAGGCCTGGGTCCCCCCCAACTGCCCTTCCCTGCAGGCCTGGTCACCCCCAACTTCCCTCTTCTGCCGGCCTGGTCACCCCTAACTGCCCTCCCCTGCTGGCCATCTTGTGGTGGCCATCTTGTGTCTACACAGGGGCAGCCATCTTTGACCACATGGGGGCAGCCATCTTGTGTGTTGGAGTGACAGTCAATTTGCATATTACTCTTTTATTAGATAGGATATATAGATCATTGATTTGACTGTGTGTGTTTGTAGAAGAGTTTATTTCATATTCATGTTTCTCTCAAATGTAAAGTTTTCCTGAAATACACTGAAAGGGCAGTGTTTTCAGTGGCACCGAGGAAATGATGAGGGGCATTCTAGGAGCAGGCCCCTAAATGCCACGGAAAACACGGAAGTAGGAAAGTGGGAGTAGGTAAGTGCATGGAGACCCTGACTGTAAGTGTATTCTACTTCTAAGTGTTCGGCTTAATACTAGTAAATATTCCTGAAATATCACCCATTGCTTCTACTACCTTCCCTCCTCAAATCCTCAAGTTTGACCCTACAATTTGAGGTCACCTGCTCATTCTATTGATAGGGATCTACTGAGGCCACGCAGAGTCACTGCAGTCCAAGTCTAGGGAAAGCTTCTCAGTTCTCTGACTTGATGTTTTCCATAGCATCTGACATCCCTCCCTTTGCTTTCTTGAAAATCTCTGCTTACTTTTCTTTATCAACCCCGTTCCTTCCCAGGTCTCCTCCATTGTCTCAACTTCTTACCCCTCTTCTGGCTCTCTTTCCTGTCCCACAATGGAAATGTTGCTGGTTCTATCATCTTCCCACATTGCCCCTTTTCTCCATGACGTCGTCTGTTTTCACAGTTTTGTAAATTATCTGTTTATAGCTCTCAAATTCCTTGCTGTAGTGTAGGCTGTCTCCTAAGAATCAGAACTGTCTATTTTCTGCTCCAATATATCCACAGGCACCTTAAACTCAACATAATAAAAAATAAATTAGTTACATTTCCTCATAAAAGCTGACAGGGCTCCAAACCACTCGATTTAGAAGCACAAAACCACGAGTTTTGAACATGAGAAATTTCCCTTTATATCTCCTGTCCCTGCATTTACCAGGCTCTGTCTACCTGTTTCACCATCATTACCCACTTAGCCCAGTTTATCAAGAAATCTTAACACCAATAAGAACTTCTGAGGAGAGTACTCCTATTGACCTGAAATTACGGACAGAATTTTGTGTGGAGAAGTGGAGGCACGCTTTCAACGTCAACAGCGAAGTCCTAACACTATGCTGCTGCACAATATGACCTCAGTAGACATGTGCCGAATAAATGAAAGGATGATTATGTTCCTATAATTGAACATTGTATTTCTTGCAAGACCCTTACACCAATATTTCAGGTAAACATTGACCCACAAAAGCTATGCACTTTTATTCACTGTTTATATCTATCTTGCCATCAGTAAGTAGCAGGTGACAGATTTCAAACTTTGGAATAAATATCTTGGAAATTTATAATCTAATCATTAATAACATACTGATAAAATTTTTAAAGGAATGGAAGTCATCTGAATAATAGGCATCTCCCTCTCTGTGGAAAATGAAGATAAAATGTATGAAATCTAAATTAATTTAACATTTGTAGTAATGATAAATAACATCAAAAATTTCTTACCTGTCCAACACCAAGCCTTGAATTCTGAGAGAGACTACGGGCTCCTGGAGTGTAAGTGCCTGGGCTTAGAATTCCCGCCGGCACCTGACGCTCACCTGACATCATGTGTGCATTTTACTAGAGTTTGCTGAGTGCTTAACTGAGTGCAGAGATGCTGCTTAATATTATGAGCTACATAAGAATGACAATCTACAGTTCCTATTAACAATGTATGTTATATTATCCATATACCACCAGTTTGCCATATTTTCATTTATTCATTCATTTATCTTTCCTTCACTCAGAAACATTTACTACATCCCAAGTATTGAAGCCCTAGGAGTAAATTCACTGTTTAGTACCAATTTGCTATTCTTTTTATTGATTACTAGTGGCCCAGTGCATGAAATTTGTGCACATTAAAAGGGAATTAATTAGAGGAAATATTTTAATATTGCTATTTGCCCTTTCTCTATAATAGAAGTGTCAGAGATGAAAGAAAATTAGTAAAATGTATATGAAAACCTTCCTCCTGTCAGAGTCTGGGCACACCACGGGACCCAGAGTCAAGTCCCCTCCCACCCACATGTGCCTTGAAATCACACGAGACCCAGACCCGGCCTTCCCCACCCCCACTGGGAGAGATCCAGACCTGGCCGGCCCCACCCCTGTCAAGTCCCGCTGGGAGGGGGGAATGGTCTGAGGTCCCCTGGCCTGGTGCTGGGGTGGGGGGCGCACCTTGAGGTCCCCCGTCAAGCCCCGCTGGGTGGGCTGCGTGGCCTTACGTCCCCCGGCCCAGTGCTGGGAGGCACAGCCTCAGTTCCCCAGTCAAGCCCCGCTGGGTGGGGGGCATAGCTTCAGATCCCCCACCTCAGCCTAGCGCCATGCAGCCTCAGGTCCCTGCTGATCGCTCATTATGGGAACCCCACCTCCGCTGTGGGTGCAGCCATTGTGATGGCGTGTGGGCTAATTTGCATATTACCTCTTTATTATATAGGACTGCTATATTTATTATGGAAAATATTTAAACTTTGATTGAAATCAATATAGGACATTAGTTAGACTATAATGGAATACAGGACTTAAATGTTCGAATCTAAGTACACATTTCTGGGCAGATAAAATGATATTCATGTCTATTATAAAAAGCTGCCAGATTAAAAAACAAAGAATTGTGGGGAAGCAATTACAGCTGGGAAAACGAAAAGAGAACATCTCAACATCCCTGCAACAGGCCAGACATAAATATCATTCCTTTTTGTTTCCCTGAAACCTGGAGGGACCTAATTCAAATACCAGAACACCAGGACTAGAAAACAAAGCAGACTACCCTTTTAAAATCAGGATGCCGTCTACAGGACAGCATAGATTGATTAGTGATTGCCCAGGACGGAGAGTGGGAGGGGACAGGAAGGAGGCAGTTACTAATGAGAGGTGCCCTTTTCTGGGGTAAAGGAAAGGTACTGCGCTGGCCAGTGTGGCTCAGTTGGTTGATCATCATCCCATGCACTGAAAGGTCACCGGTTCGATTCCCAGTCAGGGCACATACCCGGTTTATGGCCTCCATACCTGGTGGGGCGTGTGCAGGAGGCATCCAATTGGATGTTTTTCTTTCTCTCCCTCTCCCTTCCTCTCTCTCTAAAAGTCAATAAAAATATTTTTTTTTTAAAAAAAGAGAAAATGATTCTAAAATAAGCTCATGGTGATGGTTTCAGGTCTATTGTATGATTATTTCTCTGCCTACATAGATACTGAAAACACTGAGCTGTAAACTTTAAATGGGTGAATGTTCTGATATGTGATTGATACCTCAATAAGTCTGTTAAAAATAGATGCTGTTTTAAGTTGTGCCGTTTTTAATAATCATATTATTTTTATTAATATTACTAACATTTCAAGGTTTTAAATAGAGCATAACTTACTTAATGGCCAAGGAAAATTAATTTCACTTTCTACTTAATGATGTGTCAAATTCTTAACTTTTGCAATGTGGCCTCATTAAGTGTAGTTTATCTAGGGAATAAAATGCAATGATGTAGAATAACCCAAGACCATTTAATTATAAACTCTTCATGCAACAGTGTGAAACAAAACATTCTACATGTCTCAATGATAAACTTGCAGTAGTAATGTTGGTTTCTTAAGGAAATCGATCTGCTATTATCAGATAACAGGCATATTTTTTCTCTAAAAAGTCTTCTGTGTACTGAAAGAAAACCTTGAATTTATTTTTCTTCCCCAGTGAAAAGTTTTCAATTTTACAAATCCTCAGCTACTCTTGATTTTAATGGATTATAATCAATACTCTGTGAAGTTCTATAGTTAGTGTTATCAGACTTATTCCCCAACAAAAACGTTTTTTAGCATCCTCCCTGCACCACACTGTTCTAGAATCTTCCCAAATTCTGTTTACCTAAGCAACTGCTGAATCATTTTTCAAACCTCTAGTCACGTTATGTTCTCCAAACTCTTCCAACACCCCCAATCAAAATCAGGGTGTCCAGTGCTTAACTTTTTCTTAGCAGTTGATCTAGTGTATTATTTATTATATATTTACTAGAGGCCTGGTGCATGAAATTCGTGCACGGGGGAGGGGGATGTCCCTCAGCCCAGCCTGCACCCTCTCCGATCTGGGACCCCTTGAGGGATGTCTGACTGCTGGCTCCCAACTGTTCGCCTGCCTGCCTTCCTGATTGCCTCTAACCGCTTCTGCCTGCCAGCCTGATCACACCCTAACCACTTCCCTTGCCATCCTGATTGATGTCTAACTGCTTCTCTGACAGCCTGTTTGCCCCCAACTTCCCTCCTCTGCCAGCCTGGTCACCCCTAACTGCCCTCCCCAGCAGGCTTGATCGCCCCCAACGGCCCTCCCTTGCAGGCCTGGTCCCTCCCAACTGCCCTCCCTTGCAGGCCTGGTCCCTCCCAACTGCCCTCCCCTGCTGGCCATCTTGTGGTGGCCATCTTGTGTCCACATGGGGGCAGGATCTTTGACCACATGGGGGCAGCCATCCTGTCAGTGTGTTGGAGAGATGGTCAATCTGCATATTATTCTTTTATTAGATAGGATAGAGGCCTGGTGCATGGGTGGGGGCCAGCTGGTTTGCCCTGAAGGGTGTTCCGGATCAGGGTGGGGTTTCCCTTGGGGTGTGGGGAAGCTTGGGCGAGGGGCCTGTGGTGGTTTGCAGGCCAGCCACGCCCTCCGGCGACCCAAGCGGAGGCCCTGGTATCTGGGATTTATTTATCTTCTACAATTGAAACTTTGTAGCCTTGAGCAGAGGCCTGGGCTAGCCAGGGTGTGCGGAAAGCTTGGCTTCCTCCATCGCCGGGGAAACCCAAGCCTCCCTCCTGCTCTCTCCGTGGCTGCAGCCATCTTGGTTGGGTTAATTTGCATACTTGCTCCTGACTGGCTTGTGGGCGTGACTTGTGGGTGTAGCGGAGTGATGGTTAATTTGCATATTAATCTTTTATTAGGTAGGATTTGACTGTAAATCTGTTTAATTTCCCATTCCCACAGCAGCCTGTAAGTGCATTGGATTTTTTTTTACAAGCAAATATTGCTCTTTTAATTAAAACAATCATGTATCAGACAAGAACATATTATCTTGTGGTCTCTATAATAGTTCATTTAATGAAGATGCTTTCAAAAATCATTAGAAATTAGGGATAGTGTTTTCATTGGCTTTACCCCCTTGAATTTTACAGATGAGGGGGAAAAGGTTTGCCAAGGTTAACAGATTCTGAGGAGCAGCAGGTCATATTTTGTTAGGAAAACAGTACTTAGTAAAACAAGTCTGTGTCTGGGGAAAATAAATCGGAAAGAATGTCAATCCAAATTACATGAGTGATTTCAATTAAAGCAATTTCAGCTTACACTAATCACTTGAGTTTTGGTCACTAGCTTCATTTTTCTCTTTTTCTAATTCAGTTGTACTTGGTTGTCTTTAACGTATCAATTTAGTAGATTTAAATTCCCTTCATTTACCTACAGTTGCCCACTCTCCCTTTACCTCTATGTTCGTCCCCCAAATCATAACCTTTCTGAGCAGTTAATGAGCCACACTAGTTGGCTTCCTACCCGTGCCTCTCAGGGCACAAAAAGAAATACTGTGGGTGGTAAGGACTTCCCTTCTCTCTTTTCATTCTTTGTATATTAAGTGAGTCTAGCACAGTTTCCTGAAATGGAATCTACCAGGACCACTTAATGCATCAGGCACATTGCCGGTCTCCTGAAGACACAGCATTCTTTTAAGAGAAGGTAGAGAATTGACAGAGAAGATGAAGAGCTATGGATGGAAACAGCTCTTGGAAAGGCAAGATTCCCAATCTGCCCCCTTCTTGGCAGAAGAGAGCTACATATGCTATAGCACAGTAACGCTCCTGCGGGGGACAGGAAGGTGACGTCTCTACACGTGACACTGCTTGCATTCTGGCCAAGGAACCTGGGATCACACTACGTCCAGCGAGCGTCTGCCAAACCCAAAACCCTGCCTGGGCCCTGTGCTGTTCTGCCTCGGAGGGCTTCCACGATCCCCTGCCCACAGGTCAGAAAACAAGCACAGCGCAGACCTACCTTCTCAGAAGAAATCTTTCTCACGTTTGATTTTTTAGATAGAAGAATGTTCATGAAATCAACTATATTTCTATCGTGCCCCATCAAATCAAATACATGGCTGGGCGATGGCTTCAGCCATGGCCCATGCTGCATTTGGAGTCCTTCAGCGTCCTTTGTTGTTACTTTGGTGATAGGGTTTGATATAACAGCACTGTCCATGAACTAAATGCTGTAGCCTTTAAACTCCTGAAGACACGTGTGCTACTCTTGACTCTTCCGTTTTCTCCCAGTGCAGGAATCTAGAGTGTTTTGAAAGTCCACATCCATGTTCCAAGCCTGACTCCATGGGTGCTGAGCCTGTGTCTGATGAGTAGACACCAGCAGATCTGAACCACCCATGTCCAGCCTCATCGCTCACACTTCCTTCTTTGCACTCTATGCTCTCGTCATACTGGATGACTGCAAATGAGCTTTCTTCGGGAGACAATCTTCCCCTTCAGAGTTTTCCTATGCGGGTCCTGTCTCTGAAGACTGATTTTGACACCCCTGCTGAGTCCAGATCCTTCCCACCTCCGCCATGACCTCACTCCACACCTCTGCCCTGTTGCATCTCTAATACCTCTCTTTCCATTACTGCCTCAGCCATGATGTCCATACACGCTCAGGGATTGCTTTTAATCTGTACACGTCGCTTCTCCAAAAGTTCTCATCCATTATAACCTGATTTTTCCTGTGACTTCACCCATGGAATGTCCCTGATTCACCAAATACTGAGAACTGCTTCTCTTACTTTCTGAAGAACAAAATGGTAGGCAACAAAAGTAAAAAAATAAAATAAAAAAATAGTAAAAATACTTACCGAAAATATCTAGATTTTTATTTTAGATATATATCTAGAAGTTAGCTCTCCCAAATATAAATTTTTTGTTTACTCTTGGGTGTGTGTGTGTGTTTTAAGATCTATTTTTTTTCTGTCCTAACTTTTATCACCTTGATTTTGGCTAATAGCCTCCCAACTTCTGTTCTTTCCCAACCCTGCAATCAGTACATGGAACCTTTTATAAATTCAAAAACTCAAATTGGATTTTGTCACTCTCATTGCTTCTGGTCTTCAAGTGCCTTAAATATTTCATTTTTAGTTTTATGATTTTTCATAAATAGCTAATATTTACTAGACAAAACAGAAAGAAAGTATGAAAAAAGAAATAAAAAAACAAACTCAAATAAAAAGAAATTCAATGCCTGGGATTACAGTGCAACTGCACAGATAAATCATTTGTTTATTCCTTGATTCAAAATGTTCAGGACTGCTATTAAGCACTGGTTATGGAGAGAGAAATCATATGTACATAGTAAACAAGGCAGACAACATCCATGTCCCTACTGTTCTGAATAAACTAACATTCCTTGCTTTAAAAATTTAAGTTAATTTTGCTATTATCATTCATCTGAATTAATGTTTGTTGATGTAAGAGGCCACCACACTGATTTCGGATTCTTGCGTCTGCCCTGCTCTCCGGTGCTTTACCAGGAGTGTCCTCTTCTCTTATTCTTCTGTTCAGTACACATGTGTTGATCTCAGGTCAACCACAGAGGAGGGAAAAGAATATCTTCTTCATGAACGTTTCCCACACAGCTGCTTGGGTCTGTAGACACGATCCCCTTCCTAGGGGGTCAGCACACATATCAACCACAGCTTATTACCAGGTAATTCAGTGGGACACTGCTCCTGGACTTAACCTCGGGAAATGCCAGTTTTTAATGGGAAGAGAAGGATGGGGACTGAGCAAGAGCCATTTTGAAAGAGGCTCTGGTTGGAATGGAAGCACCAGGAAAGGCTAAAAGCTTAGGGGATAGAAAGGATGAAGAGCAATAGGAGATGTTTACCAGCTGCTTGCAGCAGTCTGTCTATCAGTGTCCAGGAGACCTGCCAGAGCCCGTGCCACCAGCAATGTCCCAGGCAGATTGCAGGGAACCAGCCTGGGCCTGTCCCAACCCCGGGCACCCTGTTTAGACTGGCCGGCTGCCTTCCTGTTATTGTGCTGGGTTTCAAGCTGCAGGCTCCTAATTAGCTTCCACATACTTCCTCTGAGGACCAAGAGTAAAACAAAAACAAAAGCAAAGATAAAAGGGGGAGAAACCACATGGAACAGATTCTAGTCTCGCTTTGCACATCCGTTTGGGCTTAGAATCTATTTTCCTTTTCTCCATTATAGTCACCCAGAGCTCTCCATACTTTATCTTCCCACCTACTTGTTATATACTGACAAAGAGGGAAAGATAGTCATCGCAGGAGAAGACATAAGTATCTAGTATTCAGAAGTCAAATGGAAGCAGGGGAAGTCCAATTAATATAGAGTAATGTGCTTACAGATCGAGGCATCTTGCATTACCCTGAACCCTGGTCAATAATTCATCCTAGGTCTTGACCAGGGGACTGGAATAAATCAGCATATTAAAATCCCTTTATAATTATTTAAATGTTCTCCTCCAATGATCTGTCGCTGGAAATGCCACACATCTCTCTGGACATTCTCCATCAGCTCAGATGACCAAAGGCTGACCAGCTGCCTGACATATTAAAAAACAGTTGCTGGGTCTTCAGATCCATTTCCTATGTACAGGCTGATTATCACTACCATTGTTATGCCATGTCAAGGGATAAGATCGGCACACACCTTTCAGGATTCAGTGGAACAAATCTCTATTCCCATACACTTAGAGCCTTGACTGGAACAAAGAGCCAGCACTGAAGTTATTACCAGACTTATTATTGCACTAGAGGCCCGGTGCACGGGATGCGTGCACTGGTGGGGGGGCGTGGCCTGCAGGGATGGGCCGCTGTGGGAGCACGACTCATCCCAGTCAGCCAAGTGGCTGTGGACCTGCCCTCTGAGCAGCTGCTCCTGCTTCTGGAGCAGCCATTCATGCTGGTCAGCTGAGCGGTGCTCCCCCTGTGGGAGTGCACGGACCACCAGGGGGCAGCTCCTGCATTGAGCATCTACCCTCTGGTGGTCAGTATGTGTCATAGCGACCGGTCGTTCCACCATTCGGTCAATTTGTTTAAAAGGCTTTTATTATATAGGTTCTTTACAGTAAATAGAGAAAATAGGAGAGCCCATTTGGCATAGACTGGTTGCAAATTGAAAAAGAAAAGCCCAACATTCAAATTTAAGGAAATGTTTTTATCTGATAGAAAAATAGACAATTCTCCAGGTAAATATTGATTCTGTATTTATCACATCATCTTTTAAAACAACACTAATACTAAATAATACTAATTAGATACAAAATGCCTGGTGCACACTAGGGCACTTGGGGGAAAATTAATGGCATTGTACATGGATTCCTTGGAGAACAACAGTTACATGTTGATGAGCTAACTATGGAAAGAAACTGATTGGCTAACACTGTGCATTGTTGGACAAAACCTCTATACCTCAGAGTCCTGCTGTTTCCATAGAAACACAGCAATAGCCAGCGCTAAAGCAATAGTTATCTTCAGACAAAGGCCGGCCTGGGCTTCATGTAGAGAACAAAGCCTTTCTCATTAAGAACAGAAAGGAGCATTTTCAATGTGTGAAATATCAAAAGCAAAACGATATGCCATTTCATAAAGATCTTTGAAAATAAACCCTTCACCATAAATCAACTGGAATGAGTAAATGAAATCCCTAATTATTTCTTCAATCCACATATAAAATTAATGAAACCCAGTGCTACCAAGTTTGTTGCTCAACACAGCTTGAAGTTCATCAGCAAAATGGGAAATCCCAGTTGTCTAATGTCCATGAAGGACAACCCAGGTTTGTGGGCCAGACTTCTGGTAGTATCACTGTTGCCTTGAGATATCTGCTCAGTGGAAGTGGGATCCCTTAGTGCCCATGAGGCCAGTGGGCATCCTGTTTCTCTCTTCTAGTGCTCCTAAAGTTCCAAACCGTCAGTAATTAACCACTGGACTATTACCACAGCATCTAATATACCTCACCCTGGTAATTACTTAACTGTATTATTAATAAACATATTCATTTTTTCATATAAAATCTAAATAGTAGGTCATTGGATACCCCTCCCCATCCACTTTATAATACTGATACTGAAGTATTTCAAATCTATGTTCAAAAAATGGGGACATTAACACAGTCAAAAAATAAAGCCAATCTAATTAACAAAACAAAAAAAGGCACACCCCAAAACTTTGATATTTTGGCATAGAATCCAACAGAAGTTCCAAAGAGAATCTGAGAACCATCAGGCACTAAACTTTTTAATTAGAACAACTGTCATGAGTGGACAGATGTTTCATGCAATGAAGACCATCATAAATAATGACAAGATCTTTGTAACAACTGAACAGCAGAGCAAGGCATACCTGTCACTGTCAACACTGGATCGTTAAACGACAATCAATCAGTAAGAAATAAACATGACTGTTTATCAAAGGGGCATTTTTAAGAGGAAACAACTGACAAGTCACTAAACACGGGATATAGAAAACATAGCTATTGCCTATCTCTGAATTTATAAAACGGACATAGAAAAAATACATTCTCAAACACTTGATGATGGATTGAATTTTGTTCATTTATTCATTGTTTCCATGAAGAATTCCATAAAATAGTTTCTGTTTTCCAGTTTACCGAAATTGTGGCGAAACCATATTTCTTGTGGATAGAAAATAAACCAAAATATAAGGTGAGCAGATTCACGCAGAGCTAACATTTTTGTTTTCTGTCTTGGGCGTGAGGAGGTAGAATCCACCATGGTGTGGAGGCTCACACCCACATAGGCGTTGATGACCCAGTGCTACCAAGTTTGGGGAACCCTCACAAGTATTCACAGTTGGTCTGAAACTCTGCAAAACCGTGTAACAGCAGCATCACCAAAATGTCTGCAGTTGTGTTAAACAACATGAACTTCACAAAACTCTAAAAAGGTGAGGCATCTCAACTCAGTCAGGAGGACCCCAGATAGTCGCAGCCACTGAAGGACACAAGTGGGGGAAGGGGCCGTTTTCTCTCTTTTTAACATTTTTACTTGACAATCAATATAAAACGAGGAACACTTCCAAATACTTCTCCAAAGTTATGCCTCCAAATAGAAACAGTGAGGACTCTGATGTCCAGCATATATTTTCAGGATTTTACTAAAATCTCTAGATTTTTCCATTTCCATTGCCTGTGAGTAATATTTAATTCTCTCCCACCCATTATCAAACATTTTGTATTTAAAAATCAAGTGAAAGAAGGGACACAGCAGTGGAAAACAATGGTAGCTGCTTTCCCAAACACCTTTCTTACATATTCCTGTAGGACCCATATGGGACTATCTACTGAATTTCCAAATGACTAAATAGGGAAAATCAGGAGAACTTCTGACGATATAAAAATTATTGTAAAGCAAGTCATGTGTGAAATACACCCCAAACCATGATCTACTATTGTCAGAAAAGCGAATTAACAGTTTATAAAAACAGAGCCACTGCTTTTTGTTTGTTTTTTAACCACCTTGGATCTGCATGCTGTGAATACCTACGTTGTAAATCTGTAAGTCAGCCCTTGGGATGAAAGCACAGAAAGAGAGGTTATATTTCATTCTGTACAGACACTGGGCGAGGACACTACAGAGCAGAGCTTGAGAAAAAAGTGAAAATGTCAAAAGACACTAATCAATTGACACTAAGTTCAAAGAAATAAGATTATAAAAAGCCAAGGGCACAATATACCCGACATCTCTATTAATTTGTGGTGTGATAATAACCATGGAAACTGCAAAAAGGTGAAACAGATTTTTTTAAACAAACAAAAAAAAATAGATGAGATAACACTGATGAAAGAGAGGTTTTTCAAAAAGAGATCTATGGCATGAACCTTAATAAACCTTTCTTAGATAACATTTTCAACTCAATATTATACTAAGCATTATGCTAAGTGTCTATCCTAAAAGTGTCCTATTTGGAACTGACATACCGCTGTGTTAAGTCCTTTTACATGTAAATTTCACGGAGAATGAGGTTACTGTGCCCGTTTCATGTCACTGACAGTCAGAGCAAATGCATCTTGCCTCTTGGCTTCCAAACAAAGACCCGGCCGACCTGGTGTGAGGGAGGCAATCTGGCTGGAGTGAGAGAAAGGCAGGCTCTGAAAGAGCAAACTGTGCAGGTCCATGATGTCAACGCTTGAGCTGCCGCCAAGAGAGTCAGGTGTTGAGGATCCCTGAGCATCGTTTAACTTGCTCAGGCCCCGCCATGTCCAAGCAGAGATCTGGGAAGCAGGAAGGCTGTTTGCAAGGACCAAGAAGCTGCCCTGGGAGAGGAATTTCAGGAAGAGGCGGAGCAAGAATCCCAACTGAAATAATGTTTAGTTTCCTTGTGTATTTAATTTCCTAACAAAGTTTTCTTTTCCCTGCTGAAGGTTACCATTGAAGTTCACATTTACATGTTATATGTCCACCCCCCACCATGATTTCTTAAACCTCTGATGTATTTTAATCTAAACAAAAGAATAGGTATGTGAAACCGGTGAGGGTCCTGGGAACAAAGGGAAAATAAGAGTCTGGGCACTGAAATGAGGTAAAAGTCTGCAAACCACATTGCCAAGGCCTATTCACTCAGCTCAAATTCCAACAGCAAGCCCTCCATAGAGAGTAAAGAAACAAAGGGCCGGTGCACGGATTCGTGCACATTGAAAGGAAATTAATTATAAGGTGGCCGGCGGGACGGGACTGGGCGAGTCGGGCTGGACATGCCCTGGAGCCAACCTACCGCAGTCCCTCCCCAGTCAGCCGACCTGCGGCAGCTCTGGGGCTCGAGGGGCTTGAAGGGTATCTGCGGAGTGAGCGGGGTCCCTCCAGCAGGTGGGGTCCTTTGTCCTGGCCTGTGGGGATTGGGCCAAAGCCGGCTCTCCGACATCCCCCGAGGGGTCCTGGAGTGTGAGAGGGCACTCTGCAAAGTTGCTGTCGTACAGGGTGTGGAACACAAACACAAGTGTGCAGTAAACCAGATTCTGGCCGACAGTGACTCAGCAACAACATAACCCACAGCCGAACATAGAATCGTGTGGCCCTGAGAGGAATCGGGCTTCGTCCTCTCTGGTTCTGGGGTGCATCACCAGAGAACCACCGCTGCCAAGTCACCGCAGTTCAGCAGCTCCCGCATTGAATGTCTGCCCCCTGGTGGCCAGTGCGCATCATACCTACTGGCCAGTTGGCCGGTTGGCCAGTCGCTTAGCCTTTTATATATATAGACATATTTAATAGCAACGTTTAATTTTAGACTTTGCAAATAGCTACAGATACATGGCGGGGGAGGGAGGGCAGAGAGTAGGAGGAAGGAGATGTAAATGCAAGGTAGAGAGGCAAGCTGTTGTTATGGAAACAGAGTCTTTGGAGAGAAATAGGTATGGGTTTTAATTCTAGTTCTGGCAATTATTAGCTTAGTTTAGTGAGACTAGATTCGATAACTGGCCTACCTATTAGCTAGAGGTTATGAAGATCATAGGTTTTGTTTCATTTAATTGTTTTTGTATGAATACTAGCACTCAGTCTTTCAGATTCTTTGAGAATGTGAATGGGTTCAATATTGCCTAATACTGAATATATAATAAATAAAATTACATATCTTAGTCCCTGTCATATAGGCACTCAATAAATTATATAAAGAATCTATTATTTTATTGATTTATCTTACACATGAAGTTATTTCTCTATGTAAGATGCAATTATGGGAGAGGGAACATTAAATTAGTACAAAAATTATAATATATATTTTCTCCTTGTGACTCCATAAGTGTGTTATATCTGTCTCATAAATTACAAGGTTAACTTCATACTTTATCATTAATAACAAAGATAATTTTTAATTAGAAAATATCAGAACATTGCAAATCTTAAATAGAATTAATTTTCTAACAGTATATTACATTAGTATAAACTATAAACTGTTAAAAAAAAAAAGAGAGAGAGAGACAACAGATCCAATGTGGAGTCACTTGTGCAAAGCCCCACCTCAGGAAACCAAGACTTAACACCTAACCTACTAGTAAGTGCAGGTCCAGTCTCCCGGGAATGTATCCTTTAACCAGTTAATGAGGAATTACCTGGTTAGCACTAGAGAGGTAATCTACCCAACTGACCCCTTCCATCAGCCATGGGAACATGACCTTGCCTAAAACAATCCTCTCTTTGCTAGATACTTCCTTTGCCTGCCCCCTTCAGCCTAGAAAAGTCTTTCATTTTGTACAACTTCCCCGAGCTCCATTCTATCTGCTAGATGACACACCGCCTGATTCATGAATCCTTGAATAAAGCCAACAGGTCTTTACATTTTACTCAGTAGAATTTTGCCTTTTAACATTTTACTCAGTAGAATTTTGCCTTTGTCCATATAAGCACATAGATGTTTTTCTACCAGAGACCCAAGTGGCAACAAGAAACCCAAGCAGTCTGTTTCGATACCCTGAAGAAATGGAGGGAAAGGATGGGAAGCAGGGGTTCAGTCTTAATGTCAACCTTCCTAAAACACCTTCCTTTTTGAACCTCTACCTCAGCACTAACGAATCTTGAATATAATTATCTGATACCTTTGCTATCTCTTTATCCTCCTTTAACTTCTAAAGATGAGCATGGACTAAACTCTGTCTCTACCTCACTCCTTTTTGTCTCAGATAGCCTCCATCCTAAACTTTTAATCATTGTTTCTATGCAGATGATATAAACTTCTTCATTCATAACCTTGACCTTTCACCTGAGATTCCCTTTGGCATTTCTAAATGCTTCGGTTTTCCCATGTGCTGTATGACATGGTCATCTGAAATCTCTCCAGTGCATCGTCCCGCCTAAAATCAAGCTCACCTTTTCCTTTAGAGTGACAGGCCCATCATTCCCCTGGTGAGGACAGGTTCTCAGAATCCCCAGGCTGCATCATAGAGATCCTTGCCACTGTTGCCTGGGTCTCTACATGCACTCGTTCCTGAGGTGCTCCCTCTCAGAATCTGGCCGCCATGCTGAGATGTCCCCAGTCCCATGTAGAGGCCACACATACATGTACTGGCTCAGAATCTCAACTGAGCTCACAGCCAACAACCAGCACCAACTGAGCCCCCTGGACACTCCAGCCCAGTGCAGACCCCACATGACTACAGATGTCCCTGTCTTGCAGCCAATATCACTTGGAGCAGAAGAAAGAATCATACAACCCACATAACAGAGAGAAAAAAATAAATGTTGTCTCAATCCACTAACTCTGGGGGTAGTTTGTTCTGCATCATACTTCCTACAGCTGTTTGGAGAATAAAATGAGTTAGGTGCACTACATGAATTCTAACTATTGCCATAGTTATTATTCTCATGTCTATCAAATTCCCTTAAAAGTGTACCCAAATTGATTATTCACGTAATTTATCTTCTCTTATTCAGAACTAAAATGCATTTCTTTTTTTTAGCACTTGCATTAATTATATTCATATATTATCAACAAAGTCTACATACACCATTAAGATGTTTCCACTAAAAAAATATGCCAGAAATTAATTCAGAGTTTGAAAAATGCAAGCAGCTAAATTAGCATTGTATATAACTTAGCATTGTTTATAAAAACTAATAGGATTAACCCATTCATAATTTGGATGAATTCCACCACTAGATATTGAATACCTGTCACAAGCCAGTCCCTGTCCTGGGCGCAGGGGACACTGTGATGAACAAGACAAACATGTTCTTTTCCTTGTACTAGTATACTCTGCAGACTCAGTCGAAAAAGACAGAAAGTTCCACAAGCTATCAGAATAGAGTGCAATATATGCTCTGACACAAGAAGAACAAGATATGAGGAAGAGTAGCATTGGCCAATGGTTTCCCACCTGCAACCCACGGCACCTACAGCATATTGGATATTTTCCATTTTTTAACAGCAAACACAGTGACATCTGCCAGACGGTGTTGGACTGCTATTAGCAAGATAACTATTTAGCCCAGCCAGTGTGTCAGTGGTTGAGCATTGACCTATGAACCAAGAGGTCATGGTTTGATTCCCAGTCAGGACATATGCCCCGGGTTGTGGGCTCCATCCCTAGTAGGGGGCATGCAGGAGGCAGCCAATCAATGATTCTCTCTCATCATTGATGTTTCTACTCTCTCTCCTCTCCCTTCCTCTCTGAAAACAATTTTTAAAAAATGTAAAATAAAATAAAAATAAAAGACAAAAAAGAAAGATAAATATTTAACAGATAAAAGCGCTAGGTATTTCTTTTGGCCTAGAGACAATGTGTACTATCAATTTTTCCTCACCCTGTTCCTTTAAATCAATTGAATCCTTCCAAAACATAGCCTTTATCTTGGTCTAGCTAGCCTATATCACCACCAACGTTTAGTGTCTTATCCTCCAGTCCATCCAGCACAAAACCTCCAGATTAATCCACCACCACCCTGCTTTCTCCCACAAAATACACAAGATGAAACACACACAAAAAAACGAGGATAAACTAACCTTCTTCATGTTCAAGAAGCAAGTCACTTTATTATTTAAATAGGGACAGAAAAAATCTGTGGTCATCTCTAAAGGTGTGCACTGACCTTTCAACTGCTCTGTGGATTTCAGCATGTCCCACCACCGCCTTCCTCATTTCTTATCAGCCTATAATTTGCGGGATTTTTTCCTTTTGCTTTCTAGTTCTCCCACTATTCTGATTCTTTGCCCTTGAAATAAATGCATATTCTAGAGTTATACACCTGAAACCTATATAATTTTATTAATCAATGTCACTTCAATAAATTCAATAAAAAATAAATAAATGCATATTCTAACCCTTACCATGTCAAAAACCAACAATACACCAAAAAACATCCTATTCATAGATGTAACATACCTGGTATTAAAATACTGTATCTTAAAGCTTTAATAATATATTTAATACGGCTGCAGGGAAATACAGCAGGAGATCTACTCGAAGGTTTAACTGCTTTCACCAAAGTTCTCCTTAACCCCATCTCACTGGTCTTTCTGGAGAGTGTGATACTGTTGGCCACTTCTTCCTTATGACCTCTCTTCCTTCAAGGACACGATACGGTCTTCCTGGCAACTCAACGTTCTCTCTGCTCTTCTCAGCTTCTTTCTACAACGTTTTCTTTAGATCTCTGCTTGGGGTCCCTTTTAAGTCTGCATGCATCTTTAGGTCGATTAGCATTACCCCCAATAATCGCACACATGTTGATAACTCATAATCAGAGAATTCCAATGCAGACTTTTCTCCCAAACTCTGAACCTCTGCATAAAATGGCTTATGGGACCTCACTCTTCACAGTCAAACAAATTTCATCTACTCCAAGACACACTTTTCTGTGAGAAATCTCTTCTTCTTGCCCTTACTTCTGAGCTCCAGGCTAGGACTTGGTATCTGTGTGCGTTTTCATCTGTTATATCCCAAGCAACATCATTAGAGCTGGCACAAAACAGGTGGTGTTGTATATTTGTTAAATGACGAATGAATCAATCAATCCAATAAGGAATGAAAAAATATCATAAATGTATGTTATGTCACACAATAGTCACGGGGATGTAAAATACAGCATAAGGAACATAGCTAATGATATTATAATAACTGTGTATGGTGTCAGGTGGAGGGAATCACTTTATAAATTGTATAAATGCCTAACCACTATGCTGTACACCTGAAACTAATACAAAATAATATTGAATGTCAACTGTAATTGAAAAAAAAAGTAGGGGAAAATGGGAATGCATCAAAAAGATTAATAGTGGTTATCTTTATATAAGTATACAGGAAATTGCTGTTTTTTCTTTTATGCTTTTCTGTTATTTGTCAGATTCCATTAAGCATACAATGGAGTCTGAAAAAAATCAGATAATAAATAAAATAATTACTAATGACATAAAATGAATAAATAAATACACGTTATGGAGTTTTAACTTGCAAAATAGCATCCTGTCCATTGTTCCAGCCTTTCCCCAGTTTTCCTATCCAAGCTCTTCTGCTTCAGTTTAGCTGTCGCTCCCCTAGTGCAGCCCTCTCTGTCTCCTCCCCCCTCCGCCCATTCTTTTTGTTCCTTTGTGGATATTCATTAACGGGTGTTAATCTAGTCAAAGCAACTGCAAGAGGGGGAGGGGGTGCATCTGGCTAGGGAAGAAAGAATAGAGAAGAGACTTTTCAAAAAAAGGAAGATGATAAAGGTCTCAGGACAGACTGCAAAGAGGAAACAAAGGAGAATGAAAACAAAGATTTTCAACTGATATCACACACACACATACACACACACATACATACACACACATACACACATACACACATACATACACACATAAACACACATACATACACACACATACACACACACACATACACACACACACACTCACACACACACTCACACACACACACATACACACACACACACACACACACGGCAAGACAAGGGACCCATGCATGTTCAATCCTGAAGTCAAGGAAAACAGGCAATTTTTTTCTCAAAGAAATATGTTAAAATTGGTAAGATAAATTCCGTTCATGTTCATTAACAGAATTTTAAGATAGAAACATACAGATAACTGATTCTTAAAGATGCCACATTTTTTAGTGCAATACTTGAAAAGCTTTAACCAAAGCTTCATGATGATAAAATAAAACCATTGTTCTCAAAACTAGAAAATTTAATAAAAAAAGCCACTTCTAAAACAAACTGAAACTAGGTTTTATCATTGTTGATCACTGCATAGCAGAAAATACAAAAATTTACGAAGCGCGTATCTAAAATGTTACAGAGTAATTTCAAAAGTCCATTTTGTTTTCCAGAGATTGATTTTTAAATACCAACCAATGACGGGTAAATATTTAACCTTCAATTCTTGGTGAAAAAAAATCAGATATTTAAATATAATGAAAATATTAACATGGCTACCTCAAAGTTAAAACTAAACAAAAACAAACACAAAAAGTAGTAAGTTAGGGCCCATTGCTCCAGGCAAGAAACTATGACAAAGAAAGAAAATGAGGAATATCAAAATAGAGCTCACTGTACCAACAGCGTCAGTTCCCTTTGCACTAAATGGGCACCTCATGGAAATAGCAAGTTCTGCCTGACCACAGTGTTGATGGAGGTGGGATTAGAAGGCGTGGTGGTGCTGTAAGCAGCCTGCCTTTGAATGAGGCCAGCAGGGCCTTAGGCCTAGTTCTACCGCTCATTAGCTCCGTAATCCTACCCAGTTAATTTCCTTTTGTAGAATGAAGATGATCTGTAATATCTCTTCTTCTAAAAAAAAATGTCATTATGAATGTTGATTTTAAAAATTTATCTCAACAACAATAGATTTTTGGAATTACCTTGGTCTATTGAAAAGAATTTTTACAATTGCTCTGCATATTCTGTTCATTGACTAATCAAAACATCCATATGCGAATTTTCACACAGGCATAGTAATAGAAAATCAAATTAAAATATGCCGCCTTCATTGATCTCATGCTGGGATCGACTGTCTTGGCACCTAAACTGAACTGCAACCATAGTAACTCTGTTATGCCCATTTGATCTTGTCTTTATTCTTTCATTAGCCAGAGAAAAGCAGCTAATAAAAAGAAAACTTGCTAGATAGTCAAATCCTTCTCTTCCTACCCCAAATGTTTGAGTGGATTAGAAATAAAAACAAAACAAAAAATGAATGACAAAATCATGATTATAAAAACTTGCTCTCATTTTCTACCTGAGACTTTGTCTTAGGTTCCTAGTTATGTACCAGCCAAAGGAATGGGGCTGAGATGCCGAAGGAGAACAGGTTAGTGAGAGCCTCACTGTCCATCCTCCTCCATCCTCTGCCGTCCTCCTCCATCCTCTGCCTCTGCTGCTAAAGACGTGCTCCTTCATCATCTCCCTGGTCCCTAACGTTGGCTGCGGAGACACTGGCCGCCAAAGGCAGGGCTTGTGTGCCAAGGTGCCAATCTATGCCATCTGCATATGTCATCTGCCATGCCGCTCACAGAACGGTTTAAAGGGGAAAGAGCTAAGTGGAAATCGGCATTTATAGCAATTATACTTGTTCTAAGTAGTATTAGCATTTTCTCTGAAAGAATACTTAATATTTTAAGGCGATTTCAACCTATTAAAATCCACACAAAACCAAAATGTATTTGGTATTTATCTAAGTAAATCTTTAAACATCTAGCTTTTTGCACATATATTTATCACAATAATCTGTAAATAAAAAAATTTGAAATAGCAAACTCAAGGCAACTCTTAGAGATGTCTGTCCATTTGGCCAGTCTCTAGACAGTTTTCTATTCCCCACCTCGTTAACATCTTCTGAGAAGCACAGTTTCTCCGTTTCTGAGCATGTTTAATCGACCACTATGGTTGTCATGCCAACCAACACAGAATCCTGAGCTTCCATGGGGCATTTCAATACCGTGACCCAATTACAATCTGTCAACAAATTCACCAGCAAAATAAAGGGACTCACACACTAATCACACGTAATTTCTGAGGCTGAACTATAGGGATGTCTGCAACAAGATTGTCATCAATATTCAAAATAATCCAAATGCTGCCTGTTTCACAAGTATGGCCCTTTTAATGTTCTGCCTTGGTTATTGTCTTTATAAAGAGTTTTTTTTTTAATAAAAAATGCCTGAAGTCAATATATTTAGCTTCTCTTTTACTACAAAAGCAAATGCCACTGGGATTTACTTACACATGGTATAAAGATACCATATTCTCCAAATTGGAAATCAGTGAATATCAAAATTACCTCAATTCTGTGTAATAAAAATGAAAATTTACAAAGGCCTGGGTTAAGCTGTATAATCCTATTAGTTGTTGCTTAAGGAAGTCTTTAGCTCAAAGGCAAGAACAATAAATGCTATGGATTGGAGGATTTGCAATGATGAAGTTGGCTATTAATTACAAAAGAGATAGATTGTTTGTTGTTGTAGAGCAAAAAAGGGCCAGCAGCCAGCACAGACACCGGCACTGGGGCTGGGAAAAATGTTTAGACTGATCCTTGGCATTTATAACACATGAAATGTTTTTCCTTCATTTGGCCATTTCTTTACTGTATTTATGATCCTTTGCTTCAGTTATGTAAGTGTGTGTATGTGGGGGGAGAATAAATGAGTAAAATATAAGGGATCTTATTTTCTTCTGTGAGTTTTGACTAGAGATTCCATTTTAATATCATCAATCCATGCGTTGGCTCTATCTACTAGCTAATAGAATATTGAAGCTCAGATGAGTTTACTGTATAAATAACATCAAGTGACAGATGAGCTTATCTGATAAAAAATTTAGTAGATTTTATAAAAACATAAAAGGTAGGAATAGAAAAGATATTCTAGTTCCAGTAAGATGGCAAGAATGTAATAATGTCCTCATATAACTAATGCAAATATCAGCTTTAAAGGACATGTCGTCCAGAATTAATAGAAGCACCGAAAAGGAACTCCAGTGCGTTCCCTTAACACTGCGGATAGGAGAATGAGGGTCATGGGGGCTAAGTGATGGCAGTATGTCCCCAGCCAGCTAGTTCGTGTCAGCCACAGCACTCGGAGCTCACTGGATTATTCCGCATGAGTTTGTCAAGCTCTTGAATGTGCTGTTATAGATGTTCTTCTATGTAAAGGAAGACTAACTTATAAAAGACCAACTTTACATGTTTACGGTTGAACTTGGGAACTGGTTGCTATCATCTTAATCTATGGAAGGAAGAAGGGCAGTGTTTATCTCTTAGCTGATAGAGGCTGGTCACAGAATGATGATGGTAAAGTGGCAGACTGGTCTAAAACGCACGGAACTGCTTACTACCAATCAGGAACTTTCATCTCTCTCTCTCTCTCTCTCTCTCTCTCTCTCTCTCTCTCTCTCATTTGCTGGGATAAAGAATTGCCTCAGGTTGAAGAGATTAATCAGAATGATACATTGGAGAAGGAGAAACCAAGCAGTGATCTATGACTGCCAGTATATTTCCCAAATATTATGGAAAATAAATGAATTGTAAGAGCAGTCAAACAACAAGAATACATTATTTTACAAATACTTTGTGGTTTTTACTATCTTTCTAACAATTGACATATTGTCCCATCCGACCTCCCAAACATTTCCGCACATTCACATCTTCAGGAGCAGCGTGTTTTTCCATCAAACTAATCCCCAATACCATAGCCTCTCATCATATTGAGTTATTAATTATGTAACTTGAGGAGTCTTCACACAGCCTACGAAGTCATTAATAAAATTAGCACAGAAACAAAATAATTTATCAAGGCAGGTAGGAATGCTACAAACAAGGGATAGCATTTGTTTTGGTTGAGGTATAACATGGATATTGCATGGATAATTTGATCTTATCACAAAAATGTTTTAGCCTCTTAAATTTCCATTGAGAATGTCAAAGCTCATGTGTGCACTTTCATTCCTTTGTTCACTGGCAGTACCATAGAGCCTTTGTTTCTTCTGGATTAGAATTGGATTAGAATTTCCAATAAACGAAAATAACTAGTAGGACACCTTAAAATCAGAGCCCAGGTTGTGGCAATCTTTTTTTATTCTGTAACTTTTCATGGGATATTTGGTACCTACTCTTAAAAGTACTGCGCTTAAAAATTAAAAAAAAAAAGCCAGACTAAAAGATAAATCAAGGGAGAAAGTAACCAAAAAGAAGAAGCTATCCTATATAATCTTTTGATTGCTCTTATAATTCATTTATTTTCCACAATATTTGGGAAATATACTGGCAGTCATAGATCACTGCTTGGTTCCTCCTTCTCCAATGTATCATTCTGATTAATCTCTTCAACCTGAGGCAATTCTTTATCCCAGCAAATGTAGCTCACTGTCGAAATGTGATGATTCTTTCTCCTTTGTGACCTACATTTTTCTCCTTAGAAAACAGTGGATTTCCCCCGGAAAGCAATTTACCCAGGGAAATGTAAAATGCATTTCTTTTACACTGCTCCAAAAGAGGCATTCCATTTGTCGCCTGGCAAATCCTCAGCTGCGCTTCACATAAAAGAAACAGAAGCAAATTGGAAATCCTTGCCCGGGGCTAGTTAGGAGCAGGGAGTTCAAAGCGTTTGTGGTCTGGTGCATAGAGGAACATCTCCTTTTTTTTTTTCTTTTTTCTTCTTCATTTTGGAAAATGGGAAGCCACATGATTCTTTCCCACCCATGCCCCCCAGCCAGGTCCTCCAAGCCCATCGCTGTCCCGGGATGGCTTGGGCAGAGCCTGCAGGTCCCCGGGAGCTCCAGCCAGCTCCTCTCTCCACGCTCACAGGTATCAGCCCTCTTCTCAAACAACATCATTCCTGCTCTGGCTGAAAATATATATACATTTCTTCCATATCTGACTCTGCACTACTGTCACTTTTGGACAGTAGCAAGAGAGTCCACCCTACAGCAAGATCAGTACACCCAATTCTTTCCCATCCATCCCCACGTTTTCCCTCACACCCACCCTGAAAAAGTCACAGCAAGACAGCATATCTACCTACAATAAAGGGGGCTCCACTGCCTCCCCCCGTGCTGTCCTGCAGGACCACCCACTCCCAAACCTGAGGTGCCGCTTCATCCCATATCTAAACAGAGATCACAAGACCCGCTCGGCGAAGGCCGCTGTTTCTCGCACAGGGAAACTTCAAACTAACCAAAGAGACATAACAATCCAAGTGACTCTCTGGGTTCCAGTCACTATTGAAATGGCACGACATTCTGTGTTGCTCCTCAACCTTGTAGACTTATCCTAGATCGGTGGTCGGCAAACTCATTAGTCAACAGAGCCAAATATCAACAGTACAACGATTGAAATTTCTTTGGAGAGACAAATTTTTTTAAACTTAAACTTCTTCTAACGCCACTTCTTCAAAATAGACTGGCCCAGGCCGTGGTATTTTGTGGAAGAGCCACACTCAAGGGGCCAAAGAGCCGCATGTGGCTCGCAAGCCGCAGTTTGCCGACCACGGTCCTAGATGATATAAAAACCCCACTCGTGACAGGGTGGCACTGTCAGCTTGGGGAGATGAGATTCCATGGAGTCCTGCAACGTGTATGGAGGTGATGGAGTGATAACTCATCCAAAGGATGACAAAGCAGGTATTCCCTTCCCCAGGTGAAAGGTCATGCTGGTTACTGAGCCCAGCAAAGCAAACCATAGACTTTTATTCAGTACCATCTTCAACAAGCCCCAACACGCCAAACTCATACGACCTCAAAAAAATAAGATCAGCTTTGGCATTATATATAAATGCATTGAACAACAAAGTCTCCAAACATTGGGCCAATTTTTGTTAAAAGGGAAAAATAACACAACAACAAATTAATGAGCTTACAAAGATTTTGGAGAAAGAATGGTTGTAACGTAACTATACTCTATGTAAATACAATATGCAAATCTTATGTCATATATTATCTGTTTCTACAGAGAAATAATGCACACATTAAACATTTTCATAAGTGTAGCACACTGATGGCATAGATATATTAAAGTGCTATTTTTGTAGATCACAAGGGTCTAATATTAGCAATGCAACCTAATACATCCATCATATGTTCAAAGGAGTTACAAATCACTTCATAGACATTTAAAAAATATATTTTTTATTGATTTCAAAGAGGAAGGGAGAGGGAGAGAGAAATAGAAACATCAATGATGAGAGAGAACCATTGATCAGCTGTCTCCTGCATGCCCCACACTGGGGATCCAGCCCACAATCCGGTATGTGCCCTGACTGGGAGTCAAACAGTGACCTCCTGGTTCATAGGTTAATGCTCAATCACTGAGCCACCGGCCAGGCACTTAGACATTTTAAAATTTTTATTTTAATATCTAAAAGCTGAAGTGAAATCTGTCCATCAATAGGAGATGTGTCAGAATCTGATACAGCTGGAATGGAGTGGCCAGTGGATCTGATATTTTGTAATAGAGCATATTAAGCGAAAAAATACAGTCTGTATTTTTAATATTTAAAAAAGTATGCAATGCTCCATGGGACAGAGACATGGGGAATCCAGCTGTCAGGAGAGGCCTCAGCACCATCTATACATATAAAAGCCTAAGCAACTGTCCAACTGGTAGCTATGGCGCTCACTGACCACCAGGGGGCAGATGCTCAATGCAGGAGCTGCCGAGCTGTGGTGACTTGGCAGCTGCGGTTCTCGGGTGACGCACTCAGAACCAGAGAGGAAGGAACCCGATTCTGGGGTGCGTCAACTGTGAACTGCCCTCTCACTATCCGGAACCCCTCGGGGGATGTCGGAGAGCCAGTTTCAGCCCAATCCCCACAGGCCAGGCCGAGGGGCCCCACCAGTGCATGAATCCATGCACCGGGCCTCTAGTTAGTTTATGATGATGTTATTTTTGCATCATTGCTGGATATGAAAGAAAAAAAAATAGAGTACTAGAGTTGATGACAGAGATTAGAATGATAATACAACTGTGAATGTGATGCAAAATTCCCTTCCAATTTCTCAGAAACAATGGGTAAAATATTTTTAATGTTCATATAAAAATGGCAGCCCTAGCTGGTTTGGTTCAGTGGATAGAGCATCAGCCTGCAGACTAAAGGGTCCTGGGTTAGATCCAGTCAAGGGCACATGCCCGGGTTATGGGCTCTATCTCCAGTAGGGGGTGTGCAGGAGGCAGTTGATAAAGGTTCTCTCTCATCATTGATGTTTCCATCTTCCTCTCCCTCTCCCTTCTTCTCTGACATCAATAACAATATGTTTTAAAAAGTGGCAGCCACACTTGTTACCAAACATCACAATGGAAGGCCCGTGTATGTCAAGTATTTATTAGCAGGCCCTCTCATGCCTGTGTGGTGCAGAGATCACTGTCAGCAGCGTGTGCCACCTCTATGAGGATTACATTCTTATCTAGTGCTGCCACAAATCACAAAATCACACACCAACACGCCAGTGAAATGATCTTTTCTCAGGGGTCCGCTTTCGGGCGTGGCCACATCATTGGCATGGAAAGCACAGCGTTGCTTTAGATGCTCAGGAAGAACGCACTCTCAGTTGCACCAAGCAGTGGCACCCGTGTTTCTCCTGAAGCACACATCAATGATGAGCACACGGAAAACGGAGCCCAGCAAATGGCAGGGGTCCTGAGGGGAACACTGCACACACCATTGCCTCATGCCAGCTGCCCCGTTTCAGACTGTGCTTTGCACACAACCACAGTATCAGGCAATGGTTAGAGGCCATATTCTGATAAAAACAGGGAACTTGAAGGCATCAAAGAAGGCAAAGGAAATCTGTTAGTCAATGACATGCTATTCTTTGAATTTATGGTCTTGAAAACTGACCGACTAGATAGAGCCTCCAATAGGCCTTATCTTATTAAACGGTCTTCAGTAATTTCAAACTGTTATTTCTCCTGCAGTTTTGTTTTCTTTGAACAGTACTTACTAAGGCCCAGTGTCAGCAATTTTATAAGCCACTATGCTACACTTTTTTTTATCAGCATCTTATAAAATATTGAAAGCTATAATTTTCACCTGCTAAACTTAACAGTTCATTGTATTTCATTTAATTGCTAGAATTGTAATGTGAAAAATATGTGGGCACTTCAATAATAAAAACAAAAATCTATTTTCATGAAGGTTGCTATCAAACTACTGAATGTATTTCAGGTCAAAAAAATTTTAAATTATTTTGAGTTCAAATATAATGACATAAAATAGAGGAATGGCAGCATTTTTCCAAGCTAGGTTTAGCTGCCCTGTGAGATCTGTCTTCACATGGAAAAGGGTTTTCCATCCATCCTGTAGCCTGTATGGTAGATTCATTCTTTTCTTCTTGCTCTTCCTCTCCTTCTTCCCCTCTTCCCCTAGTCATCATCATCTCCTCCATCTCCATCCTCCTCGTCGTCGTCATCATCATCATCATCATCATCATCATCACATATAACTGTATTCAGAGAACCTGGCAGTCTGGGTTCAAGAACGAAAGGTAAAATCTGTACCCTTTGAAAAGGGAGATGGGGCATAACATACACATTCAAACTAATCAACGAGACATGCCATATATTAAATGTTAAACAGACATTTAAAAAATAACTGTTATAAGAATTCAAAAGAGTGATTAACCCTTTAGCATTATTTAATTTTAATTCTGATGTTCTGCCTCGAGGGAAGTTGCTTAGTTATTTTGGAAATGGTTATAAGAGGAGAGGAAAGGAGAAGGAATCCAATTTTCTAAACTCCTACTATGGTGCAGATACTATGACAGCATTTTCACCAGCTCACTATTTCAACTACTACTGACATTAAATCCAAAGATAATGGCAGAGAAAATGGATTTTAAAAAGTGGGTTTGGAGCCCAGTGGTGTGGCTCAGTGGTTGAGTGTTGAACTATGAACCAGGAGGTCAGAGTTCAATTTCCAGTCAGGGCCCATGGCTGGGTTGCTGGCTCGATCTCCAATGGGTGTCATGCAGGAGGCAGCAAGTAATGATTCTTTCTCATCATTGGTGTTCTTTTCTCTCTCCCTCTCTCTTCCTCTGTCTGAAGTCAATAAAAACATATTTTAAAAAATTATCTTATAAAGTGGGTTTTGAGAAGACCAGGAGTGAAGGAGGCAGGCTGAGTTTCATAGGAAGTGCGTGAGGTGTGGCAGGAGCCAGGGCTGCAGCAGCAGCCACCTGATCTGGGAACCTGCCAGGTCACTGGCCACTCGGGATGGCAGCTGACCACAAACCGCCAGCTGCTCTGCTTCCCTAAGGTTCAGGGAAGGAATGTGAGTGTATGGTTTTTGAATTCTAGACCTTATCACGTAATCACAAATTTCTATTGTGGATGTTTGAGTCATGAGACTTAAATGCTGTAAGTTCAATTATTCTATGAGTAACGTTCAACATCATGTTTTACTGTAAAGGGATGAGAAATGTTAAACATTTGATGACAAACCATCCTATCTAATAAAGAGGGAATATGCTATTTGATCCTCACGCTGTTGCAAAGATGGAGGCGCCCACAGCCAATAAGGAGGGAATATGCTAATTGACTGCCCTGCCCTAAAACATGGCGGCACCCACAGCCAATAAGGAGGGAATATGCTAATTGACTGCCCCGCCCTCAAAGATGGTAGCACCCACAGCCACAAGATGGCAGTGCCCAGTCCCCTCAGCCCTGTCAGGGCGGCAGGCGCATGGCAAGTCCGGACCCGCCCCAGGAGGGCCTGGCCACTCTATGCACCTGCCTCGAAGTCCCCGAGTCCCCTCAGCCCCCCAGCCACCCAGGGCCAGCCCAAGGTGTAGGCAAGCATCAGATGTTGGCTGCTCAGCCACCCAGGGCCTCCTGAGGCTCAGGTAACCAGGGCCAGCCAAGGCTTGCACTGCTGGCAGTGGCAGCAGCAGAGGTGTGATGGGGCATCGCCTTCCCCTGATCGCTGAGTCACCTCCCACCCCTGAGGGATCCTGGACTGTGGGAGGGGCAGGCCGGGCTGAGGGACCCCCCTCCAGTGCATGAATTTTCATGCACCGGGCCTCTCGTCATAAAAATATCTGAGTTATAACAAACCATTAAGTCAATCTAGGTTTGGTAACATAAGAGCACTACCTCAGACAGTCAGAACTTCCCAAACCATATTCAAAGTCATAGCTAAAAGTTCAGTGCTCAAACAATGTTCAACCCTATGTTTTAAAAATTGATTCTAAATTGAAAAATTTGTAGAGGTGTTTTATTAAAAATAAATGTAATTCTTTACTACCACTGAAAGAAAATTTAAGTCTAGAATTTCAAAATTTGAATTTAAATGCTATAGTATGGGAAAAATTATTTTTTTCTAACTAGACACATTTTGTTCTCAGAACTGAAATAAAGTTCATCCTATATAATAAAGAGGAAATATGCAAATTGACCATCACTGCAAAACACAAGATGGCTGCCCCCATGTGGTCAAAGATGGCTGCCCCCATGTGGACACAAGATGGCCAGCAGGGGAGGGCAGTTATGGGCAATCAAGCCTGCAGGGGAGGGCAGTTAGGGGTGACCAGGCTGGCAGAGGAGGGCAGTTGGGGGTGACCAGGCCTGCAGGGGAGGACAGTTGGGGGTAACCCAGGACTGCAGGGGAGGGTAGTTGGGGGCAACCAGGCCTGCAAGGGAGGACAGTTGGGGACGACCAGGAGGACAGTTGGGGGCGACCAGGCCTGCAGGGGAGGACAGTTGGGGGCAACCAGGCTGTCAAGGGAGGGCAGTTAGGGGTGACCAGGCCAGCAGGGGAGTGGTTAGGGGGTGATCAGGCTGGCAGGCAGAAGCAGTTAGGGGCAATCAGGCAGGCAGGCAGGTGAGCGGTTGGGAGTCAGCAGTCCTGGAGTGTGAAAGGGATGTCCGATTGCCCTCAAGGGGTCCCAGATTGGAGGATGCAGGCTTGGCTGAGGGACACACACACCTCCCCCTGTCCCAGTGCACAAATTTTGTGCACCGGGCCGCTAGTTAAGTTATAATAAGTCATTTCATTAAGTTAAAATGCTCTGTGTTGTCTGGATAACTGTGTGAGGTTAGATTTGAGTTACTAAATAGCCCCTGACTAAATAGTATGCCCATAAAGTTAAAGAACATTTAAAATTTATAAGAAAAGTATAATCAATATTTATTAATATTAACATATATGACACTAGATACTCAATATGAAATGCTTAGGAAAGTGCCTGGATTTTTAAATATTGGCTATTATACAGCGTTTGGCAAACATAGGTTTACAGTTTTGAGTACACAAAATAGTTTATTCTTATATTCTTATTTATTACTTATTATATTATTTTTCCATACAAAAAACTGTAAACCTACTTTTGCCTTAACCTGTATTTACTATTTTCTGTGAAAACAAAATCATGTTAGTAAAGGGAGTTAGCTATGGTTCAGATGTGCAATTACTAAATTGAAGTGCAAATGTGACATAGTATAGACTATTAAAAATGAAAATCAATATCCACTCATACAAGAAAGGTGATATGGGGAGGTGTCTCAAAAATTTAAGAGCCCTGGCCAGTTTGTCTCAATGGTTAGAGCATTGGCCAGAGAAGCAAAAGGTCTCGGGTTCAAAAGGTCTTGGGTTCAATCCCCAGTCAAGGGCATGTACCTGGGTTGCAGGTTTGATACCAGGCCCCAGTCAGGGCTCCTCTGGGAAGCAACCAATCTATGTGTGTCCCTCTCACATTGATGTTTCTCTCTCTCTCTCTCTCTTCCTCCCTTCCTCCCTTCCTTCCACTCTCTAAAAATCAATGGAAAAAATATCCTCAGATGGGGATTGACAACAACAAAAAATTGAGAAGAATGGCTGTTTGGGGAAAGGAATCTGACCAAGTACTATTTCTTACTTGAATTATTTATTAGAACTTTTTTTTCTCATCAAGTAACAATAGAGATATAAATGATTATAAAGTATTCCAGATTTTATTTTATTAAGAAAGAATAGCTAATTCATTCATTCATTCATTCATTCATTCAAAGAATCCTTCTAATGGGGGAAATAAATTACATTAAAGTAACAGGTAAGTTATTTGCCAAAACATTGAAATTTCTATTATTAGTGGAAAATAATAATTAGCCAAAATTTTCAATTGCTTCACTTGTACTTGAGAATAACAATTTTAAAAAAAGCACGCATGCTCCATGATGGGAGGCAATGTCAACAATATGTTTGGTATTTCTAGCATAATTCTCAGGGATAGATTCCATCCAATCACTCTTTTGTAGAGGTAGGTAAATGAAAATATTACTATTTCTCATATGACATAAGTTAAGCCCTCAAACATTCAGCCATTTAAACTATGTGTCAAAATGTCATTCTTTCTTTGAGCAGTTATCTAGTTATTCACAGCAGCACTGTTCCAGCATTGCTGATTTATCTTCATGTTCCTCGTTTAGAAGCCAACAGCCACCCTTCCTTTCTCCTCTGACCTCAGGTCTTCTCACATTGTAACGTAATCCCCCCCCCATGAACTCTACAAACAGAGCCCCTGAGCCACTGACTTTCATTTGTGACCCACGCCAAATTTCCCACTCACAACTTAAGAGAAACGAAATCATAATCTTCTGTTGTTCTTTCCTTTTATTTTCACAGACAAAGGAGGAAGTTGCCCTCAGATTAAGACTCTCTGAGACAATGGTCACGAAGTGGAGAGAGAACTCAGGGGAAAACATGATTCTTTTTACACTGTCAGCTAATCCACAGCTGTGCCACCTGTTCTGGTGGACGCTGTCCAAAGGGATTTGAAGCGTAGCCAGGCAGTCTGCCCTGGATACGGAAAAGAAAATTGTCAAACCTTCTGCACGGGGGAGGGGTGTATGTGTAGAGGGAAATGGAGGCCAAAATGGACACTGGACATATTGCCTGCACTTCATAAATCCCACATGTGCCGTTACCTTTGGGATTAACTTCTAAGAATGATTAGCTTCTAAGAACCATCTTGTAGTCATCACTGTACGTACGTTCTGCGTCACTATCTCAGTCTACAGCACTGACCTTCTCAGTCTCTTTAAATGTTTAAGTCTCAATTCAAAGAGTTCGTGAAGCAACTGTATCAAGCACTTTCATTCTAAAAGGTGAATACACTCATTTTAATGATATTGTTAACACACACACACACACACACACACACACACACACACACACACACGCTTTATCCTAACAAGATGATAGAACGTGCAGGAAGCATTTTGGATTGCTGTGACAAATAGCACCAACGTTATAAAAAACATAATTAGCAACTGATCCAGTGAAAATATAAGATGACAAAATTCTAAATCATTATTATCTAAACCACAGAACTCACAATAACCAGAGCAATGCGGAAGTTCTTGGAATCTCTGCTAAATTTTATGAAAAACACACCTAATCTTCCTCACTGACAAGTGTCAGAACCACCCTGGTGACAGCATGAGCTCATTACTTAGCCCCCAGCACTGCATGCAAGCAGAAACACAGCTGCAAATGGTGGGACTGGTTGCTCTGAAACGCTGCCCTCAGTCTGAATCTCCGTCTCTCCAGCTTCGTCATCCAACATTGTCAGGTGGCGGGTGACAATATGATGGAAGTGAAATTTGTCCACATGGCTCTAGACAAACAAGGTAAGTCCTCCTTTTCACAGGTCTGTAAGTAGCCAATATCCAAGAGGCAAAAGGAGGCAAATTCTTCCATTTCCATGGTTATTCAAATGGTTTTGCTGTTGTTATTTTCCTAGCCCCTGGTCTATTGATTTCAATAGTATGCTATTAAAGTTTCTAATTCTGTTAACAAAGCAGACACTTTGAGTCATTCTGGTTCTTTAATTTCTTTGCAATGGTGCTCAAAATATTTTACTACCAATACTTACTTACTGGTAGGTAGTGGCTTTAGGGTAAACTAATTATTCGAGTCTAGGAATCACCTAGAATGTGTTAAAAGGTAGTGTCAAGTTGAGATTGAAGTTCACAATAAGTATACATTTGGTTCAGCTGCCCCTTTGCAGGTTAAACTTGGGGGGAAAGTTCTTAACATTAAGCCTCTTTACCTAAGACTGCTAACAGAATCTGGACATGAAGAGGTCTTTTACTGGGGTCTTTTGATTGCAAAGAACAAAGATTCACTCAGATTACCTGGAGATGGGCAGCATGGTCACTGTAAGAATAGATGGAGGAATGAGGAGACTGTCAGGGCTATCAAGAATCATTTTTCCCAACTCTCAAGAAAGGAGTCCCATGGACCCAGCTTGCTTTTTTTTTTTTTTTTTTTTGAGCCAAGATTTACAGGTCATAGATTATAGACGCACCTAGGGATTGGCTGCTGTTGGTAAGGCTGTGCACAGCTGGTCAAAAAAGCCAGCGTAGGTGATAAAGAATGCAGCCATAAATCACAGAGTAGAACTGACTCCTGCAGTAGACATGTGTGGATGAAGCAGAGTCACTGAGAAGGAGGTGTGGCAGGCAAGCCATGACCGATGTCCGGTGAAGCTCAATGTGTTGTTAAAAGTTGGGGCCTAGTCTAGTCTGACTGCATGGAGCCCTGGCTCTAATACTTGTTACTATGGGATTTTGGTCAAGTTAATTAATCTATTTGATTTTTTAGCTTCCTCAATATTAGAACCACTTAAGGTCATTGTGAAAAGTCAATGAGTTAATTTATGTCAAGTCCTTAGGCCACTGTCTGGCACTGGAATCACTGAGCAGTCTAGGTTGACCAATTGCATCTGGTGTCATAGAGCCAAAGCACCTCCCTTCTCCTTTATTATAGTGGCGTCTCTTCAAGGGATGGTGTCTGGCTAAGGAAGGGTGAGGCACCAAAGTCCTCTTTCAAGGCAAAAATAACCCTGGTCAAAAAAATTTTCAAAAAGACTTTCAATCAGCCCATAAATATGATACATATCATATTGTGAATAGACTCCTTTATAGTGATGTGTGCATATAAATGTAGAATGTAAAATGTAAAGCAAGTACTTATGAGCAGACATTCAAACTTAATTGTACAGTATTGTCAATATGAGATAGACATTAAGACCCAATGTCCTTCCATCTAGATATTCCTGCTGGTTTTCAAAGGTAAGCGTATGCTGACATGACATGTGTTAGTGGTGTTGGTCTAAGGATGAATAATGACCACAAACAGGTGGCCCTGTGCTGGGTGTTGAGATGGAAAAGCTGGCCCGGTTCACACCAAGTTTGATCTTCTCCTTCCTCCAGTGACCCAGCCCTGAAGGGTCACCGAGCTTTGCTTCCCTGGGGAATGTGCTGGAGAAGAGGTCAGTGGCTGACTGCTCATTCTGAGAAGCTGAAGACATTAATTCATATGCCTGGTTAATCACGCTAGAAAAACAGGACGAGTAACACCGTGCATTATCTTTTGAGCTGATCAGAAAATTTCCATACATAAGATGGAATTCTGAAGCTTGCTTCATAGGATGTTCATGTTCAATAATGAGGTCCATGAGGTTTCTGGCTCTTTAGGACAGTTTAGTCAATTTATGAAGATTCCAGCTTGAGAGCTCTTCCCGTGCATATTTTTTTCTCCTTTGCATCTATATAATTTGATCAATTCTGATCATCGATCATTGATTCCTACCTCTGTGACCACCTCTTAATTCGGAAACACTGTCATTGAAGTTATCTATGGTGTCACACACTTTCCGGGCAGCCAGAACATGCATTCACTAATTCACTAATGATCAGACACCCTTAAATCATTTTCATGTTCCAGACATAATCACATGTCTCCGAGTCGTAAGTGCACACCTTTTACATCTTTGTAAAGACCTCTTCATGGACCTTGCCAACCCTTCTAAGTGGGGCCCTTGTTGTCCTGATTTGGTGACCACATATCTCAATTTCTGATGCTCGCGATGCTAGGTTAATGGTGGCCATACGTAAGGGCCATACTCAAAACAGCTGCTTTTCTTTTTTTCTCTTTCCCTCCAAACCAGAACACAGTTGCTCTGGTTGAACACAAGAGAAAGTAATTGGCTTTCATTTAGAAGACATGTTTTACCGAGGGCATATGCTTCTTAAAGACTAGACTCCCACTCAGCGTGACGAGCTAGATCTGTACCTTTGGCGAGGGGGGCAGAAATGAATGGAGAGACAGAGCAATGACCCCAGTGCAGTGTCACACCGAGGCAGGACCTCATGAGCAGTGGCTGTGAAGTCACCGTACTTGTAAACCATCCTCTCTCCCAGGCCGAGCACATACAGTTAAATTAGGATAATTGTTAGGACTGCCTTCAATTGCCTTTTACAGATTAAGTGGGGTAGGGAGATCTCATTATGAAGAGAAAGATATTCCTTATGAAAGACCTTTGAGAGCTCTTAAGCAACAACTATGTTATTTTAAGTGTGTGTATGAGACTGTCAGCTTCCATTTTACATTCTGGTTGGATTTGAAAGGTGACCTGGGTAAGCACTGACATGGATTTGAGTCCTTCTCATTTGTAACAGGGAAGAGTAGGCTTTAATTGCAAAGGGTGCGGAGGGGGGGAGGGGGGAAAGCATCTTTCAGACGGAAGAACCTTGTGTGGTGTCTGAACTATTGTTTAAGAAAAGCCTGTGCGGTTTCAGAAAAACAGGAGAGGAGCTGACGCAAAGCACTGCTCCCCTCGAAAGCCAGTGGGCCATTCAACCTGTCCCCCCAGACTCCTGGCCACGCTCTGAGAGTCCACCTGCTTGCCAGGCGGCTCCTCCAACTTAGATCCCACCAGGATGTAGAGGAAGCATTAATATTCAAAGACAACTTCCCAACAACAAAGTTACAGAGAAAAGGTGTCACAGGCAGAGTCGAGAGGAACAGACGACCAGGTGCGGAGAGAATTAAATCATCTTCTTCTCAACTATGAAAAAAAGCTTAATCAGAGATATTTGAACTGTATATCTCTATATACTTATAGACCATTATACAAATTTTTTCTTTTAATTTTTTAAAAATTGTTTCCCACTGCTGTTCCTGATGTAAGTGCGCACATCTTGATGCTAAGAAGAACCCACTGCGACAGAATGTTCCCCATCACATCACCGCTGTCTCCACCCCCACAGGGGAGAGATTGTCAATGTTCCCCGGGAAAAAAATAACAACTAATTACATCATTTTTCTTCATTCCGGCATCTACCAAGGCTTGCTCAGACACATTCAACTTGTTACCACAATCCGTGATTTATCTCAAGGTTTTATTGAGTGTAATGAATAGCATCTCTCTATTTAAAATTATCAGCTTAGCTTTCCTGAAAGAGGTTGACTAGCCAAAAAGCAATCTTATTATGTGCAATAAAAAGATATTGAAGTATTTTATTTTTAAAGTAAAACAGGCATGGAGATGCCTCTTAAGGATGGAACGTACCATGAAAACTCACCATTTCAAATCACTGAATGCTTAAGCTATCTGTTCATATGATAGAGGTAGTTGAGGTGTGTTTTTTTACATTTCACAAATAGATCACATGGAATCTCCGTAGGTTATTTTGTTTATAGTACAGATTGTCATTAACAAGCATGCTAATGACAAAAATGTAGGTACGGGCTTATTTATTAGCTCCCTCAATGGCTTATGTAAAATCCTTATATACTTATTGTCATCGACTCTGCCTGTGTGTGTGTGTGTGTGTGCGTGCGTGCGCGCATGTGTGTAAGAGACCCAACAAAGCTGAATGGCTCAGAATAATAAAAACACTATATTGTGCTTCCAAACTAGCTATTTTATCATGTAAAATATGGCATTTTCTAAAATAATGCATTTATACGCATTCGAAATCCGATTTGATCCCTGGATCCTTTCAAGACTACTCTTGCATACTGCCTTCATGTATGTGTTGCCTGTGTTCCTGCTTCATTCTAAGAACACACAGCGTTCCCTGTGACATTACATAAGCCTGAACACAGACAAGAGGGCAGCACTGCTCCCCCGGGGTGAAGCTGGTCCCTTCAGAGCCACCACTCAACGCACACAAATTCAGGAGTGTTGGCATCACTTTAATTGCCAGTATTTGCCCATTCTCAACCTATAAAAATGACAGTTTCCCGTGAACGTACATGGGCAGACGGACCTACACAGGCGTAACAAAGCATCAGAAGACCCCGTGGCGTGTGTCACTCAGAGGTGACGACAGCCAGGTCTGTAGGCAGGAAAACCGAACGTCGGTCCCTCTGGAAACGGGCGAGCCGTGGCTTCATCTATATTTTAACCGCAAACATGCACAAAGAAAAATGATTTTTAAAACAGGTGTCCCAACCAAACCATGACCAATAGACGCCTGGTCTTTGTTCTAGGAGATGCCTTTTCAGAGGTACCGAGGAGGTTACATCACCAGATGTCTAATCTAAGGACGACCAGCGCCAAAGATTGCGTTGCGCTCACACCAGGAGTCCCTGGCCCCAGCTCCACATGCATGAAAACATGCACCAAACACGGGTTCCCAAAGACGGGTCTAAAGAACAGTCCCCGGCCACACCGCCACGCTCCCCTCCCTGCCACCTGACAGCTCCGAGCCTTGCAGGGATGGCAACCGCGCAGCCGGACGGGCCTGCCAGCGAGGCCGGGCGAGAGGGGGCCCCAGATGCCCGCCCGGGGGGCAACACCCATCACCCTCCTGGCAAGTGCCTAAAGCAGACGAGGGACTCAGCACAATGACAGCTCCGGAGAAAGCCCGTGGGCACAGTACCTTTCTGTGTCTGCCCCTCTTCCATATTCTCCTCCATGGCCACCGCTCCTCCGTAGGATCCGGTCCACGGAATTAATCAGAAGCTCAATGAGATGCCGGGCAACGGGCGGCTTTCCTTCCTGGGAGGCTCCGGCAGCAGAGGCGTGGGCAAGCCCCCGGAGCTGAGCCCCGGCTCCTCGCGCCTCTTGTTTGCTTGGAGACAGGCTGTCAAGTGCAATTTCATTCAAATGACTCTGCCGTGAAGATTATCAATTTTTCTTCTCAAAGCTGCCCATTGTGGAGCCGTGGAGGCAGGGAGTCACGCAAACAGCCTGCGAGTTTTGGGGGGAAATCTGGTCTGGATCCCAGGAGCGGGGACTCTATGATTCATAAGCCTCGCTTTGCATTTAAATGGGGGGGAAAGGAAGAGAGGGTTGTATTGAATTCTGGGCTTTAAATTGGAAGCAGGCTGGGCTGCGAACAGACGGAGGGGTGGCCCCCGACAGGAAGCAGACCACCACCCGGAACCCCCCTTCGCCACCACAGTGGGCAAGCCCAGAGCCTGTCCCTCTCACTGCAGCAGGAGTGGCTTCCCCGGCCACATACCTTGCAAAATGCGTTTTCCTTTCTTCCCCTCACGAAGGATCTAGTTAATTTGATTAAAGAGTGCCCCAAAGCATACAGTTATACCATCGCCAGGTCTAATCTGCAAAGGGTTATTATTACGAGAGGATGTGTAAGCTCACACCTTTCAGATTTAAAAAGATATAGAATGATACGGCTTTCAAGAGAATAACTATCAATCTTTAAGCCTGAAAGATATGTTTTAAGCAATTGTTTTTCCTCAGCGCCACAGGACTCCTCAAGGAAAGGGAGGAAAAACACCAATATCACATAAAAGAATCTATCGCTGTCTTTGTAATTTATTGTTCTGACCACAGCCCACCAAAACTGCTGATTTTAAATGGGAATCTCTTGAAAGAGAATTGTTTCAGGGGTCATTACTGGGGACGGAGGAGGAAGAAATTCTAGAAAAGGAACAGGGGGCTAAGCAATTTATAATGGGCGTCTGCAGTCTGATTTGGAATGCAAATCCCAGCCTTGCAGGCTGGTGAGAAACTCGCATTTGTGCTTCAGCCTCTGAGTGGCAGGCCACAACCCCAGGGCCCCCACGCTGCACAAAAGGTGCAGTGAGAAAACAAACAGTGTCTCTTTCAGGGGAAAAACCTTCGCTAGAACCTGAAGGAGGAAGAATCCCTGTCTCTGTTTCCATCGGTAAGCAAGTACACAGAGAAACACACACAGACATGCACACACACGCGCATGCACACACATGCACACACATGCACGCACACACATGCACACACATACATGCACACACACGCAACACACACCCGCATGCACACACACACACATGCATGCACACAGGCACACTGTATTCCTTCCCTTTCATCAAAAACACTTCACAGCCTAAGCATATCTACCATATGTGTTCCCGGCATTACAGAATGCATTTCACATGCATTTTAAAAAGTGGGTCAGAAGCATGTTACACATCATCCTCTAAATCATTACAAAAGCAACTGTTTAGAAGAGACTTCTTGTGCAACATTCCATTTTCTTTCTCGTGTTTTCTCATAAAAGGATGGCTCATCTTCTTGATTCTGTAATCACCTGCATTTGCTTTCTCTAGTCAGCTGAGCTGAGCCCCTAGGTAAGGATAATTGAAATAAATCGGAAACTAGTCGCATCTGCGCCCCAGGGTTGGTGAGAGGCCCGCCTGCTCCAGGCAGGGGCCGAGAGGAAGGCACCGAGCTCCGGGCCGCAGGCCACATGCAGCTGCCGCCACCCGGGCTGAGCTCCCCTGGCCTGCCCTCCTGCAGAGGCAGCGCGCTCCTCCTGACATGCCCTGTGCATGTCATACCTCACAGGTCACCGGTGAAACAGACCATTAACAGGCAAAGCAATAGAAACAAAGCCACTTTAAATTCTTAGAGCACTTTACAACCTACAGAACACATGTGTGTGCATTGAGCCTTTTGTAAAAAGAAACAGGGAAGATGCTATTTCCTCCCATTTTATGCTGGAAAAACTGAGACCTGGGTACACCAAGGCATGGGCCAGTCAAGGACCAAGGAAGTCTCGCAACCCATGTCCACGACGTCCTGTCTGAGGCTGTGGGCGAGGCCGCGTTTCCTGCTGCTCTGTCCTCCAGCATCTTCAAGTTCCAGCCTCGGGCCTCAGCCTTCTTCCTGCCCCGCACAGGAGGGGGACTGGAGGGGGACGGAAGGGACAGGAAGGCACTGGGCGAGACCAAGGGAAAAGCAGGCGTGACTTGTTTCCCTTCTGGAAACCTAGTTGAGCACCACGTTCCGATAGTGACCCACCGTTCGTCCAAGACAGGCTTTTCCCCCCAAAATTGTTACCGAGAGAAGACAACAGCATCGTACACAGATTTTTAAATGTACAAAGAACCACCTCAAATGCTAGCCAGATGGACTCGTGTAGAGAAACGTGTGCGCGCAGCTCCCTATGGCAGGCCCCCATCAGAGCGAGGTCAAGTCTTCCGTTGTGGTCAAGCACACATGACACATACGACATGACCCTTGTGATCCTGGCTCAGAGCACAGTCCCGTGGCAGCAGGCACAGTCACCACTGCCACCATCCGTGTCCAGAGCTTCTCATCCTCCTACAGGGAGACTCTGACCCCATGAAGCACAAACTGCCCTTCTCCTCTCCCCTCTTTGAGTCACTGTGGTTGATTTTTGATGTTTTTAGAATTGTTCTTTTTTAAAGTCTTGAACTAATATTTTTAACAACCCAGTATCTGAAAACTAGTGAGAAAAAAATGGTCCTGGCTACTGTGGCTCACTGGGTGAGCATCGACCCATGAACCAGGAGGTCACGGTTTGATTCCTGGTCAGGTCACATGTCCGGGTTGTGGGCTCGATCCCCAGTAGGGATCATACAAGATGCAGCTGATCGGTGTTGATGTTTCTCTGTCTTTGAGAAATCTCCCTCTCCCTCTCCCTCTCTCTTCCTCTCTCTCTAAAAATCAATAAAAACACATTTAACAAAAAAGAGAAATAGTTGACAGTGTTTATAGACCAACTTTATGGATTCTAAAAGCTACTCTATGAGCCTTAAGAATGGACAATGTTTTCCTTCTTGGTCTCCTTCAAGACCTGTAAGATGAGATGACAAGATGGCTCATCTAGCATTCTTTTCATTATACCACATTGTATTCCCCTCTCTCTATTTTCAGTCATTTATTTAAAAATATGAGTTCAATTGCTAGCTTAAAAATATGGTAACAAATGTCCATCACAATTTCCCTTCCAAATATTGTCTAGGAAATGTTTATAACATATCCCCATTTTCCTGTGTTAGCTAGAAGACACATTGCCCACTAAACCTCAACCTGTTGGAAGTCCTCATTTCTCCTAATTCACCCTAATTTGGAGTTGGCACTTTCTCTAACACTTCATCTTGTCTTTATAAACATTTTATTATATAAGCCAAGAAAATATCTACATTTTCCTCTAATAGATAATCAGTCATCTTTGTGATTCAAGGTTCAACATAGAGACAAGGAAACAGAGTTACGGATCAAATAGCAAGCTGAGGATCTCAAAGTCAGCATCAACTGAGGGAAGTGGAAAACCATGGTCAAGGTCCATGGGTCAGACACAGAAAAAAGGATGTGTGGAAACACAGTCATATGAACCAAGTACACAGCACACAGGACAAACCACCATGAGCCTTGTGTAAAAAATGCTCTTTTCTTCAAATGTTTCAGACACAGATCCATCATTAGCTCAAAAAAAAGTGTCTTAGTTGGTTTTACTGCTGGTGTAAGCTCTAGGTCAGAAATTGACAGCCATAGAATTTTCTCAAAGAGACTTAAAATGACCACAAACACTTGAATTTTTTAAATGGTCAAAGTAGCAGAACATTCTTTGGGGTTGTGCAATGGTATGATACAATTGGTTCACAGAACATCCAACTCTTAAGAGTTGTAATGACCATTAAGAGTTGGAATGAACACGGATGTTCTAAACTTAAGTATCGGCAGGACGCACAAGTCACCAGTAAACTCCCCACGGCAGCTGTCCTCGGTAAAACGCAAGGTTTTCACACGCATAGGACCTGCTGTAGGCAAGAGAGACAATTCCCTGTCGTGACGATGTTTACAGCCTAACAGCGCAGGCAGGTCCAAAGCCTCCATTCTGTGCGACATGTGAAGCTGATACGGAAACACGGGCGCGGGAGCCGTGGAGCCCACAGCAAGGAGAGCTGGCCTGCTCTCCGGCTCGCAGCTGGGCAAGTGTTCTTGCTTTTCTGGAAGGCATAGGCTGATCTGACTTTCAGAGGCTGAACGAGTTTCTCACGGCGGCCCAGCTGGTGATTGAAGGAACTGGGGTTTGAATTTTGGTCTTTCTCTGTCTACATTCACCCCCAGAGAAAAGATAAGTCATTCAGTACTAAGCACAGCCATGAGGCAGGTCATGTCAGGTTGCCTTCATTTCTGAATAAAGCCTCAGTGTTACCTTAGTGACAATGGACATAGCTTACACCTCAGCTGAAGGATGGACTTTTTTCCTCCATTCATTTGAACTAAAGTTTAATAATTTAGAAATATCAGCTAAGCTTAACCTTACACACCGCATTGGATATTGCAAATGACAAGCCTATAAAAATAAATAAATAGGAAGAGAGAGAGAGAGAGAGAGAGAGAAGGAGGGAGGGAGGAAGTACATGTCGGGCAAAGCTACAGCTTTTACACAATATGGTGCACAGAGAAATGACAAGGAAAAACAAGACTCCATCTCCTCAGCTTTGTAATAGGCATGTTGGTCTTCTTGCTTATACATTCCACTGCAAGCACTTTTATGGGTGAAAAAATATGTGAACGTCTACTCTTACATTTCCAGAGATCATCGTAGGTGATCTACAAATTCTTATCTCTAGGAGGAGACTACTCACTGATGGTCAACTGCTCTCATTCTTCCCAATGGCCTGGACCAGTAATCCACACCAATGACCGAAAGGCAGGGGGGAGCAGGCAAGCCAATAAAGGCACTTCCTTCCCGACTCCCGACTCCCAGTGGGGGTGTAACTTCTGCATTGTCCCTTTTTTTAAAAAATATTTTAAAAATATATTTTATTGATTTTTTACATAGAGGAAGGGAGAGGGAGAGAGAGTTAGAAACATCAATGAGAGAGAAACATCGATCAGTTGCCTCCTGCACACCCCTACTGGGGATGTGCCCGCAACAAAGGTACATGCTCTTGACCAGAATCGAACCTGGGACCCATTCAGTCCGCAGGCCGATGCTCTATCCACTGAGCCAAACCAGTTAGGACTCCCTTTTTGAGCTGGATATCTGAAGATATTTTGGGGTGTGTTAGTCCTGAGCAAGAGACCTTTGACTGTGACCTTCTCTCCATTCATCAAAGACAATACAGATACGCTCAAGTCCTGCATGTACCAGAAACGGCCAGCAAATGTTTGCCCAAGAAAGTTTTATTGGCAACAGCATATGGTCTATTTGGGTGACAGACCATGGCTCCAGGAATATCGACACACTCTAGTCTTCGAGTGACACAAATCACCTACATCCTACCAGACCTCTGCCGCCAGTGCTCACTGTCAGGTTCATGGCCCTGGAGCTCATGCTAGGCTCCCCCTGGCTGTGAGCAGTCTGGCCATCCCTCCATTTGCAACTGTTCTTTATGGTTTTCTGCTGGACGCACAAGTCACCAATGCACAGCCCACTGCAGTGTCCTCGATAAAATGCTAGGTGCGTTCCGGGCTGGCTACTGCCAATACTGAGGGAGAAGTACTTTACTTCCTCCCTCTGCCCCACTGCCTGAATTTCAAGGGTATCTGTCTTCAACTCTCATTTGCCAAGAACCATCCATTTTTCATGTTTAATAGTTCAGTATGGAAGCTGTTTCAGTATGTATTCCCGTCATTGAGAGCAGATGCCATAAGTCACCCTTGTTTCTCCCTCACGGCTGGTGAAGTCAGACTGAGGACCGACCTGTGGATGTTGACCTGCCTAGCTTTGCAGGGACTGGGCTTAACTCTTCTTGTTCAATAATATTTAACAAATATTTGTGCGGCCACTCACTGCAGGCTAGGCACATTTTTATCCTACTGATTATTTACAACCCTGAAAATAAGTGGTGTCCCCAGTTATTGGTGACAGGACTGAGGCTTTGACAAGCAAATAATTTGTACAAGTCCCGCAGCTGTGAGGAAGCAAAATTTGAACACGAGCTCTCAAATTTTCATTGTTTCTATTACTTTAAATGACTTGGTAAGCAAAAGGCAAATAAGTGTTTACTAATCAATCCCTGAAAATAAGTGACATAAAAAAATATATTTAAAAGTTGCTCTTGTGTAGCTAGATAAGTAAGATGGCAGTATAAAGGTGGGCATGTCTGCTATATCACATTTGTTAGACACACACACACACACACACACACACACACGCTAGTCATTACTTATTGACACATTATAGCTATGTAGTACATAGTGTATCCTATCTAATAAAAGAGTAATATGCAAATTGACCGTCACTCCAACACACAAGATGGCTGCCCCCATGTGGACACAAGATGGCCACCACAAGATGGCCAGCAGGGGAGGGCAGTTAGGGGTGACCAGGCCAGCAGAGGAGGGAAGTTGGGAGGGACCAGGCCTGCAGGGGAGGGCAGTTAGGGGTGACCAGGCCTGCAGGGGAGGACAGTTAGGGGTGACCAGGCCTGCAGGGGCGGGCAGTAAGGGGCAATCAGGCTGGCAGAGGAGCAGTTAGTCATCAATCAGGCTGGCAGGGGAGTGGTTAGGGGGTGATCAGGCTGGCAGGCAGAAGCAGTTAGGGGCAATCAAGAAGGCAGGCAGGCGAGCAGTTGGGAGCCAGCAGTCCTGGATTGTGGTAGGATCAGGCCTAAAGGGGCAGTCGGACATCCCTCGAGGGGTCCCAGGTTGGAGAGGGTGCAGACTGGGCTGAGGGACACACCCCCCGTGCACGAATTTCATGCACCGGGCCTCTAGTATGATAATGGTAGTCATGATGATGATGGTGATTATGATGATGATAGCTAATGCTACTATAAACGCTTTGGATGTGCCAGGCACGGTTGTAAAAACACTATACACATTGCCCCATTAATCTTCACAAGACCGCTCTGAGGTGGGTACTATTATCATCCCCATTTCACAGATATAGAAACTGAGGTGCAAAGGGTTTACGTGCTTTTACCAAGATCACACAACTAAGGAACGAGAGCTGAGGTTCAAGGCGGCTGGTCTGTCCGCAGGGTACATGCCCTCCATCCGCTTGGAAGGAATGTACACCTCAAACAGGCTCCTGTTGTACCTGGGCCCGGCACGCCGCTGCTCAGTGCTGGCTTACTGTCCTTCCTGGGTTTGTCCATCTTCACATGTGTCTCCGTTATTTCTGACTTACTTCTCCATTTATTTGTTGACATATGCTTCCTGACTTATTTCTGTCTGTGACCCCATATATAACCTAGGCCTGTGGTCGGCAAACTGCGGCTTGCGAGCCACATGCGGCTCTTTGGCCCCTTGAGTGTGGCTCTTCCACAAAATACCATGGCCTGAGTGAGTCTATTTTGAAGAAGTGGCGTTAGAAGAAGTTTAAGTTTAAAAAATGTGGCTCTCCAAAGAAATTTCAATCATTGTCCTGTTGATATTTGGCTCTGTTGACTAATGAGTTTTCCGACCACTGTGACCTAGGCTAACGGGGCTAAGAAAAAAAGTGGGCTGAACACCTTTATATTTTGTTTGGGGATTTTCATTCATCCCCTGAATTGGAAATGTAAGATTCACTTATTTATGTGTTCTTTTAAAAACTTACACAATAATTCCTTTTTATTGTAAATAATATAGCATCTATTTTTACTTGCCCTTTAATTATCAACTAGTAATGAAGGCTAGCTTTCTCCAAGCAGGCAGAGTGGCTGAAAGAAATGCCCTTTAGTTAATTACTGCGGGTCCCCATGGAGCTACACTCTGGATACATTACACTCACTGGAGAGAAACGAAATGGTGCTGGAGTCTAGCAGACTGTATGCTTAACCTGAAGACACCAGAAAGCACCAGGGTAAATGACTGGTCCACGCTGCAAAAGCCTTGAATGGCTACTCTGTTTACTGTAACATTACCTCCTGTGGCACATTTTTTTAAAAGAAAAGCTCAAAGCTCTAAGCTTCCATTCCCAGAGTCTAGATTACTTTATGACCGACTGCAGGGAGTAATTTATTTTGAACGGACCAATGCCCCCGTGAATCAAGCACAAATTCCTCCACATGAAGTTGAAAATCCCCCACCGCTGGGCTCCACGTCAGAAACAGCCTCTTTCCCTGTTTGCAAAGCAAATCTGTGTATTAATTAGATTAACTGGCAGGCTTCCCCCATCCTCTCCTCCCCTAGGAGGGTGCCTGAAATTCGATTTCCATTCACTTCATTTTCCTAATATTGCTCTCAATAGTCATGAATGGGACGTCTGATTTCTGACTGTAAGGCCCAATTTACCATCTTAGTTCTAGATGAGTTCCTGACACCGTGGATGCCACACAGAGATGTGTCCGCATCGGCTCTCCCTTGGTTTTTACTCTCAATCCCATCTCCACTTTCCTTTGTTTGTTTCTGAAAATTCTGGCTTTCTCATCTTTCTCTCAAAGCACTCAGCAACTCATTTAATAACAAGCAAATAAACAACAACAACAAACACACACACTATTCTTTGGCCAGCTGATTCTAGAAATATTTTTAATCTTGACCTCTCACAAGTATTTAAGATTTAAACCTTAACCCCAAATAAATAAGAAGACAGTGTTTTTCCCACTTAAGTAAATTACCTGACAGTATAAGGGAAGCTTCATATCATTTTTTTTTTCTTTATAAACACAAGGAGTATAAAACAAACTGGTATAGTAAGTAATGTAACAAATTCCTAAAAATTGTCCTGGCTAGTCCAAAGATTTTGTATGAGGACAATTATTACAGTATAATTAATAATACTAATGTATGGTTTCATCTCAACATCATTAGCATAGTTCTTACGATGTATCAGAAATTGTGCTAAGCACCATTCAGAAAGCACACCAGCCTCCCATAGGCTCTGGCGAGAACCAATGACAGCTGAGACATCAGGAAGGAAACATTAACTGGGGTATTGTTCTATTTTTTTTAATAAAATGTTAACATATGTGACAGAAACTACATGATTTTATATCTTGATCTCTATTTTCTAATCTCCAAAAATGATCCAAACTTTGGCATTTATCCATGTAGAAATACTATGTTTATTGGGTGTATTATTCACGGCTCTTTTGGTACAAAAGATGGAAAGCCAACTCCAAGAAGCTGAACCCAAAGCGGATTTCTGGTGTTCGTCTACAAAGTGGGCAGGTCTTGACAGGGAACGTTGGTCCCAAGCATGCCTGCCCACAAGGGTGAGAAGGAGGGATTCCGGCCTCTCCCATTTCTGCCACCTGACACCATCCTCTCCATTCTAGACTCCTCTGCCAGCAGGAATCATGGTTGACAACAGTGCCGCACCTCAAGGTCCACACCTCAGTGCAGTACCAGAAGGAAGGATTGCTCCAACAGGTGGGAGGGCTGGCTGGGAGAACCATTTCCCACAACTCGAAAAGGTTCTGCTCCCAGAAGATCCGAGGGGCTGGGCAGCAATGATGAAAGTCTTCTCCGGATAGATGTTCAATGCAAAGGCAAACCTATCAGCCGCGAGAATTTCCGGTGAACACTGAGGAGGGACAAAGACTCCCAGGGAGGCAATTAGGGAGACAAGACAAATGGAGTGAGAATGTGGGCCACTGAAAAAGGCAGAGAGTTGGTGGGAAAATGATAGAAAGCCTGTCTGCACGTCTACGGAGCCCTTCTCGGCCCTGACTCCCCACGGTGCCCATAGAACTCTGTGTGAGCGGAATAGCAGGCACAGAGCAGTGGGAAATGCAGTGATTCCGACAAGTTCAACTCCTCCCTCAGGATCAAGGACATGCCCAGTGAACGCACTCTGCTGGGGACCGCAACGGCTAAAAAATTGTAAGAAGTAGATGTCCACCTCGGAACCTAATCCAGGAGGATGCGTAGCATATGTGCGCAGGGCCTCTCGCTGTCATTGAGCACCGCTGGTCTGGTTTCAGACAGGAACCATGGGAGGCAGAGCAGGCGAGTAGATGGGCTCAGGGAGCAGGTCAAGGACCAGAAAACATTTGCAGTGGCTTCTATGTGTCTACCCTGGCATGCGGTCACAGTGGCGGTCGCGCGTCACGCAGCAAACCCAGCACACAGCCCATCAGCACGGAAGGGAACAAAGCCTGAATGTGCCCTGACCGAGTGTCACCTCCCAGCACACTGGCTGAATCCAGATTGGACACATGTTGGATTACAGGCCCCGGTAGTGGCTGTTTCCTCTAGCCAGACTCAACGGCGTATCTTTGCGGCCCTGCCGTGGGGGCTCCGTTTAGCTTTCTGAAGATGTGCGGGTGGGAGAGCAACAGGCAGAGACTCACTATCGTGCTGGCTGGTCTGTGCTATTGTCTTGTTTTCAGGTGTCTTTACCCCTTCCTCAGTCCAGCTCACAAAGCGGCCTTCCATCCTTCATGCCTATTTCTTCCCAGCCAACAGATCTCCTTTTTGGAATAAGGCCAGGTAGGGAGATGCAATTAAATCTTCTTAGCCAAGTCTCCTTCAGCCCCGCAGAGTTCTCAGTGGAGAAGTGAGATGCATTGTGTCCCCGTTTAACAAACAAGGGAATCGAGGGACGGAGAAGGTCCGCAGTGCTCCACGGCAGACACTGTGACTCACTGGGACCATCCGACTCTTTCCCCACCAGCAGCCACCGATTCTGTTTGGTCCCCAGTGGGCACCTCAAGCCAGCAATGCCCAGGCAGCACCCAGGACAAGCAGCAGCTGCCAGGAGAGGACAGAGAAAAGCATCCTTCCGCCCTCATGGGTCTTGAGTTAGAAATGAGGAAACGGGCTCGCAGCGCCGCCCCGCCATCCATCCAGACTCTGCAGGGGTCCTCAAACTTTTTAAACAGGGGGCCAGTTCACTGTTCCTCAGGCCGTTGGAGGGCCGGACTATAGTTTAAAAAAAACTATGAACATATTCCTGTGCGCACTGCGGGCCCGGGACGCGTCGGCTGCTAAGCAGGACAGGCAGCGGCACCCGGCGGGCCGGATAAATGTCCTCGGCGGGCCGCATGTGGCCCGCGGGCCGTAGTTTGAGGACCCCTGGTCCAGAGAAATGCTGCCGTGCCAGTCTCTGAGCTGGCGTGCTTTGGAAGAAGCCAGCTCTACTGGGCACTGCTTCGCATGGTGCCAGCTAACCCAGGGCCTGACACCCATGGCAACTTCGGAGGGAGGCGCTCTCTGGGCTGCAGAGTGGCTGTTGACCACCCCACCCAGCGAGCCGTGTGGAGCTTTACAGCGATGGCCTGGCTTCCACGGGGCAGAGGAAATGGGCCGTCGGATGTCCCCGAGCCTTCCGCGGGCTTCAGGCCCAGCGTGGGGGAGGGGCCATGTGCTTCAGCTGAGGGACAAGACTCCACCGTCCCTGAGAACTGGGTTTAGGGTTGTATTCTTGCTGGTTTGTTTGCTTGGGAGGTCACAGAGTCTTTCAAAAGCGAGAAATGGGGCAGGATGCTCAGTTCTTCTCAAGGCGCCGTCTGCAGCTTAGTGACATCGGGGTTCGCAGGGTGACCTGGTGGAGGACCACGGAGGGAGGACTGTGGGGAGTGGGGGCATAGAGGGGGGACCATGGAGGGAGGTAACCAGGAGGAGGAGGGGGTGATGGGTAGAACCAGGAGGGTGCCTGTGGGATTACTGAGAAATGGTGAAATTCTGGAACTATCTGGAAGGCAGCGGTGACCGAACTTTCTAGGAGCGTGCGGTGAGGTGCGTGAGAAGGGAGCTGAGAAGGACACAGGAGCTCTGAGCCTGGGCTGAGAGGAAGCTGCTGTCCAGGGAGGTGGGGCAGGAGGAGCTGGTCTGGGGAAGAAAGGACCGAGGACCCCTCTTCCTGTCACAGACAGATGTGGCTATTTCCCCAGCAGTTAGCACTCAGTCACTTGTGGCCACGTCCGTCTCTGTGGCTACAATTAAGCACTAGCGTCCCTACTTGGCATTCTCAGCGTGGCTGGGTCTGAAGTCGTGCCAGAGCAGAAGGGAGACTGTTCCACCCGTGAGCACACGTGGTGATGCGACACATTCTACAAGGAAAACCTGCTCTTGAAGAGAGCAGTGCCTGCACCTTGAGACCAAAAACCAAGCTCCTGTTTTCTTTGATTCCACAAAGCACCCAGCACAGTGCCTTGCAAAGGAGAGCCATTCAATGGATGTTGGATAAACCTTTCGTGCACACACACACACACACACACACAGACGCTTCCAATGATGACTTTTCATGGTGCAATCAGTGACTGTGCTTGTGTTTTCCAAGGTAAGGGGTTGAGAGAGAAAATAAAGCCTGTCTTAATCTGTGTATGAGGATTCACCATTCATTTTGAAATGGTTCCCTTTCTCCCACAGAAAAACAGAAACCAGCACCATAGCATCACCCAAGCTTCGACAGGAAGACTGTTTGAACGCTGAATGCACCATGCAGTGCAGATAAACAGTGCTCTGTAACCCGGGCCACAGACGCGGTGACTTGTGAAACGCGTCTCCCTGGCATCTGAGGGAATAACCCGCTGAAGTTGGCTCATGGGTCCGACTGTCTCGCAGGGAGATCGTGGGCATTCATGGGAATCGCAGACTCAGGCATCAAACTTCCGGTGCCTGCTCTCCCTTCACCGAAAGCCCCCCACCCCCACCTGAAAAAAACCGCTCTTCTCATAATGTTCTTTATCTCTGGAAATGAAAACCCATATTTCCACTTGCTCAGGAAAAATTAAAATAGAAATAAAACCACACATGAAATGCTACAGCCTTAAGTAAGGAAGTTACAACTTCATTCTCTGCCTATGGTACCAAATGCCGGGTCCCTGCAGACTCAGCTTCTACTCTGAGGAAGCAGGACTGACTATGGGCAGACACAAGTAGACTCAGTTACTACGTCGCAACCCACGTTTAGTCCATTACTCCTGCTGGCCATAGGCTATGGTGTTTCTAAGAGTTGGAAGTTGTGATCTATACAGGATACTAGGTCTGTCTTCAGAAATAAGTCAAAATAAATAGCTATTTGAGGCATCATTTCCCACTGTTCTTTCATCTTAACATAGCTAGTGAATTTCACTCAAGGTTATCCAAGATAAGGCACAGGTTAATAGGCTCCTTACAAGGCTAGATGTTTAAATATTAAATACACAGTGTTGGTGCAAGATAGCCACTTTGCGTTCAATCCACACATTATACCACGCACTAGAATAAACCCCAAATGAGTCAGAAGAAAGCAAATAATATGAAATGTGTTACAAGAAAACATAGATGATTTCCGCTGTTGTCTAGATAAGGGAACAACATTTCCAGCTATGACTAATATCCCAGATGCAATAAAAGAGAAAAATATTCTACTATGTTAAAGTGAAAAAGAGACTTCGCATGAAAAATAAGCAAAACCAAAGGACACACTGGCAGAAAATCATTTTGACTTCATCAAGAGTAAGAACATTCCCCGTTGAAAGACGCTGTTAAGAACAGTCAGGTCACGTCCCTAGCTGAGAGCCACGCTTCCGCTATCTGACAATGACCTTGTGTCCAGGGGGCGAGGGAAATCTGGCAACTCAACATGTAAAAACAAACACGATGATTAAACCAACAGGCAAAGGGTTTGAACAGCAACAGGCACTTCGCCAAAAGAGGAGGGGCCGCTCCCCCTTCTCCCTGTGGGACAGACCAGGCTTGACCACCGGTTTTCCAGGAACACGCCCGAGAGGACGAAACGATGAGCCCCGGGGATTCCCACCTCGCTGTTCGTTTATGGCTCCTCCAGAGTGTCTTCACGTCTCCCCTGCCAACAGAGGGCACGCCCCTTTATCTGCACGGGCCGGAGAGGACCCTACCGAACAATGCTCCACCATCCTCTCTTCTGAGAATGGCACGTAAAGGTGATTCCTAAAAGGGGCGGCCGTGTGAATCGTGGTTCCCTGAGTGCCATGGCCACGAGCCTTCTCCCGCATGGAGAGGGATGGTTTCCTTGGGCCGAAGCACCGAGGCGGGCCGCCTGGCCACCTCCCGTCCAGCAGGAGCGTGTGGTCAGGTCTGAGGGCAGATGTTGGAAAGCAGCTGCAGCTACAACTCTCGAGTAGAACAGAGAGTCCCCTCGTAACGAACAACAATCCCAACCCATGCCAAAGTCTCCAGAGCACAGGAGAATGTGTCGTTTGGAAATGTAGGACTCATTTCTATCTTTAAGATATCTATTCCGTGATTTAGGAAGCGGGGGAGTATCTGGCCAGTTTGAATGAATTTTCTCCGTTATTTGTTACTTCAATAAATATGTATGGAGCCCTTTTGCATGGCGAGGACAGAGAATAAACCACTAATATAATAAACATATTTCCAAGTTTTATACGTGTCAAGGGTGTATCTGGCTACAGTGAGAGAAGAAACAGGGTGTCATGGATCACTTCAGGGTAAACCCAGGGACCAAAGGCTTGCTGTGCTTGAGGAGTGGGTGGGAGAGTGGTGGAGAACGGTGAACGATAATGATGGCAGACACATCGGTGGAGCAATTATTTGCCTAAAATTACTGTTCTAATTACTCTCCATGTATGAAAACGTTTCATTGTCAATAACTCTGTTGCTAAACCCATTTTACAGATAAAGAAACTGAGAAAGAGATAGTTGAAGTAATTTTCCAAGGCTGTCCAGCTAGTTAGTGGCATAATCTATATCCAAACCCATCAAATCTCTCTCTAGGAATGAATTCCAGAGTAAGCAGCTGCTGAGTAGTAAAGGAACCCGTGGGCCAAGGTGAGGACTTGAATGATCAACACGAGTAGTTAAATGATTCTGTTCATGGTTCAAAAATTTTCCCTGTATAAGCTGTACTCACACAACCAATAATCAGGTGAAAGTGACATCACATTTTAAAAGCTTGAAATTGGCATTGAATCCTGCTTTTGTGTTTTGTATTATCCTCCTTTTAAAAGAAACCCTACACCTTCGAGCCAGGAGCTAAGGATCTACATCTAATGTACACTCCTGGGAAGTCTCCCCCTCTAAGTTTTTAAGAAATTATATTGATAAAAACATCGAAAACCAGTAAAGATTGGTGTTTTATTTGAAGAATAAGGATGCTTGTCCCAAACCAACTGAAACTGATAGGGAATCTATAAAAAGCAAAGCAGACAGATAAACCTACTTGAAAATCTTATTTCCATGACAACAGAAACAGAGCATTAAAGGGCCAGCACACCTCCGCAATGCGCCACTGCTGCCACATCCAACCCCCTAAAATATTTTCGAGAGAAGGAAAAATCTTCCATGCTAAATTATAACTACGCATGTGAAAACATGCTAGCCCTTTCTAAAAACAAGGGTAAGAAGCCAATATTTTTAATAGTCAGATGCAAATGAGCAGCTTTTCTAGTGATTCTGGGAAATGCAGAAATAAAATGGATAGCATCACTTCACACTGCATACAAACTACATGTTTTGTAGCTCCCATATTTGTAATTCAACTCATCATTTAACAAATTGCTCAGTTAGTCCTATTGCTTTACAATAACATACAGAGTGCTTGCTCGTGAATACACATGGAGCCAAAATACTTTTTTTATTCAAAAATATGATTAAGCTACACATAGTTATTCATACTTGGATCGTCCAGATATTAGAATTTAGTTATTTTTGGTGTTGCATATATAAAACACGTGAGAAAATTCTGGAAAATAGCTTTGTTTCTCTAAGGTAATAACAATATTTTGCACAGAGATCTTTTGGGGGATAATGTTTCTAAAGTTTCCTAAATTCTCCAAAGGCAAATTATCATTAAATTATGTAAGATAATTGAAGTTCTAAATGCTATTTAAAATTATATGCACCAGCCCAGCCAGTGTGGTTCAGTGGTTGAGCGTTGACCTATGAATCAGCAGGTCACAGTTCGATTCCCTGTCAGGGCACATGCCTGGGTTCGAGCCCGTGTGGAGCGTGTGGGAGGCAGCCGATCCATGATTCTCTGTCATCATCGATGTTTCCATCTTTCTCTCCCTCTCCCTTTCTCTCTGAAATCAAAAATAAAAATAAAAATATATTTTCTAAAATGAAACTGTATGTACCACATCATAGATTTTAAAGGCATTATGGGATTGAGTTTGGTCTTCACAGAAACCCAGTGTGAATGGAAAGGGAGACACTCTCACCGGCCTTTCTTTCATCAGTGAGGCCTTTAATGCTCGCCATCATTACATGCTAAGTGGACACAGAAGAATAAACATATCTACCTGAGAAGACGGAATTAGAAAAACTAGAAAAAGTCATTTTACCTAATTTAAACTTTTTGTTTTGAGATGATTACAAATTCTCACATAGTTGTAAGAAGCAATGCAGAAAGTTCTTGAGCATAATTTAACCAGTTTCTCCCCCTGGGGACATCTTGCAAAACTATAGCACAAATTCCAGATGGGCCTAGAGTATTCTGGAGAAAAAGAGATAAGCTAGAGCTAATTTGATGTTTTAACAGTTTATTTCAAAGGTCATTTTAAAAACAAAGCTAAAGATAAGCTGAGAAAAAATTTGCACAGAATTTAATAAGTGCCATAATTTTTCTTTAATATGACAAATATGTAATTATGTGGGTCTAAATCTCTCTCACCTCAAACCCAGAGGTCATGGGACCCCCAAGGTTAGTGCAGAAGACAGCCATTCTTCACATGCCTCCCCCACAAAGCTAAGCCATCTGAACCCCTCTTTACCCACTGTCAACATCACTTTTATCCCAATAGCAACGCTTTCCCTCTTCACCATATAAAACCAGAGATGTGAACTGTCCTTCAGTGTTTGTCTGATTTTGCTCCTGTCTTGACTTGTCCATTTGGGGTTTCAATGACCCCAATTTTCTCTACGCAGACTGCCCATGCTCATTCTCACATGTAACCCTATTCCATGTTTGCTCTTCATGACTTTCTTTAAAACCCAACTCTGTTGGGCTGATTCTGCCATATCACATTGAAATTCACACAGGCATATAATAAGATACTGCACAGAATTCAAGAATTTGAGGTACATAATATCAAATTCAAAGAATTTCCGACATGTAACAACTATATTAATACTAACATACAGGTTGTGACAAAAGTAGGTTTCCAGTTGCTCGTATAAATAATAGTACGATAATTAATAACTAATAGTACAAGCCTGCACTCTATTTCAAGTACTCACCACTCTAAACCTCCCCTTGCCCCACCTGTAAAACATTTCTGTCCTCGTTTAATCCCCTACCTCTAAAATGAAGCCTTGATGTGACTGAACCTACATATGAAGGAATGGAGGTGAGTTCAATGCATTCGATTTACATGAGCTTCGTTTTGAGCTCAAAAACAAACAATAGTTTTGGAATATTTTTGTTGCTAATATAAGCTGTATAAGTAAAAGCCAACAATCAATGAATTCCCCTTTGGGGCCTAAAAGCTTCCTAGAACCTATAGAGAAAGACACAGTGCCGACAGTGACTAAACCAGAACAGCAACCCCATGTAGCAGCAGGAGGCAGTTTGGCCTGATGGAGAAAAAGACCTAGAACACTCTGTCTAACACATTATGACAAGCGAACGCGGAACACCCCACTGCCACCGTTTCATTCAGAACCACCCACCGGATGGCCCTCCTTCCTGCAATCTGGAAGCCAGGTTCCTGCGGGCACACGTGCCCATGTGCGCAAGCCTCTTCCTGAAGAAGAAGTCACTCTTTAACTCCCTCCCGAGACCACACCTTCACGTCCCTTTGCCTACCCCTGCGTCCTGGCCCCAGACGTTTTTCCTTTGTTACTTGGCAAGAAAGCTCATCTTGGACAGTTGTCAAACACTAAGGCTGGAATCTGGCGGCTCTACACGCTCGGGCAGAAGTTTCCTGGAACATGGGGCGGTCACGTGTGATCTCCATGGCAGCCTGTTTTGTAGCTGCCGGGCTCTCCTGGTGCCAAAGGCAGCAGCCCCTCGTGCGAAGCCCTTTCCTGCGTGAAGACAGCCCCGTTTTCAGCCCTGAGAGCCAGCGGTAAGACTCATGGGTGCCTTCGAGAACCATCAGATGAACGAGTTCTTAATCGGAAGGCCTTACATCTTCCTTCTCATGTTATACTTAGGTTCTGGAACTACCCAGCTGTTTCCCAGTCTTTAAAATCCAGCAAGTCACGTAAATTCTGGAGGGCCAGAGGCGATCTAAGTTACGGTCAGACCTGCAGTGTTACCTGAGAACATTATCACTGAGTCGACGGTCAGACACAGCGGGGATCAAATCCGCCTCTACCTCACAGTAACGGCGGTATTTCTGGAAAGTCATCCTTTTTTAGCTCCCAAGTTCTTCACATATAAAATGAAAATATTAATAATTTACCTACCAAAGACAAATGTTCTGAATATTTTAGCACATAATGTATACATTGCTCAGCATGTTTTTAGTACACAGTAATAAATACTGTCACCTATTAACTAATAAACAAAAAACTTGATAAAATTGTTATTGTTATTATTAGGCTAAGGAGATAGTATTATGATGTTGGAGCTTTATTTATCTATGTATGAATTTTTAAACTATCCAAGTAAGGATTACTTTTGCAAGCATTTACAGTCCCAGAGTGTAAAGAACTTCCCTGTTCAGAGGACCAGGTGGTCAGCACTGACTTGCCTGGGGAGGAAGTGGGTAAAGACGGGGCCGGGGTATTCCCATGTGGCCCCAATCTCCCAGCCCCTTTTCAGATGGATGCGACCTGTCATTAATGTGGGCCAGATGACTGAACAGAGCACAGGTGTCATTTCCAAGCAAAAGCCAGGGTAACAGACACGAGAAAGACGCGGGCACTGCCTTTCTTGGTTAATGCTCGTTGATGTTATGTCTTCCCTGGCCCAGGCCCTGAAGTTCCCTTGAGATCCACATGGAACCGGGGCATCCACAGAATATAATCCACTGGTGTGTGGAACCACAAAATCTGTGCGTTCGTTTGTTATTGCGGCGTGATCTCGCCGGCTCTGATGAATACAGAAATGGATTCATTGACAAGAGGTGAAAACAATCGTGATGTGGCATTAAGCTGTCCCTTGATACCTGTCTTTATCTTCAATAGTTTCCAATGTCATAACTTTTATTTCATTTAATAAGTAGGTAATGGAACTGATGTGTAGACACTTTTCCTGACTGAGGTCATTGCCTGATAAGAAAGAGAAGAAAAATATTTATAACAAGACAGGGTCCTGGTGATACCTAAGCACAGATAACGTGTTAAGTGACTTCCGAGCAAAGAAAGACAAGTCCTGCTAGGAGCTTCCTGGGAAGAGAAGCCATACGGCTTAGGTCTGGGAGAATGGGATGATTTGGACAGTGTGGATGAGCAGAAAATGAGGGTAGAGCAAACAGTGGTGACCAAATGAGGGAGCAGCATGAGTAAAGCCAGGAACAGAGACGAGTGGCTGGGAGAGTCTGCAAGGCGTGAAGGATGGAAATAAAACAATAAAAAGTTATTATCCACCCTCATGCACTTCTATAAAAATATGAGACAAATCTAACAAAGTTATTGAAGTAAAGATTTGAAGAGATGGGAACTTTATTCAGTGTGAGAGAAAATGACCTTGAAGGGTTTTAATCCAGAGAGGAGCACGCTTCTACACTCCATGTTAGAAACCTATTCTCTCTCTATAAAAGCCTAAGTGACCAAATGACCAAACGACTGGTCACTATGACATGCACTGACCACCAGGGGGCAGACGTTCCACACAGGAGTTGTCCCCTGGTGGTCAGGGTGCTCCCACAGCCAACCTCCCGCAGCTGGCCAACCTCCCGTGATCCCTCCCCACAGACTGGGCGAGATGGCCCCAATTGGCTCCAATCACCGGCCAGGCCGAGGGACCCCACCCGTGCACAAATCTGTGCACCAGGCCTCTAGTCTTAGTATAAAAGGGATGAATAGAGACAGGACAATAAGCAAGAAGTTCATTACAATACCCTGCTCGGGAGATAACAGGAAACTAAATTAGAATGGCAAGGGACTAGCACTGGAATTCAACACTGGAGATGATGAATTGGAACACTGTTAAGAAATATGGACTCAAAAAACTCAGGAAAAGAAAAATAAGGGGATGAGGATGATGGGACTGGAGGAGATATAGATGTGACTGATTAGGGACTGTTTTCAGTATAAAACAGGACCAGAAACAAGTTTGGGATGAGGGGACCTGATGTTGGACATGCCAGCTTTGCTATGCCAATAGCACCCTAAGGAGGTAAAGAGGGGGTGCAGGCCAGGAGGGAGTGCAGTTCTGGAGGAGGTGAAGGTGGGGTGCAGGTCAGGAGGGGGTGAAGTTCTGGAGGAGGTGAAGGTGGGGTGCAGGTCAGGAGGGGGTGAAGTTCCGGAGGAGGTGAAGAGGGGGTGCAGGTCAGGAGGGGGGTGCAGTTCTGGAGGAGGTGAAGGTGGGGTGCAGGCCAGGAGGGAGTGCAGTTCTGGAGGAAGTGAAGAGGGGGTGCAGGTCAGGAGGGGGTGCAGCCTGGGAGAAGCTTTCTGAACAGCAACTGCATCTGAATTATTCTCCTGGACACCCTGGTGCCCGTTATCACAGTCCATCACATGAGACATAATATGAAACTAAATCCCGGTCATGTAGGTGCTCTTTCTCTCCCTGACACACTGGAACTCCTCCTCCCAGGATGCAGTGCGGTGCAGCCCCTTGTCTCCTGTGTTCTAGAGGCTGCAGGCTCTAGTGAGCATGCACACACTCTTGCAGTGCCTGAGAGGGCACAGTGCCAGGTCACACTGAAGAGGGCAGCACCTCGTCCTCCGCTGTGAGACGAGGTCATGGATGCTGGACTTCGCTGCACCCACAGGTGGCATCAATGCAGACAAACCATGGTCGCAAGTCCAGGTCACACGCGTGGGAATTTCCTTCACTTCCAAGGTTTTGTTCGGTTTTCAGTTTAATAATGAATTTGAATACGTTTCTGTTCTGTATTGAGCAACAATTTCCTCCAGGGTCCTTCAGCTTCCAGTCACATCCTTTCTGTGCAACAGACACCTGCCCGCAGTGCCCTAAACCAGGGTGGGGAACGTCCGGCCCTCGGGCCATGTAAGGCCCTCGAAATCACTTGGCCTGGCCCTGCCAAGGTGTTAGGGGTGAGTTAATGAAACGTTTGACCAAATATAACAGGCTGATCTTTAAGTTGATAATTCTGTGTAGCCCGAGAATGATGTTATAAATATCCAAATGGCCCTTAGCGGGAAAAGGTCCCCACCCCTGTCCTAAACAAACAAACCAGGACAGCGGCCACTCACAAGGTGGACTTGGATAACGCAGCCTCAGGAAGTGACTGGGTACCCAAGGGCCAGCGGGAGCAGGAATTCAGGATAAAAAGCAGTTACCAGGAAGCGAGCTCCCAGGAGAGGACTCGCCATGGAAGTCCTAGTCATCTTACTAAATGTTAAGTAAAAGGAAGAGACCAGAAGGTCCCAGCCTTGGGCAAACTACGGCCCGCGGGCCGGATCCAGCTGTTCTATCTGGTTCTCTTGCTCTCTCTCCCCTCCGCTCCTTTACTTTGAATTTATATTAGTTCACACAAACACTCCATCCATGCTTTTGTTCCGGCCCTCCGGTCCAGTTTAAGAACCCATGGTGGCCCTCGAGTGAAAAAGTTTGCCCACCCCTGACTGGTAAAACCTTTATCCCTAGCATTTGGTATTATGCCCAGGGAAGAATAGATACTTCATTTGGAACGAACACATAGATGAGTGGCAATGTGTGAGAACCGGAAGGAGGAAACCGCGAGAGAAAAGATACTGGAGCAAAGGATGTTTTTGGAGGATCTATCCCATGAAAGGTCGGAATGAGAAAAGGGACGGGTTGGAAGCCAGGGGCAGTCTCAGGGATGGACAGACGCCCGGGAGGTACCGGGGCACTGAGGCCAGACAATGGGGCAGATAGAGACAGCTTCTAAAACTGTAATGCTGTCCAGGGCGCAGACTCGCCTTCGTTCTGGCTCTAATCGGCACTTTACTACCCGGTAACGAAAACGTGAAACACCCCCTGTGCCCTGGTCTGTCTTCCTCCAAACCCCTTCGGTAAAGGCCCTGGGAGTTCACGTTAGAAATAGGCGTTTCCACGCCCAGATTTGAAAAGTCACTTAATTCATTCCTTTCCCTTGAGGAATGGACCGTGGGAAACAACTCCAGAGCACTAATTACATAAAATTTAAGTTTCTCTTCTCTTTATTCTATACTAGAGGCCTGGTGCACGGATTCGTGCACGGGTGGGGTCCCTCAGCCTGGCCTGCACCCTCTCGCAATCCGGGACCCCTCAGGGGATGTCAGAGTGCCGGTTTCGGCCTGGCCTGCGGGGATCGGGCCGGAACCGGCAGTCCAACATCCCCTGAGAGATGTAGTAGTGCGCGAAGTGGCAGGCATCTGGGGGGGGGAGCCCAAGCCTGGGCTGGGCACCACACCGCTCCTGCTCATCCCAGTCCCACAATGCCTGCTGCCACTCGGTAGCGTTGCCGTGGAGGTGGGAGAGGCTCGCACCGCCACAGCTGCGCTTGCCAGCCGTGAGCCCGTTGGTCAGCTGAGTGGCACTCCCCCTGTGGGAGCGCACTGACCACCAGGGGGCAGCTCCTGCATTGAGCGTCTGCCCCCTGGCGGTCAGTGCACGTCATAGCGACCGGCCGACTGGTCATTCGGTCGTTCGGTCATTGGCCGCTTAGGCTTTTATATATATATAGAATCTGCTGCTTTTAAATACAAAATAAGTTTTTATGATCTCAGAAAAACATGAAGAAAAAATCATGAGTCTTTCCTGAAAATTGGAAGTGCTAATCAAATAAAACATTGCACAGTCCTCCAGCGAGGCGGCACTGGAGAGACGGCCTCGTGTGAATGGCAGAGCGACGAGGAAGGCCTGGATCCACACGCAGCAGACGCTGCACCCAAACAGGGACCCAGTGGCTGCGGGCACCACCCTCAGGCCACCACCCTCCGCAGGACACGTGGGTCCCCCGAAAGCCCAGTCACAGAAAGCCAGGGAGGCCCCGAGCACCATAGTCCGCCTGCCTTGTTCTCGTTCTTTATAATTTCAGGAAAAATTCTCTACCACTTCGACTCAAAGCTATTAAAACACTTTACAATGAACTCCCCACTTCTAGCTTCCAGCACTAATGCATATTTGCAGCGATTACTTCAACTCAACACTCAAATATTATTAAAATGGGACTTTTTTGGCATAATATCGAAATGGGATTATTTAATTAAAAATACCCTGGAGCTAAGTTTATCGGAAAGTATTAACAAAAGCGGCTTTTTCCCCACCTGCTTTTTAACCCGATCTTAACTAAAAACTCGTGCGGTAACTTCTCGCAATATTAAGGAAGCATTAAAGGAATCAGACGATCAGACAATGATGGGAAATCAGACGGCTGCCTTTCGGTTTGTTCTTCTCCGCTTGGCAAAACCACAGAAACAGTGCGGCCAGGGGCGAGGGAATCGGAGCCCTCACGGCCCTTCACAAAGAGTTAATGCGATTAGTGGAGGCCTGTGCTCTTATGTAAGGGGATCCAGTCTAAGGACGCGGAGCAAACAGGGACGGACAATGCCCGCCGGGCACGAGAACGCACATGACTGAGATTTTCTTTCCCGGCAGGGCTTTTCGGGGAAGATATTAAGATAGGACTATCACTCCGTTACCCAGGAGGAAACCGTAAGCCTTCTCAGCAAGTCCAGACAATTGCTGCAGCCTGAGCCCTCCTAAGGACTTCCCCAGCAAAGCGGCTTCCTGTGGCTTATTTTGTAACAGCTCCGCCTTCCCTCGGAGGGACTGGACGGCAGAAGATGCCCCTTCCCCCTGAGAGGAGCTGCGGAGCCAGTTGACTTAAACAAGCGGATAAGTTAGAAAACGGGGGCTCCGAGAAGGCGCGCCCCTGCCTCGCCAGGTCCCCTGGAAACTCTGGAGACGCTGTTTTGATTGTGAAAGCAGCACGTCCTTTGGAAACAGTGTGTGTCCGCCCCAGTGAGCGGAAGAGAAGGGCTGCAGGACAGAGACCCGGAGAGAATCTGTTTCTTAGAAAAACAGGAGAGGCGGAGCCAGCAGGGAAGCAGGGAAAGGAGAGCGAGAGGGATGTGCAGGCAGACAGCGTGGGCCGCTCAGGAACTCCAGGAAGCCTCTGGCACGCAAAGGTGCGTCAGGCCGGAGCCTGTTTCCCACGAACTGCTCTGATCCGACACCAGTGAAAGCTCAGGGCAAACCCCGAGAGAGGAAGGGTCTCATGAGTGACCGGTGAGTGGACAGGACGGAGTGACGAGGGTTGGATATAAGCTCCCACCTGAAACCACCGAAGACTGACAAAACAGGTGCGTGAAACCAGGCGTTCGAGACCAAGGGCCTCGTGCAACCAAGGACAGAGATCCTGGAAGATGGGCCTGAGGAAGGGGAGCCCTGGACTGCCCAACTCGCTCCCTGAGAGGCCGTCCGGCAGGGGCGCAGGGAGCGGACCCCAGCAGGTCTGCTGGACCCCCTGGCCGGAGAGACTGAACTAGAGCACAGGGACCGGGACGCAGACGCTCAAGGGACAAGGGAGCAGCCAGAGGAGAGCTGACCAGAGAGAGACCAAAGGGCGGCCTCTGGGGACCCACGGCCGGATGCGGGGTACGGGTCCACAAACACATGTGAGGGGCACGCCACGGTCAAGGACTAGGAGGCACAGCTCGCTCCCGATGCAGAAGTGGACATGTGACTGTCCCAGCAACCAGAGGAAGCACCTCGAGGCTCAGGGCAATCTCCTCTCAGCAACGCACATACTGTAGACCAGGGGTCCTCAAACTTTTTAAACAGGGGCCAGTTCACTGTCCCTCAGACCGTGGGAGGGCCGGACTATAGTTTAAAAAAAAAACTATGAACAAATTCCTATGCGCACTGTGGGCCCGGGATGCGTCGGCTGCTAAGCAGGACAGGCAGCGGCACCCGGCGGGCCGGATCAATGTCCTCGGCGGGCCGCATGTGGCCCGCGGTGTAGACAAAACCCTGCTCTGGTCCCAACTAACGAACGCTGAAAGGATGCCCCAAGATGATCAAACTGCTCCCAAGTAACTAACTACATCCCAGGCCAGCCGTGGGCAAACTATGGCCCGCAGGCCGGATCCGGCTGTTGTATCCGGTTCTCTTGCTCTCCCCTCCGCTCCTTTACTTTGAATTTATATTAGTTCACACAAACACTCCATCCATGCTTTTGTTCCGGCCCTCCGGTCCAGTTTAAGAACCCGTTGTGGCCCTCGAGTCATAAAGTTTGCCCACCCCTGTCCCAGAACATTAACTCAAGAATACTGAAAAAGAAAATAAAGCAATGACAAACAACAAGAAATTGAGGCTTTCCAAGACCAAGGCAATAGTCGAAGATCAAGCTGGTAGAAACTGGTCTTCTCTTTACAAAAGCAGGGGATTCTGTGTAGAGAACAAACAGAAAACAAAACGGTGGCACCTACACCCAGAGAAATGCTTTAGTCACCTTCCGATGCATCACTTGTGCTTAAATCGCCGATGCAGCGCGTACCGCGCGCCAAGCCCTACCCTAAACATTCCGCGCATCCTCGCTCATGTCATCCTCCTGTCTGCAGTTATTACCCCCGTCTTAGCAGGAATGTAGGAAGCTAGAGTTTTAGGAAATTTAGCACAGAGACATTAAGAAGTTCGCCTCCGGTCACGGGGCCCACAGTGTGAGCACTGGGACCTGAACTCACGCTCCCTGGCCCCAGAGTGGGTGCTCTGGGTTACTGACCTCCATGCAAAGCAGGGGGCCCGTTGCTCCGTTCCTCACAGACTGGCTAGCTAATGAACTGCAGCCCTGGTATAATCGGCGTGACTAGGACACTGCTCCAAAGGGCACCCAATGCTTTTACATGTCACCTCCGCCCTCAAAGATTGATGAGTGTTTCCTTGAATCCGTCCACCATCTGAACGTCACTTTCAAACACAAGACCTAATTTTTCTGGAAATGAGTCTTAACCCTTCCTCGATTTTTATCTCAGTGAACGAATTCGCTTCCTCCAATAGCAAACAGCAGCGCATCCTGAAAGAGCTCCCGCGGAAGGAAGTTAGCCTGACCCACCAGCTCTGGTTCTGGGGCCACCTTCTAACACCGACCAGTCCGCCCTCAGGTTTCCTTGCGCCTCTGTTCACCCACTTTGCTCAATACTGATCATAGAAAGAGAGGATAAGGTATGAACGGGCTTTAATTATGCAACCAAAACCTTCCTAAGCCTTGACTTTACATTCAAAACCCCGCACTTCTCCCTGTGGCTGCTGCACTGGGGTTCCACCTGGAGCCCCAGAAAGGTCCTCTTCGAAGCACATGGGGCTCCTGTTTCCATGCATGATCTCGCTGCTCCTCTACCTTCCTTCTCCCCGCCCTTTTCTTCCCGGTGAAAACTTGCTCTTTCTCTCCTTTCCTCTGTTTGTAGTGATCAAGCTCAGACAGGAAGGAATTTCTACCAGTTTGGATCCTGGACAAATCCCCTGGATCCTCACAGCCTTCCTCTATAAACGGAGACTCAAGGAATGCTCACCCTAAAGGCTCCTTGTGAGGATGAAGTAAGTGCTCTCAGACACAAGACATGGTGAGAAACAAGTAAGGAATGTTACAACAAACGCGCCCTGCTACGGTCATTATTTATCTTCATGATGTTAACACCATGTCTTCAGAGCTTATCTGCACAACGCGTCTTCTTCTTTGACCCTCCCGCCTTATTTATTGCTTAGTCTCCTCTCGGGATTTCATGTGAGCACTTTACCTGTGCCTTGGACAAAGCTTTAACCAAAATACAGGAATGTCTGTGCTCAAGGAAGAACTCAGTCTGACCAACCAAAGTTGCCTTTCCTCCACCTCTGAATGTGCCTCCAGCTCTGTTTTCACCCTGGTCCTCACTTTTGTCTCTGTTTCCCTCGTCACCTCTGTTGACAATACCGACACCATTCCCTACGCCCATTCACGCCGTCATTTTTGGCTTATTTGACCTCTTCTACCCCAGGATTTCCTGTCCTTAACTTCTCCTACATAGAATCACTGTTATGTGCAGGGTCTTGGTGCAAAATTAAGGCACTACAATGTCTCTTTAACCTTAGACCAATACATCTCTAGTAACTATTTTGTATGTGAATATCTGTGATCTACTCACAATGTTTGCAGCAGAAACAGATCAAAAGCTTTATTCTCTCTTTTCCCTCTAGATATTCCCAAAGAGAGCATAGAATGTTTCATTACTAACGCTCCACGAACATGCTTTTTGTCACTGACATATGCATCCAGAGAAAATGTCTAATGCATTCCACTGAGATTCACAATTACAGCTTATACAACATCATCTATGCTTTCTTTTTTTTTCTGAATCCCTTACACTAAAACTAACAATGTGACATCCCTTCATCTTTCTGTTGTTCTCTTACCCTCAGAGTATTCACACACTCATTCATTTCTTTCTCCTGGCTTTTTCTCGGTCTCCTGGAATGCTTTAATTAGGCAAACTAACCTGTTAAATCAATAATGAAAGTAACTATAAAAAATCTCCTTTCCTTTCAGGTGTGCACATTCTTCAGGTGTGGGACTGGTGGCCTCGGGTTCCACACACCTGTGTCATGTCTCTGGCCCCTTCTCTGCACTGTGCTGCCCCCAACCCCGTCCACTCTTGTCTCCACGCCCTCCCCCACTACCCCACGACAGACTCACTCCCTTCTCTATTTCCAGGCGCCTCCGAAAATGGCTTCCAGAGCATCTCTGATTTATTTCTTTTTCTCTGAGGCATCAGCCATCTTGATTTTTCCCAAGGAAGCATTCAATTATTCCTAAAAATCATGAAATGCCATACAATTGAAGTACATAAATCTGAAGCAAAAAGTGAGCCTAAAATATTTCTAAAATTAATATAATTGAACTCTCTCTAGTTGGCTTTCTTTGAGAAATAGAAGAAGCATTATAAATATCTTCTATCAGTGCATATAATATTAATAAATATTCTTGTCTTTACAGCTGCTTTATTATTTGGGGGTATGTAGAGTAAAAATTCAATTCTACCTTAGAAATACAAGGGTTAATAAGTAAACAATGTCAACATTTATGTAACAAAAGGCACAAAAAGTTAATGCATTTGAAGCAACAAATTAACATGGAGACAGATGGTATAGCCTTCCTGCGAAAGTAAGATTCTAAAATGTACACTTCTGTGAAACCAGAATGTGGTCCTCTGATTCTGTCTAACAAGTCTTAGTAGGATGGATCACATTATAGCGCTCAGGGTCTAGAAATGATGCTAATTAACCCTCATGAAGGGCTACGAAGAAATGACATTGTTTGCTGGCCAAATGGATCCCTACTGATTTTATTTAAAGTATTTGGGTGAAGAAGTAGAAGAAGAAAATATTAAGGTATATATATTTTGGTTAATCCTCACTGGAGGATATTTTTCCATTGATATTTAGAGAGAATGGGAGGGAGAATGGAAGGGAAAAGGGTGCGGGGTGGGGGGAGAGAGAGAAAGAGATGAGAGACACATCAATTGGTTGCCTCCTGCACTCAGGGTGAAACCTGCAACCCAGGTACATGCCTTTGACCAGGAATCTAACCCATGACCCTCCGGTGCATGGGCTGATGCGCTAACCACTGAACAATAGTGGCCAGGTCTTAAGGTATATTTTTAAATTTTGTTTTTCTGGGTCTGTGCATCTGTGTGTCTGTTACAAATATTTCGATTGAATATATGTATATATGTTAATTTTCATATGAGTAATGAAGGGGAATGTTCATGCCTTTCTCAGTTTAAGGAGCTAACATCAGCAAGTTTTTTCTCAAAAATTACTATTTACCTGGTACAATGTCACATCAAGATATCCCTTTATTAAATTAATTACTTCATCACTTGTAACTATATGTCTACTGAAAATTTGTCCAGAAGTGTGCAAAGAAAAGTGGCTAGTGAAGAAAAAAATTACCAAAAATATTTTGTGCGAAATCGTTTAAATTACAATTAAAAACTTAATCATGTTTTTGCTGTAACAGGTGACTACTTATACTTTAAGATACATATAATCACCACCTTATTTGTTATTCAGTTATGTTATTATAATTTCTACAATAATGAGAAAATATATTCTAATAAAAACATGACTGGATTATGAAGCAATTAATTATAATAAATCATAGATGTGAAGGACCAACACTCTTTTTCTCATAGAAATCTAATAACTGTCAATGAACTGATTTCACTTTTGCAAAAGAAAAAGGCATACAACTTTTGTTAAAATTTGTATGGACTCCCATTATTTCCTATACAGTTCTAAAGTGAATTCTTAATTTTTAAGAGATAATAAAATGTGATATACTCTTTTGGTCTGATTTCCATGATATTCTCAATATAGAACCACATCCCAAATTTGTAATTCAAAAAGCTCAATAAACAATTGTGCTAATATTCATAAAATTTTAGTATGCCCCAAGTTATGCCTATCACACGTTTGTTTCTCCTGCACCCAGCTTCCTACAGACTTTTATTAAGATGTCCATTTTACATTGTACTAACTTATTTCATTAACATAATAGTCATTTACTGAGCACCTGTCACATAGCAAAAAGTAATGAAAGAGTCCCATAAACTCCAGAATATTATAATCTCTAGCCACACTAGCACAAAATGCATGGCTAGCGGGGGGGGGGGGGGGGGGCAGGGGGGGCGGCAGGACTGTCCGACAGCTGGTGTTTCCTCTCGGTTCCCTTTCCTGCTCCTCAGTAGCACTTTGACTTCCTTTGTGGTGTCACCTGCACCCCGTGTTTGTGGCGAGCTGCCACGTGGAACCCAGGTGCCTGCCCCCACCACAGACCTGAAGGGCCAGGTCTCTCTTGGCCTCCAGCCAAGAGGCAGGCCTGTGACTGGGCTGAGCCTCCGTCCCCTAAGCGAGGCTGGGGTAGAGGAAGAGCGAGGGCACACACCCCCCAGCGCCCCTCACGCCCCTGCCTTCCGGTGCCCCAGCTGCCTCGGGCTTGTCCAGCGACCCCTCGACTTCTCACGGCCTTGTCCTACCCCACTGACCCCTTTCCTCTTTTTTCTTTAAAATATATTTTATTGATGTTTTACAGAGAGGAAGGGAGAGGGATAGAGACTTAGAAACATCGATCAGCTGCCTCCTGCACACCCCCCACTGGGGATGTGCCCGCAACCAAGGTACATGCCCTTGACCGGAATCGAACCCAGGACCCTTCAGTCCGCAGGCCGACGCTCTATCCACTGAGCCACACCGGTTAGGCCACTGACCCCTTTTCTTTTCACGGCCTTACATGCAGGGTTTAAAGCCTCTTTCTCCAGCCTTCCAGCGAGCCCACACGCTGGTGAAGGTTCACTAAGCTCAGAAGTGGTTTTATTTCTGGCAACGACCACCCCTCCCTGAAGCACACACGGAATGCAGCTGGCCGGAAGGAGGAGAGAAGGCACTGGCCGCTGTGATCCTGGGGGGATTCACAGTCACCTGGAGGCCACAGAGGTCACCGTAGCACTGAAAACCGAGCAACATGCAAGGACACGCGGTTTTCTAATGGCCACTGCAGTGACCTGCACGGTGACTATTTCCCACACCTGCATTCTGTATAGCAAATCATGTGATACGTTTCAAACACTGGTTACCGGTAAAGACACAGCACAGTCTCCCCAAAGACACCATTATATTTGCCAAACAAAAAAGCAGACACAGCCCTGGCTGGTGTGGCTCAGTGGATAGAGCGTCTGCCTGCAGACGGAAGGGTCCTGGGTTAGATTCCGGTCAAGGGCACATGCCTGAGTTGCGGGCTCGGTCCCCAGGAGGGTGCATGCAGGAGGCAGCCGATCCATGATTCTCTCTCATCACTGATGTTTCTATCTCTCTCTCCCTCTCCCTTCCTCTCTGAAATCAATAAAAATATATATTTTTAAAAAAGCAGACACAACCCTAGCCGGTGTGGCTCAGGGCATAGAGTGTCGGCCTGCAGACTGAAGGGTCCCCGGTTCAATTCCAGTCAAGGGCACATGCCCGGGTTGTGGGCTCCATCCCCAGCAGGGGGTGTGCAGGAGGCAGCCAATCAATGATTCCCTCTCATCACTGATGTTTCTCTCTCCCTCTCCTTTCCTCTCTAAGGAAATCAATAAAAATATGTATTTTTTTAAAAAGTAGGAACAGCCAGACCTATGACAGGATTTCCCAGGCTTTTCCGAACAGCAGCAGGTGAGTAGTGGCCATCGTTGGCAGGTGCCTGTGGTCCTTGGCAGAGGGAAAGGCTGAGAAGCAGAGCTCTGGCTTTGGCTCCAGGGGGCGCTCCCCGGGGGACCACCTGTCTCTCAGAGCCACGCCTCCCTGTGGCAGACTGGGCCCTGAGGTCCCACAGGGGGAAGGGAAGGGAAGGCGGCCTGCCAGCCCGTGCCAGAAACGAACGAGGAGACCTAAGAGCAGGGCTGGCTTCCTTTCTAACGCCTGCTTGGCTAGATAAGCCAGATACCTGTTTCGTCTTTTTTATCCTCCTTCTGTAAACTGAGATTTTTCTCTAAAATTTTCATCCAGCTCAAACCTCCCACGACGGGAGCTGTGATCTCTCTGTGAGGCTGATCCCCATGTGGCTCACGGAGCTAAAAATAGGGTGACTGTGGGAAGACACCGAGGAGTGTGCTGACAGCCCCAGAGGCGGTCCAGAGAAATAGTCCCGTTAGATTGCAGGCGATGGCCTCTCATGTCAGAATGAGCCACAGGAGCGACAGAGGGCACGTGCAATGGCCACGTTCATAACCACCGTGCATTCGATTCGCTTCCAAGGAGGAAGGGCGCTTCAGACGCTAAAATGGCACTTAGCCTTCTGCTCACATAGACCCAGGGCCTCGGTGGCGGGAGAGAAGATGTGGCAGTCTATATTCAGTTTTCACTTCTGTTCTGTGGCGGAGATGCATTTCTCCCTGAAAGCCATCTTCTGGGCACCATGGTAACCACATCCCGGCAGGGAAGCCTGCCCCAGCGGATGAGCCATTTCAGACATTTGCAAATGCCACCTGACATCAGGTGCACCCTCTGAAGCGAGCAAGGAGGGTGCTGTACCCTGAAAGGGGGGCACTGCTCAGTGTTGGTGTCACGGCTGAGAATGCGGACGAGGAGTGGGATTCAACCAGCACAGCCGCTGCTCAGAACCATCAGTCCTTTGTCTTTGCGCGCACCTGTGCACGTGTGCGTGCGTGCGTGTTTTCTGTCTAGCCAGCCGTGGGCAAACTACGGCCCGCGGGCCGGATCCAGCCCGTTCGGCTGTTCTATCCAGCCCGCGGAGCCGAAAGAGCGGAGGGTTCTCTTGCTCTCCCCTCCGCTCCTTTACTTTGAATTTATATTAGTTCACACAAACACTCCATCCATGCTTTTGTTCCGGCCCTCCGGTCCAGTTTAAGAACCCATTGTGGCCCTCGAGTCAAAAAGTTTGCCCACCCCTGGCTAGCCTCAGCATGAAGTCAGTCTGGGGTTTACTCCTCAGTGGGTTCTCTGCCTGGGGTAGAAGCCTGTGGTCCCCAAAGACCCGGCCAGAAGTGATGCGACTCCCACTAAGGAGCAGGACAGGGAACGGCCCCTGCTGACACTGTCCCTGGGGGTTCTACACAGCAGAGGGGGCCTCAGGGTCCATTCTGGAGGTTCTAGAAGCTTGATTAGAAGGCGGACCCTGAACATTCCAGATTCCCTGCCTTCGGGGTATCAGTGGGTGCCCAGTGGCAAGGCCAGCAGGAAGTGGCCTTTGCCCCGAGGTGAGTGCAGCCAGCAGGGTCACCTGTGGGCACACGTGGGGCCAGGCCACTGCGCACACCTCCAGGGAAGTCTGTCTCTCACTCAGCTGTAGGAGAAGAGGGGCCAGTAAATCAGCATCGTTTTAATTGCCATCGAAGTCAGTGGCCCTGGATGGAGTGGGACAGCAATCTGGCCGCAGAGCTCATTCTCTTCCTCACAAGTCACGTGCTCTCATAAGAGGGTTTATACACAGTCGGCCCTTACACAGCGGAGGGTCCAGGATCAACATGGCCACACCTTCGAAAATCCCTGCATGACTTCAATTCTCCCAAACTTAACTACTGACACCCCACTGTTCCAGAAGCCTATCATAACCTACAGTCAAGTAACGCATATTTTGTATGTTATACATGGTATTCTTACAATAAAATAGGCTAGAGAAAAGAAAATGGTATTAAGAAAATCACGAGAAAATACCTTTACGGTTCATATTCAGTGAAAATATCTGTATCTAAGTGGGCCTGCTCAGTTCAAACCCATGTTGTTCATATCAACTGTACTCCTATGACAAGGAAAGTTGAGCAGCTGAATACAAAACTAGAAGCCCGTTGCAGGAAGATTCCTGAAAGAATAGGGCTTCCTGCAGCCAGAGCAAAGCAGAGGAGGGAGTGAAGCCCACCGAGGCAGGCTTTGCTCCCATCTCCGCTGCCTCGGCTCCGCTCCCTTCTGCAGCGCTTGGCTTCCTTCTACGCTGTCTTCCATCTGCGCCTGTGTATGCAAATTAACCGCCATCTTTGTTGGGTTAATTTGCATACTCACTCTGATTGGCTGGTGGGCGTAGCAGAGGGATGGTCAATTTGCATGTTTCTCTTTTCTTAGAGTAGATAGGGGAAAATGACTTTCTTTCCCCTGCTTAGTATTATGTATAAGAAATTGATTTTACTTTGATAAATATTTTTAATTAAAAAATAATAATACTTATTATTGAATGAGAAAATAATCAAAATAGTAATGATAATAATAATCATTAATAATGAAACAGCCTTTTTTAAACATTCACTATGTCAAGCAATAATCAATATATAATTTGTAGCCAAAAGCTTTAAAAAATACTTAGGGGAAAGTTGATTAAAGTAATATTTTAGATTAATAGTTTGTCATACATTTATTTATCCAGAGTTTATGATTATCATTTTAATCAGTTCAGATGAGAAACTCACACCTCGGTTTCCGAGTTTCAGTTAATAGATGGCAAGAATGTGTGTTTCCATTTTGCATGACTTAGTGTGCGTCTTTAATACCCACTATTATTTTCCAGTGACATCAGTTTTCTTTAATATTTTCCAGGAGGTCTGCTAAGCACTTATCAAAATATTTAAAGGTAGCTGAAACAGCCAGTAATTTAATGCATGAGTGAGCATTGAAATTACTTTATGTTATTGAATGGTTAATAACACTGTCAGTAAAGAATGATAAGGACTCAATATTCACATCTTGAATTCATATAATGCCTTATTTCATATTAAATAAAAAATGAAAAGCTCATCTTTTTTCATATGACTTACCCTCAAAGAGTTCTGACAAACATTTAAGATTATTTTTCAACCAAGGTAAGCAGACTACCATAGAGACCCGGCCTACCATTTTTACAATCTTTGGAAATTTTTAGTTTTCCCTTTACTCATTTCACCCTCCCTTTAAAATTAGATGTCTTACTTTACGTAGGTTTCCCTCTTTCATACATTTAAATAATGTTAATATCCGCACTCTGAGCCAGGTGCTACCCCAGACTCTCTGTAAGGAACAAGTAATAAAATGTAAGGAACAGGCTGGAAAGAATCACCCGTGTGGCGGGAATAGCTTTGTCAACAGGGATATTCTGATGAAGGGTAATAACAGAGCTGTGAGGAAAACAAGGCGGCTACACAGATCTCCCACTGGGAAAGCCCAGAAGCTTATCAAATGGAAAAACAGGAGCAGGGCCTGGGGAAAATTAGCAGGAATTCACCCAAGTCAAGGTGGTGCAGGGATTCTAAGCGGCAGGACAATTAATGTAAAATTTAAAGGTGGTGAACCCGCATGACATGATCAAAGGTATTAGAAGGCATGTCCAAGTTATCCCAAACATACTTAAAGAGTTCCCTAACCACTGAATTGGGGATCATAAGTCATTTTCCTTTGATTTCTGCAATTATATATGTTGTGTTTTTTTTTTATTTTTTCTACAGCAATAAATTTGGCTTTAAGACAAAAGCATATAATCAAAACTATGTTTCAAAAGAACAAATCACTAACTTCTGTGTCAACTCAGTATTAACAACAAAATCACAGACATATTTCAGGAACTGAAAAGCAACTCTAAATTTATCAGGAGCAAAAAGGTGTTGTTCATCTTTTTCTTGTTGCTTTTACAGCCAACTTAGATAAATGCTGTTAAATCAATTAAAACGTTTACACATTGATTCATATTGGACAACACATACAATGTTTGCTTTGTACTATGAAAAGTTTTCAATTTCAAAATAAATTCTCATTGCTATCTAGCAAAATCAAAAATAAGGTTTTCTCTTCCTTGGAGCTTCAAATTTAGCTTATCCGTATGCAGTAGGATATTGATAACAAAATGTAAATCATTTGCCATTTTTGTCCCTGACTATTGAATATTTGGCAGACGTTATTTTTTGTTTCAAGAAATCTTGAATGGTGTTAAAAGAATGGCAAGTCTTTGTCAAACCTTCCCATGACTCAATCAACAAGAGTTACTGAATCATTGTCTTCTCCTTCCTCCTACGTTTCCACACACTCTGATGATTCATATCATTTACACGTGTATTCTGAACAGTTTTAACAACTGCATGCATGGCTCTTCACAGTCGGCTTTAGGAAACTGAGCTCCAGTATTTGCAAAATGTAATTCACAGTGGAACAAGGGAAGGAGGCAACCATCAGTTTAGTTTTAAAATCCCAATACACCTGACCCATCGAACATACTTGAAGCAACACTTACCATTAGGGAACTTACTGTTTTCCTATCTCGATGAAGTGCTTCTTTGGTTCAAAATATCGGAGATCAAATGCATTTGTAAATTTAAAGTCCTTTGAGACAGGATGGTAAAATGAAAGAAACAGGCGAACCTACATGTTGGCGAGCGCTCTGGGCAACTGGAACTCTCTGGAGTTCAATGGGAAGTAGTTTAACAGAAAACTGCTGCCTGCACCTGAGTGAACATTTCTAAAAAAACACATCTGTGAACAGACCTGGTACCATCAAGGAGGAACTGCCTGGAACACACTTTTTTGAGTTCAATAACCCATGGCCTTTATGTTCTTCTATTGAACATTGGTAAGTGCCATGGGTTAACATAGAAACAAGACCACTAGGAATTCATGTTGAACAACGGCAAACCAGGAATAGTGCCCGAATGTCCCCTAATCCTGGTGCATATGGGTGACTGTTGTTTCTTCACCAACGACAGCGTTGGTCTCATCCTATCCCTTCCTCCTTCCCGGTGAGACTTAGGAAGATAGTAGGTAACAGAATTACCCCTGATTCCTAACAGTAAACAACCAGAGCAAAGCCCCACTTCCTACCTCAAGTCTCTCACAAGTCCTTCCCAACACCCTCTGAGATTCCCCCCATCTCCCTCTGATGTGCATTCTCCATCAGTGAAATATACTCAACTTGCTCAAATACAGGCGTGCGCATGGAGGTCTTGGGAGGGCATTGAACAAATATCACTAATTAACACAGAAACATACATAGAAAAAAAGTCCCTCTAGTTCCAGGGCAGTGGCTTTTCCTTGGGAGAAAGTAAGGGACATGGATAGGTGCTGAGAACTTGAATTATACCGTAAAAATCACTTTCCTCTTTTCTCTGTATTGAAATATGTTTTTATAGATTTCAGAGAGGAAGGGAGGGGGAGAGAGAGAGAGAAACCTCAGTGATGACAGAGAATCATCCATCAGTTGCCTCTTGCATGCCCCCTACAGGGATCGAGCCAGTAACCCAGACATGTGCCCCAACTGGGAATCAAACCACAACTTCCTGATTCACAGATCAATGCTCCACCACGAGTCACACCAGGCAGGCTCCTCTTTCTCTTTTTAAGTAACATTAAGTACTGAAACAAACTGAGACTGAGAATAGCAGCGTCAGAAACTAGTCTGAAGGGTCAACTCACAATTTCCAATTTCTTCTGGACAATTATGGCACTAAAAGCAGAATAAAGTGGAAGGCAAGGCTATGGCATCATACTCCACGCTGCGATGCCACAGGACTGTCAAGAGCAGAGAGCGACCCTCAGCACTGAACTCTGCAGTGCGTTCTGCCCATTGTTACATTGCATGTTGTATGTGCGCTGTCACCGTCACGGAACAAAATTGGACAGTTGGTCAGAAACAGTGTGCCGGTTTAAAGCTACCAAGCTTGTACCTTGCCACGTTTTGGTAACCACAGCAAACGACAACATATACTCAAGAAGAACAAATGAACAAAATGGCATCTTGTTGATAAAAATCCTCCCAAATTAGAGGTGATGTCATAGGCATCCAGCATTTGAATAATTAATATCATGAGATAGGAACTCAAGGTTCTCTATTGTCTCATTCCAATGTAACTCATGAACTTAAAAATCTTAGATCTAGAAAAAGAAGTGCTACGTGTTGTTCTTAGCCCTTCCCTGCTATTGCTCAGGTCTCGGTTATTGTTTACGCTCTCTTCTTTCTGCTGAATGGCCTTCCTCTTCCCACATCTGTCCTTCAGGGTGCAATTCACGGGCTACCCATTTCATGCAACATTCTTGCGTCGCCCCTGAATTGTGGCACTTTATTTTCACCTCTTGTTTATTTGTTCATTCTTTCATTCATTTATTCAGTAAGTATACACTGAGTGGCCAGAGTATGGTGACCACCTGACGTTTGTAGGCAAATGAGCCGTACACTGCATCGTATGGGATATGGAAGCCGAAGGCCTGTTTGAACACCTTTGCTGTCTGCAGTTACCAAGATAAAACGTCTCCAATTCACACAGGAACACAAGGATTGGACAGTCGAGCATTGGAAAAAAGTCACGTGGTCCGATGAATCACGTTTCCAGTTGCCTCATACAGATGGCAGAGTGAGAATTTGGCGGAAACAGCATGAAAGCATGCACCCCACATGCATGAGTACAACCCTTCAAGCTGGTGGAGGCAGTGTTATGGTTTGGGGCATGTTTTCCTGGCATGATGTGGGCCCTTTAATTCATGTGGAACAATGTCTGAATAGCACAACATACCTAAGTATCGTTGCTGATCAAGTTCATCCTATCATGTTGATGGCGTATCCCAATGGAGATGGCTTCTTCCAACAAGACAATGTGCCATGCCATGGCGCTCGTATTGTGCAGGAGTGGTTTCCAGAACATGAGGGAGACTTTACCTTGCTTAGGTGGCCCCCACAATCACCAGATCTCAATCCAATTGAGCATTTGTGGAACGAAGTTAAAAGAGCCATCAGGCAGCTGGTTCCACAACCATCAAATCTCACAGAACCGGACAGTGCTATTCATCAGGCCTGGGGTCAGATTCCTCGCATCACCTTTCAACATCTTGTGGAGTCAATGCCAAGAGTAAGACACACCAAAGAACCCATGAGTAAGACACACCAAAGAACTAAAAATTTCCACGGTGGCTCATACATGTTCATGGTCCCCACAGCGGTGCCCTGTTCTGATCCTCTTCTGCACATGACCTTCACCCTCTCGATAGCACCTGAACTGCCCACACAGTGGCAGTGAACATACGGGAATCATTCTTGACCGGCTATTCTTGCTATTAGGTGAATATCACTTGAGCCCTTTTGCTAAACTTCATTAAAATTTCCATCTTCCTCTGAGTCTTCCCTGCCTGGCATTTTTAAAATAAAGGTCTTGCTGATGTTCTGGTTGATCTCCTTCTGCAGTTTTGATGCCACATCTCAGCTCAGACCAGGTATTCTGGGGCTCTGCATGGGCCCTCATGTGCCAGCCATCTGCGGCTGTCTGAGGAGCGCCAGTGGCTGCCAGGGGCCAGCGCTCCTCTCCAGTGCTCTGCTCCCTGCACCGGAAGCCCCGCCCACGCTTTGACTCTTCCTTCTCTATTGCCCTTGGTATAGGCCCGTGGTCGGCAAACTGCGGCTCGCGAGTCACATGCGGCTCTTTAGCCCCTTGAGTGTGGCTCTTCCACAAAATACCATGGCCTGGGCGAGTCTATTTTGAAGAAGTGGCATTAGAAGAAGTTTAAGTTTAAAAAATTTGACTCTCAAAAGAAATTTCAATCGTTGTACTGGTGATATTTGGCTCTGTTGACGAATGAGTTTGCCGACCACTGGTATAGACCTTCTGTTTCACCCTTAGTAGGCAATGGATGGGACTGGGCTGGGCAGTGAGTAGACCCAGGATTCAAAGGCTCTGATTCCCATATTCTCTTGTTTTCAATCAATTGCCTGGTCATTTCAATGAATGTCTAAGTTGTTCAGTTTCTTATACTCTGGCAAGATTTCACCACAGATAATTTTGAACTTTCTTGCCCGCACTAGGGGTGCTTGAGGTATGAATAAAATAATCATTTTGTGAGATGCCTTAGAAAACAATTTCAAATATTTCATGAGCTGCATTTTTTTTATTGTTATGAAGAGCCTCTAAAACTTAAAATTGCTTCCTTTAAGAACTCCTTAGAAAATATAATAAAACATGCAGGACCTAATATCCAAACTTAAACACTTCTCTCTTTCTCTCCTGGTCAAACTCTGATCAGCCTCCTTCCTGGCCTCCCTATGTGGGCTTCTTCCTCCCCCTTTGTTTCCTCTGATCCTCCAGCACCTTCATGGTCCCCTCTTCCCTTTTCTTCACTGTCCTGCTTAAACACATCCCTCTGAAGGCATGATGTTTCCTCCCAATGTCGTATAATACAGGTGGAGGTGATGACCAACCTTACTGGTTTAATAGTCAAATCTTGGTTTGGTTCAGATTTGCATAAGCTACTTAAGAAATTCGCTAACCCTCCTAAGACAAGACAGAAGAATTTAAGCTTATCCTAGGAATTTATAGTCTGGGATACCCTGATATCTATCAACTTGATCCATGTGTGATTAGCTAGTTATTAATAATAGGAAAGGAGCAAAGGGGGAAGCCAGACATTATAAGCATGGCCATCGGGGCAGCTTCGCCAGGAAGCTGCAACTTTGCATTCCCCAGGGAGCCACCAGCCTATTCCCTGAATATCACTGGGGGTAGGGGGTCCAACAAAGGGGAGATGGACACATGTGGAGTGAAGCTGGGGTGACTTAGGGACATCAGTCAAAGCTAGGAACAGAGATCATTGGCCAGAATGGGCAAGGCCACTACAGGCGTGTGAAAATGTGGGGATACATAATCGCCCAAAACAAAGGAGTCCTGCCAAAACTGGTTTGGCTCAGTGGATAGAGCATCAGCCTGCGGACTGAAAGGTCCCAGGTTCAATTCCGGTCAAGGGCATGTAACTTGGTTGCGGGCACATCCCCAGTGGGAGGTGTGCAAGAGGCAACTGATCGATGTTTCTCTCTCATCGATGTTTCTGACTATCTATCCCTCTTCCTTCCTCTCTGTAAAAAAATCAATAAAATATATTAAAAACAAACAAACAAAAAAAACAAAGGAGTCCGCTCTCTTGGCTCCTGGATCACTCTTGCCTTTCCGGTTCCTTTGATTGGCTCCTGCTTTCTTGCATTCACCCACGTATTCACCCACATTCCCCCCTGTAGCCAGGTGGCCCTGTGGACCCCACATGCAGTGGACTAATGGACTGCAACTGGGAACACAAACTGAGCCAGCCTGATGCTGGACTGGACACTGCTTCAATGCGGAGCAAAAATTCTGGACACTGGCTTTGACTCTAGCCCTATCGATGCCACAGCTATACTTCCTCCTCAGTCCAACAGAGGGAAGTAGGCCTTGGAAATGCAGGGGTTTGATTCCCACAAAAAATAAGTCTTTCTACAATACCTCATCCTCCTGTGCAAGTCTCAGAAAATTCCTTTTCTGGGGATATCGCCAGAAGCCACTCCCACCAGAAACCAGCAGGGACGTGGACCTCTCCGTACCGATAACAAACTAACTCATCCCCTTGTGGGACCTGGAGATGCTAAAACTTGGCAAGAAAAAGCAGTATAAATGTATTTGTTAACAAAATGATCTATAATAATAAAAGCGTAATATGCTAATTAGACCAGACAGCCAAATGACCTTCTGGACGTCATTCCGGACCTCCTTCTGGATAAAGCTGCGGCAGCAGGGGTGATTAGGGGTGATGAGGCAGGCAGGTAGAGGCGGTTAGGGGTAATCAGGCAGGTAGGCAGAGGTGGTTAGGGGCGATCAGGCAGGCAGGCAGAGGCGGTTAGGGGCAATGAGGCAGGCAGGCGAGTGGTTAGGGGCAATGAGGCAGGCAGGCGAGTGGTTAGGCGTGATGAGGCAGGCAGGCAGGTGAGCAGTTAGGAGCCAGGAGTCCCGGATTGTGAGAGGGATGTCCGACTGCAGATTTAGGCCTAAACCGGCAGTTGGACATCCCCCCGAGGGGTCCCAGATTGTGAGAGGGTGCAGGCTGGGCTGAGGGATGCCCCCCTCCCATGCACGAATTCCATGCACAGGGCCTCTAGTATTGAATATAATAGTCAAAATTGACCCAAGGTAACTCTAAATTTCACATTATTATTTTAGCGATCTTACCTATCAAAACTGATTAGTCAAAAATCTAGTCCTAAACATAGAGAATAGCTGAATTAACCTCTGATTCCAGATGTCATTTAACTCCCACCTTCCAAGAACACTCTGGCCTCAGTGCAGGTGATAGTTTCACAAGTGCCTATTCACCTTCTTTGTTGATGGTCTTAAAACTGAGATGATAGAAAACAGAAGACAAGATGGCAGCATATCCCCACCTCTCAATTACAAGACTTCTGTGAGTCCTTTGAAGATACTTTCACTTGGAAAAAAGGAAAAGTTACAGACTAAATTAAATGCTCTTAGATGAAGTGTTTAGATAAATCCAAGAATAGCAAACCATCTACATTTAGTCTAGTAAAGATACTCCTGCCTCTTACAAAGGAAAGGACCGCTAGAAGGGGTGGTGGGGAGGGCGGTCAGGACAAGTCCCAGTCCATGTGGTTACTTAGGTCACAATGCTCTGGAGTTTTTGTGGGAGCCTTAGGTCCCCAGAATCACAAGCACCTGGCACTCTGCTGCTGGAAGGATTTCTCAGTGACCGAATCCTGCTCAGGCATGCCTCAGGCCTTTTCCAGTAGCCTGACTTCCAGGTGTCTGTGTACATCTCTGCATTGCTCAATTTTAGCAAGAATCCGGCTGAGCCATGTAGCCACCCTTGATTTCTTGAGGTCCGGTCACCAGGCTGCCTTCAGCAAGACCCCTGCTGGGTGGGTGAGCCAGACGCCCCTCCCCCTTGATGTTTCCATCCACCAACCCCATCCTGCTCCCTGGCTGCACACCCCACTTTCCAGGCTGCTTTCTGAGCTGAACCCCGTCTCTGCTCCCCGTCGCAAGGCCCCACTGTAGATCCCCATACCTATCACCGTGGCCCCCCTTTGAAGAAAGTCTGTCTTTCTGTGGTTTCACAAGTGTCATGCACAATTTTTCCCTTGACATCTGGTGTATTCCTTTTTCTTTAACACCTCCTGAATGCAGTGGAAAATCACCCTCTAAAATCCTGCACCCAGCTGGTGAGTCCCAGCTCCCGCTGAGATCCTGAGATCCCTGTCCCCTTCGGAGCCTCCAGTTTTCTAGAACCACGCAAAAGCCTTCCCACCCCAACGCCTGTCCTCATTCCACCCCAGGCATGGACCTCGCATTACTGTGTAAGAGATGAGCAAATGCAAAGCACCATTGACTTCAGGACTCTCTACTCCTCCTGCCTCCTGCCTTGCAACCCAACCCTCCCCCCGCCACACCGCCCCATTAAATCATCTTCTAGGGCTGGGGTGGGGGGAAGGAAGAGTGGATCCGAGGAGAAATTAAAAAATGCATATTTAAGTAAAGCAACTCGCCATAACCTCTATTATTGCAGGCCAAAGTCCCTTTGCCAATGAAAAGAGGAGGAAGTTTGAGCAGATTTCTGGTTCTTTTGTTTGTTGGTTGTGCATCACCCAGAAACCCCCTTCTGTGGAATGGGATCTTTCCTCTGAACAGTGTATCCGCGATGATGATTATATTTACTGAAAATGTTCTAATTCGAGATGATTAACTCAAACCCTACAAGAACTGGCTTGCTCGATGACGAGGTACCAACATGGAAAACAAAAAACTACTACGAATTTAAATGAGAGAATCAATACAGGGAACAGGTTGTGTAGGTGACAGACCTGGTGCGGAGCCAAGCAGGGGACAGTGAGCCGCGGACACGGGACACCGTGGGGATTAGTGAGAGCAAGAGGCGGGCGGGCTCCTGACCTGGAGGGAGGGTGTTTTGCCCCTGGGGTCCAGGTGCGACGCACGTGACAGAGTCCACAGTGGACTCAAGGGCACCGGCTGCAGCTGCCATGAGAAAGACTACGCATACTTGGTCTCTCCTTACCCCTACTTCCCAGTCTCCTGCCAGCACCTCCCACTGGTGGAAGCTGGCTGGCACCCAGCTGCCAGGGAAGCCAGCAGAGAGGAGCATCTCCTGTCTGCTGAGCAGGGGCTGGGGAGGCTGGCCCTGGCGGCAAACAGTGCAGAGGCTGGGACATGTAAGAATTCCCAACGTGACACAGGGCGGAACTCACCACTCACGGAACATGCGTAGTTCCACGGGCTCCTTTCATGAATGTGCTTCTGCCTAAAACGGGGAAATAGCATGGGGTAGCACACGCTGGTCCCCTGCCTGAGACCCTCAATGTTAAGGAGTCATCTTCTAAAAGAGCCGGCCTTCACCTCTTGCAAGCATGCTCGTGTGGGGAAAATGCCGACTTGCCAGCTCACTTGGAATTGTAAAAAAGCAACACCCTTTCGTCCTTAAGAAAAGAGGAGGATTTCAGTGGAGTTTTACTCAATCTAAGCCCTTCATTTCTCTCTAAATGGGACTGGAACAGCTGGCGGGGCCTGCATTTCCTTATACCTTTGCTTCTAAGAAGCACTTGGGAAGTAGAAAGAGACACATTTCAACAGGAACGTCTTTGGGTAATGAAAATTGCAGGATGGTTTCAACGCCAGTCAACATTTAAGGCCCATTAAATCATCTTTCTTATTGTGCTTAAAACCATCAAATTCAGAGCGGATCCATGGCCCAGCTGGATGCAAGGAGCATCGCCATGCAAGCCGCTGTGCCCCTGCGTCAGTGGTACCCGGCTGAGGAGGGGTGGGCGGAAGGTGCAGAGGCTGGATTTTGATTGCAGCTCAGCAGTCGGCCTGGAAGAGCTGCTATTTCACCATGATCCCTGAAACCCAAGATTCATGCTATCGAGAGGAGGGAGGGGGAGCAAGCACGTTCTTGCATGCTTAGCAGCGAGCATTTAGACAGAAATTTATGATCTACTTTTGGCTTCTCATTTGGTCAAGATCATGCAAACCATAGGGATTGTTCCTTTTATCAGACCCGTAGGTAAAAAAACTAGTCTTAGCCAAAACCGGTTTGGCTCAGTGGATAGAGCGTCGGCCTGCGGACTGAAGGGTCCCAGGTTCGATTCCGGTCAAGGGCATGTACCTTGGTTGCGGGCACATCCCCAGTGGGAGGTGTGCAGGAGGCAGCTGATCGATGTTTCTCTCTCATCGATGTTTCTAGCTCTCTATCCCTCTTCCTTCCTCTCTGTAAAAAATCAATAAAATATATTTTAAAAACAAAACAAAACAAAACAAAAAAACTAGTCTTAGAAAGAAACGTCTTCAAACTCCAGGGCCCTCCTCGCCCCGTCTCATGATTTTAGTATTTTTGGAGACCGTAGCCATGGGGCTGCTCGGAGACAGCTGAGCCGGCCTGGGTGCCCATCAGCCCCTGCCTGAGAGCTGAGGGCGGGAACCAGGCTCCCCGGAGACCCACAGCACCCTCCGTCGTTTCATTTCCTCCTGACTCGAATGCTCAGGGCGACGCTGAGGCCCCGGGGAGGCCGGCAAACAGATCCTTTCCTTCTCAGAGAGGCAGTCACAGAGGCCGCGATGGCCCTGGATAGAAATCTGCTCCAGGAGAACCAGACTAAGTCGGGCAACCTCAGCTAAGATGTTAGAAGCGCTTTCAGCCACTGGAATGCATCCAAGTGAAGGGCATATGTGGTGCCTTCGAAAGCAAATCTCACTTCCAGGTTCTGGAGACCTGGAAAGCTCCCTGTAGCACAGGGGTGGGTGGGCAAACTTTTTGACTCGAGGGCCACAATGGGTTCTTAAACTGGACCGGAGGGCCGGAACAAAAGCATGGATGGAGTGTTTGTGTGAACTAATATAAATTCAAAGTAAACATCATTACATAAAAGGGTACGGTCCTTTTTTTTTATTTCAATAGTTTTATTCATTTCAAACATTTTATTTCACAAGAAGAATGTAAACACTAATTATTATAATTTGAAACTTCAAAAAATGGAGGAATCATAGCACAATAACATACCTTATATTGAAGATGGCAAAGGCAAAATAAAATTGCCTAACAAAGGAAAGGTACAAAAGCCTTTCAAATTAAACTTAAATATAATAAAATAATTTAAAACTAAAACAGATAGAAAAGAACAAAATGTGTAAACAGTAAATGAAATATTTTCTCTAGTGCAACTTCCAAATGATGCCCAGGACGTAGATGTAGATGGCAATGTAGACTGGGTTGAAAGGTTTTTGGTCTTTAAAACATCAACTTCAGTGGGAACAGTGTTGTTGGTCTCCTTTTTAGCTAATGCTCTGACACTGTGCTCTCCAGGGGCGTGTCTCCCTACATCACCACGATGACGTGTCTACGCATTCCCAGGGTGATGTCGGGGGACGCGTCCGCGGGCATTCCAAGGAGCCTCTGGAAGATGGAGAGGTTGTTCCTTCTACTGAATGGGGATATAAATCCGCCCACTCAGAAGAAGGAGCTGTGGCCGTGTTTCCCGATGTTGCCATGTTAACACTGCTGCTGGTGAAGGAGCGGAGGGGAGAGCAAGAGAACCCTCCGCTCTTTGGGCTCTGCGGGCCAGATAGAACAGCCTAACGGGCCGGATCCGGCCTGCGGGCCGTAGTTTGCCCACGGCTGCTCTAGCATCACAGCAGGGCCACCCCCACGGCGAGGACCAGCGGCCTTGGCCATCTCAGCTAAACAGCCCTTGAACATCGCCCTAAGCCTCCTGGGCTCAGCATGCTTCTCCGCTGGGGCCCCTGGTGCTCTGGTCCTCTGGCCTGTTTACAGAGCAGCTCCTGCCTCGGACCTCTGCTCTTCCTCACCTCCACACCCCTCGCTATGGTCTAATGTTTGTGTCCCCCCTCCCCCCCCCAATCCATATGCCGCAGTCCTACCCCCAACACGATGCGATGAGAAGCTGGGGCCTTCAGGTGTTAGGTCACCAGGGCAGAGTCTTATGATCGGATGGGTGCCCTCCTGAAAGAGACGACGGAGAGCTAGCTGACCCCTTCTACCTGGGGGGGGGGGGGGGGGCACAGGGGGAGGCAACTGTCAGGAAGAACATGTCTCCAAAAAGGGGGGGCAGAGAAACTTGTAAAAATTGTATGTGTCCTGAAAGTCACTTAGGAAAGCTAAGTGGGCCTCACTCCTCTTCCTTATGCCTCCAATCTCACCATTGTAACAGCATAAGATCCACAGGAAAAAAAAAGAAAGAAAGATTGTTGGGTCACATTAAAGTTAAATAACAATTGACATTTCACCCAACATTGCTAACTTAAAAACACGTCCTGTAATTTTTCTGATCATCACCAAAACTCACAAGCACCAGTGAGGTCTGCCTAAATGCCCTGAGGCAGGCTCTTCGGAAGGGGCCCGTGAGGATCTGGGTAACGTGAGGCCGGGTTACAGGGACACTTATTGACGCCCCTAAGACGAGTGTCTCTTTCCAGGCCGACACTCACTGGCTGGTTCATGTGGAGTGACTCTGCAATATGGCTGAAGCAAGAGCTGTGGAAGATACAGACACTACTCTGCACATGCAATGGGGTGCAAAAGTACACATTATAAGAAGTCTCAAGGTACACACAAACTGCATATCATCTAGATACGCAGACACAGGTTTCATTCAGACTCTGCTAGCTCTAGATCAATAACCCTCGCTCCATTAAACCATGCTTTAAAAAGAACACTTAAGACACACAACCATGACTAATTTCTTTCCTTTAAAAGAAAAAGAAAGGAGTCAGAGTGCCCCAATAGATTACAAACTCATTTGGTTGGTTACTCAGACAACTTCATAGGGACTTAGAATCCGAGTTCCAGGGGTCCAAGGGCACCTCAGAAACCTGTGACCTGCCTCAGGTGAAAACAAGGTTTTGTCTACACAGGCCTAAGGGAATTTCAGGATTTTATTCAGCGCCTCCAAGGATGCCACGTCCTAGCTCACCGAAAAGTCAAGGACCCCTGTTCCCAATAAAAACAGTGGAAGGCAAAGATGATGAAACGTCCCATAACCTGTTAAACACCATCAAATTCCGGAAGCATCCAGCTCCCAGGAGAAGTAGAGCATGGCCCTAATTGGGGGGTGAGTTGAACAGGCCTTCCAGCTGCTGGTGCGGGGAGCCGGACCAGGCGAGCTGTCCTTCTCTGGTGCCTGATGGCTCCCCAGCAGTAACCCAGGCACCAAAGTGGGCGAGGAGGAAGTGTGCTTCGGACGTGAACACTGGAGGACCCCGGCTGTGTCACAATTGAAGGCCAAGAGAGCTGAGTTCAGATCCTATTCTGCTCCCTAATAGGTGTATGGCTCATGCAATGTGGGGCAATAACAGAGCTCCTCATACATGTCTCCCAGGGTTAATGTGGACAGTACATGAGATAACATGTAACGTGATGGTAAATACTACTGTAAATGTACACTGAGTGGCCAGATTATGATGATCTCTGAACACATAATAATCTGGTCACTCAGTGTATTTGTATCTCAAATGGGTACCAAAAGTATTCTAGATTTTCGCTGGAGATCAACCACCTATTTGCCCTGAGCTTTCTATCAGCCAGTACAAAGGGGAAAACTGCTCAGGTGCACGATTTATAGTATCTTTCATATCAAATAAATGAGGTACTCAAGAGAAGTACACTGAGTGGCCAGATTATTATGCGTTCAGAGATCATAATAATCTGGCCACTCAGTGTAGTTTAAAATATTATCGTTTATAAAAACCAGTTGTTTTATGGTACTACCATGAGTACATATTTTGTTTAGAGCACAACTTAAAAATAAAAGCAATGTTCCGAATACATGCATTTGGAATTGGTTGAGATGAATTACAATGTATAATTACATCCAAACTAGTTTCTAGTTTCAATATTGAACTAATAAAAATACACCTGGAATTGTCAAAAATTTACGTGTGTATGTTTATAAACAAATTCTCCAAATTTTGAATGTTTTTCAAACTATTCAATAAATGAAATGCCTAAATAGTTGGCTCTTGATGCTTTCGGTCAATTGCAATTTCTTAGAATAAGCTGGCACAGAAAAAAAAAAAAAAGACAAAAACAAGGGAAGAAAAACTCATGCCTTGCTTATAAAATGCGTCTCCTGGAGTGACAAGCCCTTCCTTTCTGAATCCCGAAGGCTCAGAAAGACTGACATGCTACAGAAAAGTGTGCAATGTGTCTGTTCCTGACATAACCTTGCTCAAGAATGCGTGGTGCCTTGGTACAAGAAGGTAGGGATGAATGGAATAAAAGAGCGCAATTTTAAAGGTTTTATTCTAAAACATACATACATTGGAGACATCTTACTCCAGTAACATGAACCCTAACCCAGAAAAATTATGCAGTGCCTGGGACTGTGATTGTGTAACAAGTATTGGAAGTTTCAAAGACTGGGCTACTCCCTACTTTCACTCTCTACCCACAACCAAAATGGGAATGAAGCCTGGCTGGCATGGCTCAGTGATTGAGCATTGCCCCATGAACCAGGAGGTTACCAGTTTGATTCCAGGTCAGGGCACAGGCGCGGTTGGCGGGCTTGATGATTCCCCAGGAAGGGGGGTGCAGGAGGCAGCCAATCGATGATTCTGTCTCATCATTGATGTTTCTACCTCTCTATTCTCCTCCCTTCCTCTCACTCTAAAAAAAAAATCAATATAAAACATATTTAAAACAATACAAGAATGAAAAACTCATGCAGAAGAGCTGGGCACCATGAGGAGTGGATTTAGGAGTCGTTTAAGAAGCTGTTTGCTGACCAACCATGTGGGAGCTGCAGTGGCCCATCTGGCATGTGGTGGGCAGTGCCACGTTCTGCAAACACATCCAAAGGCAGGACCGAAAATGGCAGGGTTTTGTTTTCCTGTTAGAATTGTCATATGCCAACAGTTGGAATATAAATAAACATACTCGACCTGATTATTACATTTTCATATACTCAATTTTATAGTCAGTTTGAGCAAAGAACTTCAACTTCTGATAGGATTTCTACTTAATATCAAACTCTGGACATTAAAACAAAGGAACTCCAAGGGAAACACTATATTTACTACTAGAGGCCCGGTGCATGGATTCGTGCACCAGTGGGGTCCCTCGGCCTGACTTGTGCCCTCTTGCAATCCAGGTGCCTCAGGGGATGTCGGAGGCCCAGTGCATGGATTCGGCCCGATCCCCACAGGTCAGGCCAAGGGACCCCACCGGTGCACGAATCCATGCACTGGGCCTCTAGTATGCATATAAGATCTTTGGTTAATCTCTTCCCACACTCCCCTCCCCCACCTTCCCTCTGAGATTCATCACTCTGTTCCATGTTTCCATGCCTGTGTGTTGAGCATCTGCCCCCTGGTGGTCAGTGCACATCATAGCTACTGTCAAACAGTCGAAATGTCACTTAGGCTTTTATATATATAGATTAGTTAGTGATATCTTTAATGAACATGCATGGAGGGGTTTGTGTAAAAATACGTCGATTGGACTTTTCTGCAATTGGCATTTCCTGGGAGCGCTCACCCTCACAGGTGGCCAAGGCACCAGGAAACGGGACCAGGCTGCCTACTGCAGGTCTCAGGCTTATGCGCAGCCAATAAACACACTGTCACTCTCCACAGTTTCAGAGCTGAGATTAAGCAAAAGGAATAAACAGCATTTTAAAAGCAGCTGCCTTCCCGGAAATGCGAATGGAAATGAGAGACGCCAGCCCTCTGCCGTGGACCACAGCGGCAGGCTCCAATTCCAGAGCATCAGGGATGTTCTCGGATTTAGACACTTCCAGAAACAAATGGGAATATCTTTATATGCCCGAAATCATCTACCTCAGTCCAAATGTTTTAAAAGTGAAGCCTTGTTAGCTGATGCTTCAAGAAGACAAAAGAACTCCGGGGGTACAAGGGGTGTGCCCAGCCGGGGCTGGACTGAATTTCTTCAAGGCGGGTCCATGGGTAGGACTCGGATTAAACAAAGATGACTTCAGCTGTTAAAATGCAAATAAAAAACAGTGTGCTGCATTTATAAAATGATCCGTTTGTATATTTTCACGTGTTAATTAATGTGGCATGTCCTCAGTGTGCTACCAGTGTCTGAAGGGGATGCAGTCTTACATAACTGGACCCTAAACTTGTGGAATCTGATGCCAACGCCAGGCAGTTCGTGTCTGAATGGCTCGGTGGGTGGGGAGAAAACCCACACATCTGGAGTGCAGAAGCATTTGAGAAGTAAACACAGTGAATTGTTTATTCCTTTCAGCTATCATGACGTTTTAATTCTTTAAAAAATGTGTACAGCCTGGCTAGTGTTGTTCAGTGGGTGAGCGTCAACCCGTTCACCAAGAGTCACTGGTTTGATTCCCAGTCAGGGCACATGCCTGGGTTGCAGGCTCTATCCCCAGCAGGGGATATGCAGGAGGCAGCCTATGGATGTTTCTCTCTCATCAATGTTTCTATCTCTCTCTCCCTCCCTCTCTCTCTAAAAATCAATAAAAAGATTTTAAAAATTGTAGAAGAAAATGTGTACAGAGCTATGGGATGTACAAACCACCATACAAGTTCATGCATACTAGTAGATGTACATATAAACAAAATAATTCTCCTGACATCTTGTGCTTCCAGTGTAGTGTGGGAAGAGGACCATAAGTCATTAAATTATAATAAAGAGGTAATATGCAAATTGACTGTCACTCCAACACACAAGATGGCCGCCCCCATGTGGTCAAAGATGGAAGCCCCTATGTGGACACAAGATGGCCACCACAAGATGGCTGGCAGGGGAGGGTAGTTGTGGGAGATCAGGCCAGCAGGGGAGGGCAGTTAGGGGTGACTGGGCCAGCAGAGGAGGGCAGTTGGGGGTGACCAGGCCTGCAGGGGAGGATAGTTGTGGGGGACTCAGGCCAGCAGGGGAGGGCAGTTGGGGGGGGACCAGGCCTGAAAGGGAGGGCAGTTGGGGGCGATCAGGCCTGCAGGGGAGGGCAGTTAGGGGCAACCAGGCCAGCAGGAGAGGGCAGTTAGGGGTGACTGGGCCAGCAGGGGAGGGCAGCTGGGGGCAATTGGGCTGGCAGGGGAGCAGTTAGGCATCGATCAGGCTGGCAGGGGAGTAGTTAGGGGGTTATCAGGCTGGCAGGCAGAAGTGGTTAGGGGCAATCAGGCAGGCAGGCAGGTGAGCAGTTGGGAGCCAGCAGTCCTGGATTGTGAGAGGGATGTCCGACTGCCCGTTTAGGCCCAATCCCAGTCGGGCCTAAACAGGCAGTTGGACATCCCTCGAGGGATCCCAGAGTGGAGAGGGTGCAGGCTGGGCTGAGGGACACACACCCTCCCCGTGCATGAATTTTGTGCACCGGGCCTCTAGTTAAATTATAAATCAGATGTGATAAATGCCTGGCGAGGTAGAGCTGGCGGAGTGAGGGTGCAATGGAGACCTCGGACCTGCTGGGAGGGCCCTGCTCTCCTGGGCACTGAAGGCACAGTGCCCAGAGAAGCTTGTTCGTGGTGAAGGCGGCTCCGGGGACACTCTGCTCTGCACGGAAAGGTCTTACACCAGGCCTGAGCGCCCACAGCAAACCGCGCAGGGGAAGCCTAAACGCAAAGATTGAACCTTCGTAACCCCTTCTCCTGTCATTCCTGAAGGAAGCTTCCACGTGACCTTCCGTGCAGCATGCTGGGTGTCACACAGCTTATTTTATGTATTTCACAAGCCGAATTTAGACAACCATACTCAACTCGGAATTAAATGTAAAAGAATCCTCCTTTGCTTGGTGAGGGTTTTTTGTTGTTGTTGTTGTTGGTGGTGGTGATGTTTTTGTTGGATTTGTGTTTGAGGTTTTTTGTTTGTTTGTTTGTTTTGAGTCTCAACTGCTGAACCTCATTTTTAATCCCTTTGAGTTCTTAAGAATAAAAACTATTCCAATAATGTGGAAACTTCTGTCAAGAATCCTGGCACTTTTCCTGCAGATAAAGTGGGCATTCCAGTCCTCCCACACACTGAACAGTGAGGGTAACACAACCATTTGCTACATGTAGGCTCTTCCTTCTCCGCTAACATGACAACATAACATTGAAAAATGGAGACTCGGATAAATAACTATGCATGGGGAGCAATGTATGGCTCAGAGTTACATAAGTTAGTCACCTGTTGTTGTGATGCTGTTCAGCTCTTCCTAGCTAAATTGTCAGGTTCTTGGGACAGGAAATCACACCTAATTTTTGAAAACATCAAGACAGTAGCAATCGCAGTGTCTCGGTATAAAATCATTATTACAGACCCCATAGTGAATGTTTACTGGGTACTTGGGTTGAGATAGGCTCAGTTCTCAGCACGTTTCTCCTATCTCTACACAGCCATCCTATGAGGTAAACACTATTATTGTGCCTGTTTTACAGGTGAGGAAACTGGGGCAGAGAGACTAATGTAACCACTACTGAAGTCTGAGGTTAGACTGCTTGTGTCCTTCCCCTGCTCATGGAATGCAGCTAGGGGTGCCAGATAAAACATAATTCTCTATTATAATTATGTTCCATGCAACATTTGAGACAGACTTACACTAAGCAATTATTTGTTGTGTATCTGAAATTCAAATTTTATTTTTATTAGCTAAACCTGGCAGTCCTCACTTAAGGTTCCCCTTCCCTAAACCCCTTCCATTTCCCAACCTGATTTATATGCCGGAGGTTTCCATAACCAGTGGATGCTATGTAGACATATATGTGTCACTATATAAACATACACACACACACACACACACACACACACACACACACACACCCCTGCACAATAATTTTGAATATCCTATTTGAAAGTGTTAGTTGTGATAACAGTGTCCAAATCTTACTGGGCACTTACCACGTACCATACATATTCTAAGTGCTTTATGTGTCTTAATGCATTTAACCCCCAAGACAACCCTATGACGTAGGTACCATAATGTATCCCACTTTTACAGCAGAAGAAACTGAACCACAGAAAGTGCTACAGTCTAAATGGGTGTGCGCTCCCAAAATTCATATGTTGAAATTCTAATCCCAAGGGCATTAAAAGGTGAGGCCTTCGGACAGGCTGAGGTCACCGGGGTGGAGCCCTCATGATGGGGTTAGTGCTCTTATAGGAGAGACCCCCCTCCCCCCGGGGGAGGACACAGTGAGAAGCCAGCAACCTGCCATTCGGAAGATCACCTTCCCCAGAATGCAATCCTGCTAGTACCTTGACCTTGCCCTTCCCAGGCTCCAGAACTCCGAGAAATAAATTTCTGTGGCTTATAGACTAGCTTGCCAGTTGAATTTTATTAGAGCAGCCCAACCAGATTAAGACAGAGAGGTTACACACTTTGGCCCAAAGCATATGACAAGCGATAGGACTGGATCCCAGGCAACGGACGGGCTGCAGAGGTCTTGCTCGGACTCACTGCTCTCTATAGAATGACAGCCAGGGAGATACGTGTTGAACGAAGCACAGAGAGTTTTACATCTCAACCAGCCACTGTAGACAATCTTGGTGGAGGGCCCAAGGCAAACAGTAGCAATCTTAGGGGAGGGTCATGTCTTAGCACCAAGACTGAATGAGCCCTAAAGTCAAAACAACTACAAACAAGCCTTAACAAATGTTCACAGAAGCCTAGAAGGACTGAGCTGATCTGCAGGAACGCAGCTTCCTGCTAAAACAAACGTCAGCTCTTAATGGAAGACATAAAACCAAATACTCACGGCCTCTCCGACATCCAATGAAATATCCCAGAAAGTGAAGACCAGCAGACAATCAATCAACAGAACTGACCCCCAAGTCACGAGTGCCAGAGGTAATGAAATGAGCAAACAAGGACTTTAAAACAGCAATTATAAATATGTTGAAGGATTTAAAAGAAACAAATGAAACTTCTAGAAATAAAGAGCATAATGTCTGGAAAAAAAAAATGTGCCTTGGATGGACCTAACAGTTCTCCATTACAAAGCTATAAAGAGTAGAAAAAAATAGCTAGAGAAACCATGGAAACTAAAGTACAGAGAGACTTGAACAAAAAAACAAAAAAACCTCAGTAACTTCTGAGATAGTTTAATCTATGTGTCATGAGAGTCTGAAAAAGAAAAAAAAAAATGTAAACCAGAAACAACATTTTGAAGAAATAATGCCTACAATTTGCCCTAATTTAATAAAATGTCTAAATCCACTGATCCAAAAAAGTTAACAAGTCTTCAAAGAAAATCACAGAAAGGCATATCATAATCAAATTCTTGAAAACAGATGATAAAAAGAAAACCTTAAAAGCAACCAGAGAGGGAAGACACATCACACGCAGGGGAACAAAGATCAGACCTTCAGGACTTCTCATCAGATACCAGACAATCAAAAGCAAGAGGACATTATTTTTAAAGTGCTGGGAGGAAAAAACATCAACCTCAATCTCTTTGTCCAGGAAAAAATACTTCAAGAAAAAAGGTGAAATAAAGACTTTTTTACATAAACAAAAGCTTTGAGAATCCATGTCTGACAGAAGTGCTGCCAGAAAAACAAAAGGCAAAGGGAATTCTTCATCAGAGAGAAAATGATACTAGATAGAGCTCAGGTCTACTGGAAGGACTGAAGAGCACCAGAAATGATAAACATGCAAGTGCATCTTAAAGACATTTCCTCGTTTTAAAACATTTCTTGATAATTGTTTAAAACAAAAGTAATAGCCTAGCCCTCTGGATTTATAACATATATAGAAGTAAAATAATAAAGCAAAGACAGAAAGGTGAAAACAGGACACTGTTTTAAGGTTATTACTTTAGATATGAAGATATATGGTGTGCAAAGATAGACCACAATAAGCTGAAGTGTACATTGTCCACGCTAGAGCAGCTACTAAAAAATAAAAATTAAATCTAATTGATAAATAAAACATAAAAATAGTAAAAATACTCAATTAACCCAAAAGAAGTCAGAAAATAATTAAACAGTGAACAAAGAATAGGTAGAACATACAAAAAATAAATAACAAGAACTTAAACCCATTCACACTGTCAGTTGCTATAACATTCATGGTCTAAACTGCAAATAAAATGTGAATTGTCAGGCTGTATATAAAAGCAATGATCAACTATTTGCTCTGTATGAGATATATACTTTAAATACAAAGAAAGAAATAGGATTAAAAGAAAAATACTGAAAAAGATATATCACACAAATACTAATTACAAGAAAACCAACAATTCCATTAAAGATGGGCAAAAACTAGGACACTTCAAAAAATAATATGTGCATATGATTGATAAGCTCACAAAAAGGTTCTCAATATTGCCAACCTTCAGAGAAATGCTAATTAAAGCTACAATGGGATACCGCTATATATATACACTGGCCAGATTATTATGATCTCTGATCACATAATATGTATTAGAGGCCCAGTGCACGAATTCGTGCATGGGTGGGGTCCGGCCAGCCTGGCCAGGGGGAGGGGACATGGGCAGTTGGCCGGCCTGCCTGCTGGTCGAACTCCTGGTCAAGGGGACAATTTGCATATTAGCCTTTTATTATATAGGATATACACTGAGTGGCCAGATTATTATGCATTCAGAGATCATAATAATCTGGCCACTCAGTGTATACATTCTAATTGGTTAAAATGAAGAAGTTGACAATACCCAGTATCAATGAGGATGTGGCACCCAGAAGTCTCCTGCACTGCTTGTGGGAATGTTAAATGTGACAATGGGGTGCCAGTTTCTTACAAAGTCAACCATGCACTTGCCATATGACCCAGCCATAGCACTCCTAGTAATTAGTGAAGGAAAATTAACACGTATGTCCACACAAGGACTTGTACATAATCCTACCTAATAAAAGGGTAATATGCCAATGAACATCACTTCGTCACAAAGATGGCAGTGCCCATAGCCACAAGATGGTGGTGCTCAGTCCCCTCCGCCTCACCGGAGTCCCCCAGTCCTGCGGGGGCTGCTGCTGAGAGCGGGCAGCGAGAGCAGCCTGGTGGAATGCTTGCTTCGTTGCCGCAGCGATGGAGGGCCTCTGGGCAGCGGGCACTAAGCGGCCGGTGCGGGACGCTTGCTTCATCGCCGTGGCAATGCCCCGGCTACGGAGGGCCTCTGGGGGACAGGGAGGCCGGTCTGCAGCCTCCGTGGCTGAGCGCAGGCCCGGAGAGGAGACGGCTGGCCCACCTCCCATGGAAGCAGCGTGGCTCCCAGTGGCGCGCTGCGGTTCCCGGCCTACTGCGTGCGGTATCTCGTGATGGGCTACTAGTGTTTTTCCTAACAGCCTCAAAATGGGAAAAACCCAGATGCCCATCAACAAGTGAGTGGGTAAACCAACTGTGAATCCATACAACGGGACACTAGTCAGCATGCAGGAGAAAGGGACTGCAAATGCCCACAGCAGCATGCATGAAACTCAGAAGCTTTACGCTGAGCAGAAGAAGCCAGACGCAAACGGTGCCATTCATTTACATCAAATTCCAAAGCGGCTAAAACCAACCTGCAGAGGCCACAGCAGAGCAGTGGTGGTGGGGGCAGCGAGGGGATGGAGACGAGCAAAGGGCACTAGTGACCTCTCTGAAGTCCGGGGGTGGGTACACGGGTTCTCATTTGCCAAGAGGCATTGAGCTCTACCCTCAAAATGGGTGCATTCTACTTCAGGTAAATGTTTCCTCCCCAAAGTTGGTTTCTTACATTTTGATTTTACAGCATTTACTCTCTTTTGTAAAAACTTGCATCAGTTAACACCCAATAGGCCCTGACCAGTTTTGCTCAGAGAATAGAATAGTGTCAGCCTGTGGACCAAAGGGTCCCAGGTTCAATTCTTGTCAAAGGCACGTACCTTGGTTGCAGGCTCCTCCTCAGCCCGGGCCCTGGTCAGGGCTCCTGCAGGAGGCAACCCATCGATGTGTTCCTCTCACATCGATGTTTCTCTCTGTCTTTCCCTCTCTCTACACTCTCCCTAACAATCAATGGAAAAATATCCTCAGGTGAAGATGATAGATGATAGATAGATAGATAGATAGATAGATAGATAGATAGATAGATAGATAGATAGAGATAGATGATAGGTAGATAGATGATAGATAGATAGATAGATAGATAGATAGATATAGATAGATCATAGATAGATAGATAGATAGATAGATAGATAGATAGATAGATAGATAGATAGAGATAGATAGATGATAGGTAGATAGATGATAGATAGATAGATAGATAGATAGATAGATAGATAGATAGATAGATAGAGATAGCTAGATGATAGGTAGATAGATGATAGATAGATAGATAGATAGATAGATGATAGATCGATTGATAGATTGATAAATGATAGATGATAGATAGATAGATAAATAGGTAGATAGATGATAGATGATAGGTTGATAAAACACCCAAGAGGAAAGGGGCTCTATCCATGAATCTAGGAAACCCAAACGTTGGCTATATACATCAAAGAGATAAATAATGTGCGACTTGAAAATGAAATTGTTAGTTTGAAGTTGCAGTGCCTGGAAGGTTCTATGATAGCGCCCAGACCTGAAGATGCAGGAGAAATTCCATAGACGAGGCTCTTCTAGGGAATGTCAGCACCATGAGCGCGAAAAGATGCGTCAGACCCTAAGATGCACCTGAGGCCGCACAGCAGTGGTTGGCTCTTGGTTCTAACACATGTGGGGGTTTGTTTGAAATTAACTAGCTCCGTCAAAGGAAATGTAGAAGAGGAAGTTAACTTTCCATAAACGCTTTCAGACACTCACATGACAGCAAGACAAGCCAGTTGTCACATTTAATTATTTCCCTTCCATTTATCATTGTGAAGTGATCACACGCACCTCCAGGCATGTTTACAGGTTACATAGCAAACTGCTTCATGCTGACGATGTCAGCCATCATGTGAGCAGTGCCATTTTTTTAGATTTGTCACCTAACGTAGCTAACACTCTGTACACCCTTGAAAGCAACAGTGATACAATCCAATTATTGCTGAAACCCCCCTCTCACGCCCCGAGTGTACGACCAAGCATAAATTCCAAAGCGGATATCAAGAATGGCTTGTGATCGATGGAGGAACGATAATCTCTCAGTCCATTTAATTCCATGTGCATTTCCTGGTTACTGGAATGATGATGATATGATTGCTAAGACACCCTCTGCTCCCCCTAATTTATCTAGAAACTCAGTAAACCCCAGTACAAGTTATATAATATGAATATTACAGAACATAATGAGCAAATCCAAAGTTGACCTTGGAGAGTGAATGTGCTAGACTCACTAAAAAATAATTGAAAAAGTACAATATTATTGACTTAATAAAATTAAGCTCAGAAACATGTTCATTCATCACAGTAACATTTTCAAATTTCAAAATCAGTAGATCATTAAGTGCTATGCAAAAAAACTGAATAGAAAATATTGGCTAAATGTTTGGTAAAAAAAAAAAAATCTACTCATAAAATGGATAACAGAGTCCAGGTTTCTATTTTTATAGATCTCAGGCTTATCTTCAATCATTTTGTTTTCAAAAATTAACAAATGTTGTCCAATTTAGATAGTTTTGTAAACTGGCTTATTGCACTTTTTTGAAAAGTGCTCCGTACTGAACAATGTCCACCCTGTGTATGCTGGCCGGTGGACAGGTCTGCGCGGAGCCCACACTGGCTGTCACAGCCACGGATGAGGCAGGATTCAGAATGAACTGGGAGGGAGACCCAATGCTGTTCCCGCAAATACGGCTGACGGTGCTCGGCTGCTGCGGTGCCAGAGGAACAACAAAAAGGCCTGAAAAGGCAAAAAGAAGGCAAGCGCCTGGCCGCCATCCTATCTCCTGGGCACTTAGAGTCCTGAACGATTTCACAACCCGCCTCCCTCCGGGGGGAAAAGCTGGTACCCAAACCAGGTCGTCTCTCTCTCCCTGAAATCACAGAGCTGCGGGCACGCGCTCATGTGCATTCGTTGCCAGGCAAGTAAAAATGCCAAATAAAAAGCCAATAAACACCTCCCCCAGTTAAAGAGAGGCTGCTCTTCACCGATTTAAGTGGCAATCCAATAATTCACTAACTTTATAGCCGTTTCAGTTAATAGCCTACTCATTATATGTGTCCATTAACTGTAACATAAGCCTACCAGACAGAAAACGTCAGAATACAGTTCAATTGGGAGTTAAAATTTATTTGGTAATAAAGTGCACAGCCTGGCCTGGAACGAGAGTGTGATGATTCTAAACCAGAGCGTGAAGTACGGAGAAAAAGAATCCAGTGTCTGCAGTAGGGGGTTTTCTGTTTTTATTTTACATTGACCTGCTTCGGTCTTCACAGGCAGGAAAACATGTATGGTTTGGCAGCCACAGGTTTTCCCAGGAGCACACACAGACCCCAAGGGCCTACGTCTGGGCCATAGGCATCGTTTCTGGGGAAATACACGCGTGTTGTCGAGGTCCCAACCCGGTAAGGCGGGGACACGGCCGCATGGGATTGCCAGACAAGGGCAGATGGCGATGGGGCACCAGTCCGTGTGTCATTCTATATTAGAAACACATTCTGTGTGGTGGTGACCAATTTTATCAGTGAACTTGAGAATGCCTGGTGGACTAGCATTCGTGAAATACGTAAGAGGTTTCAGAACCAGAAGAGTCATGAAGGCCGCATCCATGGATCCCTATTGAAAATGCAAGCCAACCAATGCATGGATGACTCAGTTAGGCTTGGAAGCATAATCACACCAATCTGTCGTAGCGATAGCTTGGACCAATCTAACAGAAAACATTCACCTAGGAGTTTGGGGAAAGATATATTGTAAATTGGTGAGAAAAAATAATGTTTTCCATTTATCAAACAGTTTACCAAATGAATTTTAAGGCAGAATGAAGGGTAACATGTTGGAATTAAAAATAATAATAGCCCGGCCAGAGTGGCTACTGGTTGAGCGATGAGCTATGAGCCAGGAGGTCACAGTTCAATTCCCGGTCAGGGCACATGCCTGGTTGCGGGCTCGATCCTTAGTGGGGGGGCGTGCAGGAGGCAGCTGATCCATGATTCTCTCTCATCATCGATGTTTCTGTCTCTCTCTTCCTCTCCCTTCCTCTCTGAAATCAATAAAAACATATTAAAAAATAATAATAATAGCATTTTAACTTAACAAATAAAAATATACATAAAAGTAATTATACCCTAAAATCTCCATTGTTGATAAAAATCTATTGCTATTTTAAAACAGCTACTAAGCTGGCAAAATAACAAAAAAAAATGCAAAGGAATGCCTAGATTTTAACAGGGGTCCTCAAACTACAGCCCGCGGGCCACATGCGGCCCGCCGAGGACATGGATCGGGCCCGCCGGGTGCGGCTGCCTGTCCTGCTTAGCAGCCGACTCGTCCCGGGCCCGCAGTGCACATAGGAATTTGTTCATAGTTTTTTATTTTTAACTATAGTCCGGCCCTCCAACGGTCTGAGGGACAGTGAGCTGGCCCCCTGTTTTAAAATTTGAGGACCCCTGGGCCCTAGAACATTTTTTAATCTGTTCTAACTGTGCTGATACAGTTGATTCCTGGAAGAGGAGCTAAGAAGCCAGATGGAACGGGGCTGGCCCTCCACCTCCGGTGCCCTGGCATGCAAGGGTGGGACCCAGACCAGGACATAATGGATTGTACTAAGTGACCGCCGAGATCCTGTAAAAATTCAAGGAAGGGATGTTGATGTAAACTGTTCATTTTTTTTAGAAAATATAAATGCTCAAACAATGGTTTCTGGCCCAAGTGCTTGGGCACAGCAATTTAATAATGTCGGTCTCTAAGTGATGATGGTAGTAATACTCTGATAAGAAAAGAATGTCAAATGCTTATCATTGCTGCTACTTAATATGTTATGAATAATACTAGCAACATCCCTTGTAATAAACCCTCATCTCTTAGGAGCCTTTTTTGCTTATTTTGACATCAATCTACTTTAGAGACTTATTTTAATAACAAATAGCACAAAATAACAGATTTAAAATTATGTGCAACTGTCTTTTTTCTGAATATGTGGTAATAAAGTGCCAGAAAACAAGCCACAAGCTGTTTGTGGTCTCAGACGTGCGAAGAATTCATTTCTGTGCTTCGTGTGCTGCAATTAGAAGTGGGGCTGTGCACCAGGAGTCAACCAGTAACTATGGTAACGCAGGCAGGGAAGGTAAGTGCAAAGGGAGAGCCCGAAGAAGCCGATGATCACTGTTCTTCGTGTTTATTTTTAACATCCTTGTAATAAGCGCGACTGTCTACAAAATGCATATTAATTTTCCCCAGTTCCTGCCACTCCTAGGGAACAGGTTAAAACATACTGTTCTGTAAACACACACACACACACACACACACACACACACACACACACACGGTGCCATTCAGAACGGACTCGGATTATTATTCCATTGGAGATTCTTTAAGCATACGCTCAGGGGACACTCAATCCGTGCGCATGCCCCTTGCTGGCATGGGCTGCATGGCAACCCAGCCATGACAGGGCAGAAAACATACGGAGGAAGCTCAGTTTGGGGAGCCTTTGCCTTTTTGCCACAAAGTTATAACAAAACACCTGTTTCCTGTGGTTTGCAGAGGCAACATGTTCAGGTTGGCGGCAGCACATAGAGGGAGGGGGAGGTGACCGCCAGCACACCGTTCCCTCAGGCCACAGTCCTGGGCCCTCTGCAGCCGCTGGGAGACTGGTATACACACACACACACACACACACACACACAAACACACACACACACAGACAGACACACACACACAGACACACACACACAGACACACACACACACACAGACACACACACGCACAGACAGACACACACAGACACACACACACAGACACACACACAAACACACAGACACACACACAGACAGACACACACACACAGACACACACACACAAACACACAGACACACACACAGACACACACACACAAACACACAGACACACACACACACACACACAGACACACACACACACACACACACACACACCCGGGAGGCTCAGCACTCAGGGTACATTCTTTGGTCTAAAAAGCATGAAAGAATCTGAGGCATATTTAAAGCAGTTTCCAAAGAGAACACCAATCAACGCTGATGAAAGGCATAAAGAGTGAGCCATTTGAGAAGAGGTTTGGCTTTTTATCTTTCATCGTTTATTGAGGCAAGAAAAACCTCTGAGGAAGCCAAATGTGAGAGTGTGAACAGCAATCACCTCTTCATGGAAGGCAGAACAAGAGAGAATAACACAGATCTGAGAAAAACAACCTCAATGTGGGAAATAACTTCTTACTGTACCGAGAGAAGAAATTGAATATCTGCCTAAATGAGCGGTAGAGTCCAATTGAATTTAATAAAAAAGACATAGACACATCATGTTCTAGTTTGGTACAACAAGAGCTCACTAAACATTCCACCCCAATGTTTCAATTTCATGATTCTATAATAGAGTTTCTGTATGGAGAATCGCAACCCTTATTTCGACATGAAATAAATTAGGAAGTTAAATTATTTCAAAGATGGGAAAATGAGTCTCTACTAAGACAGGGCCCCAAAGACTAGCTGATGTTTTGGTAAAATTTTAAACACTGGACATCAATTGCCTGATGTTCACATAATCTTCCATTCATTGTATTGACTAGAAATGCTGATCTGGGTTCTCCGAAATGAACGAGAGGCCAGTCTCCTGCCTCCTGGAGCTGTGAGGGGCACAGACAGTGATTAGTGAGTAAGTAGATTACAGTAGATTACACAGTACGTGGGTTGTGATGAGTGCCCTGGGGGAAATCAGTGGTGATGGGACAAAGGTGAACTGTCTGAGCCCACACTGTCAGGCTGCTCAGGGAAGACCTGTTGGGGTCGGTGAGGTCTGAGCCCATTCATGGGACCCAGCGATGTGATGAAGAGCAGGACAAGAATAAGGAACAGAGAGTCCAAGTGGACGGTGACCGAGGGACAGGACAGCAGCCCAGGGGAGCACTGCGGGGAGGCAGGGGAGGGATGATGGGGCCCTGGCTGGTCACACCAGGGATTAGATTTTCTAAATGCACCAATCCTCCCAACAAATTAAAATGTTATCCCCACTTTGGAGTGATTTCCTAAAAAGTACCTGTAAGAAAGACCGAATGTGCTCAGCTTCCTGTGAGCAGTCCCCAGGAGAGCAGCCAATCAGTCGGAGCTAGGATTGGAGAGTCCATGCTGTGACGAGATGGAGCGTGCACGCCTCCTCTGTCCCTGCTCCCACGCCTACGATGTCCCCCCATCGTCTACACTCAAATCAGTGAGATACTGTAAAAGGAGCAAAGACTTCTCCTCCTCATTTCAAAAAGAGTGTCATATAATTTTTAACAATCCAACCGGATGGTCTTACAAAAACCAGCTAACATCTTCTCCATAATTCAAAGTAAATTTTTTTAAAATAATTGTTTTACTTTGGGTGTTTTCCATTTGGATATCTACCATGAGAAATTCCTCCTGTTATTTCCACAGCAACCACTAGAGGGAAGACTTCTACTGACGGAAATTTAAAAATGGCTTCCCTTGTTTCATAAGTGTGGAGAACTCAGACATAATGATGTCTCCACAATGAACTATTATAAAGGCATTTCATAAATCCCACATGCATTCCAGTGAGCCCTGATGATAATGGGCATCCCTGCCATAACATGTACTCTGCAAACGCCTTTGCCTTCACTACCTCACTGCTTCTCCACACCAATGGCTAATGGAGCAGGCATCAGGACCACTCAGCTGAAATTTAAAAATGCAAATGATTTAACAAAAGACACCCAAGATTTTAAATACACAATAAATACTAGAACTGAGATCTGAGTTTTTTTCATGTACATTGTCTCCTTTTTTTAATATTTCAACTTTCTTTAAGGAAAACTGAAAACCTTTTAGTCTCAGTTTTCTCATCATATTCTAGACTTTTAGCAAGATACCTGGAACATAGCAGACACTGAATTATTGAATGCACTTGAGGACCGATGCACAAAGATTCATGCAAGAATGGGCCTTCCTTCCCCTGGCTGCTGGCACCGCCTTCACTCTGGCTGGAGCCTTGTTTTCACTCTGGCCCGGAGCCACCTTTCCGCCTTCCCACACTGCCCAGAGGCCCGGAGCGGCTGGGGTGGTGTGGAACGCCTGTGTCCCACCCTGCCCCCAGCCGCTCGGCACCTGCGTATGCAAATTAACCCACCATCTTTGTTGGGTTAATTTGCATACTCACTCCTGATTGGCTGGTGGGTGTCGTGAAGGTACGGTCAATTAACATGTTACTCTTTTATTAGTGTAGATGGATGAATTAACATATGAATAAAAATGAGAGAGTGAATGAAGTCCACTCCTTTTCTTGGCAACAGTGCCTAGCAATAGGATGTCTGTTGACCTTCCCACCACATCCCATTTCAGGACACCTGAGGGTATTATTTGCAGCTTAATAAGCCCTTTGAAGAAGGACAGGCCTTTGCAATCTTTTCTCCATTATCATGGAATCCTCATGTTATGGGCTTAAGGTGCCACAAATTCATAGGTTGAAATCCTAACCCCCAGTGTGGTATTGAGGGGTAAGGCCTTGGGGTGACTAGGTCATAAGGATGGAGCCCTCATCAATAGTATTAGTGCCCTTTTAAGAGGAGAGACTAGAGAGATGATTTTTCTCTTCGCCACATGAGGTTACAACCAGAAGACAGCCATCTGTGAATAAAGAAGAGGGACCCTCATCATGAACCTGATAGTCTGGCACCCTGATCTCAAACTTCCAGACCCCAAAAATGTGAGAAATAAATATCTGTTCTTTCAGCCACCCAATCTGTGGTATTTTGTTATGGCAGCTGAAGTAATACACCTCATCTTGTCCTACCTTCTCTACACAGTCTACTTTAGAAAATTTAAACTAGGAAGTTCTGATTATTCCACTAAATCTTATATAAAGCATTATTACAACTCAAATCCTATATAATAAAAGGCTAATATGCAAATAGACTGAATGGCTGAATGACCAGTCACTATGACGTGCAGTGACCACAAGGGGGCAGATGCTCAATGCAGGAGCTGCCCCCTGGTGGTCAGTGGGCTCCCACAGGGGGAGTGCTGCTCAGCCAGAAGCTGGGCTCACGGCTAGCAAGTGCAGCGGTGGTGGCGGGAGCCTCTCCTGCCTCCACAGCAGCGCTAAGGATGTCCGACTGACAGTTTAGGCCCGCTCCCTGAGTTGGACATCCCCTGTGGCTCCTGGACTGCGAGAGGGCACAGGCCGGGCTGACGGATACTCCCCCCGCCCCGCTCCCCGGCCCCACTTGAGTGCACAAATTTTGTGCACTGGGCCTCTAGTATAGAAATAAATCCCATGGGTTAATACAACCACAGAGGAAATCAGGGACAATGAACTAGAACAGAGAACTGTAACTGTGATTCCACCCTTGGTTTTTGCAAAAAGGTTGAAGCATTTGTCACAAAGCTGTGCTCTGAGCCTATACTGCTTCCAGTAACATAAAAATATTGATGCTACTACTACTACTAATCATAATTACCACCACTCAACTGTTACTGAGTCAAGGGCAATTGTTGAAATCGAGTAAATTTTCTTGAAAAAAGTGATAATTTCCTGGAAAAGACCAGACCCTTTTCCTGTTCCAGCAAGAAGGCTGCATTTGGTGATGTGGAGGGATGAGGACAGGGAAAGGAAGGCACTCTTCTCCCACAGTAAACTCACTTCCATGCAACTCAGGAGTCAAGACACAGCTCCTAAAGTGAACAGCTAACCCAACGTTTCTTATAACCCCAACATATCATTAATATTTTCAAAAGAAATAAACAGAGTGGCCAGCCCGCATGGCTCAGTCTATGAACCAGGAGGTCATGGTTTGATTTCCCATCAGGCACATGTCCGGAGTGTGGGCTCCATCCCCAGTGTGGGGTGTGCAGGAGGCAGCCGATCCATGATTCTCTCTCATCACTGATGTTTCTCTCTCTCTCTCCCTCTCCGTTCCTCTCTGAAATCAATTAAAAAAAAACAAAAACAAACAAACAAACAAAAAAAACAGAAGTATTAAAAGTGCTAATCAATGGCTGATGTTAATATAAATGATACTGATGTTCCTTTTCATGCTTACTATTCTCTCTAATTTGAAAAATAAATTACTTCTTTAATAAAAGGGGAATTTTTAAAACGTTAAATATAAATTTCACAACAGATCTTAACATTACTTTAGCTGTGTGTGGCATATTTTCTGTGTAAAAGAAGAGGTTAAGGTGGGTATGTTTTTAAATGTAAGATGCTAAATGATCAAGTGCTATGAGATGGGCCATGCCTAGTACTGTTTCTTCGCATCAAGAGCTTGCTTGGGACCAGCTAAGGAACAAGGGTTCCTGCTCTGGCTGAACCTTCGGTCCTTCAGCAGTTTGCTTTGAAAGCATGAAGGAGATAAAGCTGAACCAATAGGCTTTACGGTATCTGCTCATTCCGCACATTTAGTACATTCCTGGAATAGGTGGTGTTGCAAACAGCTCCTTTAAAAATTATCTGATAACCGGCTGTAAATTTTTTGGATGACAATGCATGGAATTGAACAGGAAAAGCACTTGTAGCTCTATGAGTTCACATGTTATGTTTTTAAAACACCATGAGTGAAACAAGATCGAATTATTAGTACTGAGCAAGTACAAGCATCATTGAACAAGTGCTTTTGTAAAAAAAAAAAAAAAAAAAAAAAAAAAGTAAGAAACTCCCTCAGAAAACTGTAAAAGCACTCAGAGTTCACCATTTGGAAAAGTCATTCATTTTATATTGAGTATCTGAGTGTCGGGGGCCCGGGGAGGAAGATTTCAATATACTTTGATAAAGTTAAAATATCTGCTTCCTAGAGTATTGTGATATTTTATGAGCTCTATCACAAATACAGACATCTAATTATATCATTAGAAAAGAATAAATAAAATTATGTTGGCTGCTATCCCACCATGACGTGAGTAAGGACCCTGGCTGTCCTCTAATGAGTCCAGTTCCGCGCAGGACATGCCCAGAGGAAACAGAGAGAGTCGCACTCGGCAGGTTGCACCTTGACCGAAGATTGCAGCGTGCATTGTGCATATCCACAGTCCTCAGTCCACCAAATAAGGAAGGGTAGCAAGGGGCAGGGAAATTTTATTCTACATCTAGCTGGTCCCGAAATGCCATTGTTTTTGCAGCTGAAAACCCTCAAGCAGACTGTCGGGACCTCTGCCTTCCCTGACACCTCTCCACCCAGAAGCATCCAGAGGATCAGAGTTTGTGCACTAGGTCTGAACATGGGTCGGGGAGCAGCATTTTGGGGACCTAAGTTACAGCCTCTGTAAGATTTACAGAACGCCGGCTGGGAGGAAAGAGCTTGCCAGCCACACAGGAGCTGCCCGATGCCTGCAACGTGGTCGATGGTAGGAATGTCCCGGTGCTCCCCTCAGTCTCTATATTCTTAGTTTTCACAATATCACTGCTGTCTTTATGACCACACCCCACACAGCACCCAGCCTGCTGGACAGGGGCGGGGTCACAGGCTATGCTCATATCGCCATGGTGATGCTCAGGGCCCTGGGCAGTGCTCCCGCGGCTGGTTTCAAATGTTTCTCCCACAGTCACAACAGGCAGGGCAGAAGGCACCCGGGAGGGTTTGCCCCATTGGATGCTCCAGCTCTTCCTCCCAGCCTTGGCTGTACCTTGCTTCTCCTAGAGACGGCTCAATCTAGAGCTGCCCATCTAACGAGTCTCTAGTCACATGAGGCTATTTAAATCCAAAGGAATTAAATGAACTGAAAGCAAAGCTCAGGCCCTGGCCCTTTTGGCTCAGTGGATAGAGCACTGGCCCTTGGACTGAAGGGTCCCGGGTTCGATTCCGGTCAAGGGCATGTACCTTGGTTGCAGATTCCCCAGCCCTGGTCAGGGCCCGTGCAGGAGGCAACCAATCACTGTGTTTCTCTCACATCCATGTTTCTCTCCATCTCTCCCTTTCCCTTGCACTCTCTCTAAAAATCAATGGAAAAATATCCTCGGGTGAGGATTAACACACACGCAAACAAGCTCAATCGCACTTGCCACATTTCAATGGCTCCACAGCCACTGGTGTCCGTGCTCTGGGCGTGGCCCGCACAGCTGGAAGGTGGGTAGAAGGTGACCTGGTGGCAGAGCACCTGGAGGGGGAGCGAGGAGGCTCCAGCAAGACACCTTGGCTGATTCATCAGGGCAAGAAGGGAGGGCGGAACCAAGGCTGCCCGAAGGGAATAGAGACATGAGGAGGGTGGGAGACACAGGGTCTCACGCCGCGTGGCCTGGCCGAGGAAAACCACACGATGGCCTGTTTCAGAAGGGACAAGTGTGAGCATGGGTCCTGGAAGCCCGGGGGCAGGCGGCTCAGGAGGCACACAGGTGGGTGTCCCGCGGGGAGAAGTCCGTGGACTTTCAGCAGCGGGAGAGCAGCCTCGCGGGGTGATGGCAGGTCCCCGCGTGGAGGAAGGCTGAGCCCGGCGCTCGGGCCACGGAGGAGGAACACACAGCACGGGGCCTGCGCCTCTGCGACATCTCGGGGATGCAGCCCATAGCAAGAACTCAGTTGTGACCAGAGCATGCAGTCCCGCGGGGAAAGGGCGGTCACGGGAGAAAAAGGAAAAAGCAGTCGAGGGGTAAATCCATCTTGGAGCATCACAAGCAGGGTCCACGTAGGGGCAGGTTACCATGACCCACGCAGGAACTGAGTGTCACTGAGACGAGTGTGTCACTGTGTACTTGAGCAGAGACTTCTCTGGTTTTAAACGTCCCCTCTACAAAACATTATCATCCAGTATACATGAAAGTAATGCTAACCTAGTGGTCGGCAAACTGCGGCTCGCGAGCCACATGTGGCTCTTTGGCCCCTTGAGTGTGGCTCTTCCACAAAATACCACAGCCTGGGCCAGTCTATTTTGAAGAAGTGGCATTAGAAGAAGTTTAAGTTTAAAAAATGTGGCTCTCAAAAGAAATTTCAATCGTTGTACTGTTGATATTTGGCTCTGTTGACTAATGAGTTTGCCGACCACTGTGCTAACCTGTAGGTCTCTATCCATGAGTCTCCAGACATTATTTCAGGCAACAGGAATCACGTGGGCCAAGACAGGGCTGACGAAGAGGACACACTTGGGACAGTGAGTAGACTGTCCCGAGAATCAATCTGCTCCGTGTGTAATGACAGAGGAGGTCGCCTGGGGGTGCTGGGAGCAGATTTCCAAGGACAGGTGGGGGCCAAGAAGAACTTCACTTTCTCTTTTCTGATTCCTACGGATGGTGGGATGGGTATCAAAGGCACGCTCGTCTGTTACGTCAAATGGCCAGCAAAACGAAGAAAGGCAAACCTATGATGAAAGGATGTTGCCTGCAGCCTCTGCATTTCACAAGTACATGCCCAGAGCAACCTGGAATGAACAGGGACCACCCCTCGGAGCTTGTCCAACAGCCCGAATGCAATGCCCAGACTTACCACGGGACACGGGTGGCACAGCCACGCTCTCAGCAACACGGACACGGAAGTCTGCCGCCAGCCCCCGGGACCCTGCTCGATGGTGCTCCAGGACGGCGGGCTCACTCGAACCCAGGCCCCTTTAGAGGACACTGAGATGCGATGCAAACCCTGCTGGAACGCCCAGATCACAGCGGAGCTCAGCGCTTTGTGTGAAGAATAACGTATGGATGTCACAACATGGACAGAACATCACCAAAGGGCAGAGAAACCCTCAGAGTTTCTGCTGCAAGGTCTCCACAGAACACCAGTTTGAACAAAATATTAACGAGAGCTCGAGTAAGGTACAGAACGCCCTGTGGAGGTGAGCCTTGGGGCAACCTGAAATGCAGGGCAGCTCGCCGCTCCGGTGGCTGTCACTGACGCAGAGCGGACTCCACGGGTGAGAGCACCTTTTCCCAGCAGCCACGGGAGAACGGAAATCAACAGCCACGGGAGAACGGAAATCAACAGCCACGGGAGAACAGAAATCAACAGCCACGGGAGAGTGGAAATCAACAGCCACGGGAGGACGGAAATCAACAGCCACGGGAGGATGGAAATCACCAGCCACGGGAGGACGGAAATCAACAGCCACGGGAGGACGGAAATCAACAGCCACGGGAGGACGGAAATCAACAGCCACGGGAGGACGGAAATCAACAGCCACGGGAGGACGGAAATCAACAGCCACGGGAGGACGGAAATCAACAGCGACGGGTGTCCCCGTGAAAAGTGTAGGAGAACGAAATAAAAAGGTAAAATTTGTAGATGATGTTCAGTAAATTCTCCAGATTCAAGAAATTCGGGGCAATGGGTTACATCTACTCATTACTGCCTTGCAAAGCAAAGCCACTCCTTTGGCCTGTGGGACCTGCACTCCAGAGAAAGGAGTGCTTGTCCTGGCCAGTGTGGCTCAGTGGCTGGAGTATCAGCCCACGCACCAGAGGGAGTTCCATTTTCCTGATGCATGCAAGAGACAACCAATGGATGTGTCTCTCTCACATCAATGTTTCTCTCTCTCTCTCTCTCTCTCTCTCTCTCTCTCTCTCTCTCTCTCTTCCCCTCATTCCTTCCCTCCCACTCTCTCTAAAAAATTAAAAAATATCCTTAGGTGAGGATTAACAACAACAAAGAAGAAATGAACTCTTAAAACAACCTAATTTGCATCTGTGCCTACTGCGGTGATGCTCGTGTAACGTGTGACCTTGTCACTCAGGGCACTGGCTATGAGCGCCCGAGCACCGTGTATGTTTTCCTGTAAGAAGTTCATGGGCCAAATAAGGCCCTCAGAGGCATCGTGCATCTTCAAAGCACCTTCCGAATGGTGGCCACTTAGGGAAACCGAAGCCACGAGGTTTGGGAAACCATTGTGCCCTGAAGGGAGTCCGCTGTGCCGCCCCGTGGCGTCGGGTTTCGGGTGTGTGAAGGGCAATTGTATCTGAAATGTCTTTTCAAAGCCACTGCCATTGAGAACTGCAGAGCCGCTTTCAAACCCTGTTTCACCGCTAAGCAACGGGCAACATGCAGAAATAGCCCAGACAGGACCCGAAACAAAGACGCAGGTCTTATTTCCCCGCCCAGACCCCACCCCTCCCGACCAGAAAGAGGACTTTCCACAGATCCCGGGTCTCTCTGGAGAACACACCCGTCCAGTCAAGCTGAGCATCTATTAGGGCCCATTAAGTCTGCGGTAGATCCTATCTTGAAACGCACTGTGGGGTTATCTGCCAGCACCTGTGCTATCTGCTTCCCTGGAGTGCTAGGGTGCCAGGAGGCCTGGTTACACTGAAGGGCCCTTTTGATTTCCCTGACAGAGTCCCGGCCCCTCTCACTGCTGCCTGACTGTGGTCTTTCCTCTGGACAGAAGCTAAGTGATCCGAATCCCTCCCCACGCAAAGGACCAGGGTTTCTCCCTCCAGATCAGGGCTCGGTGTCACAGGCCTGCAAAGGCAGTGAGCGCACGAAGAAGCCCCTGATCCGGGACACACAGGAAAGGGCCGGGAACCCCCGCTGAGCCACACGCTTCCACTCAGTGCATGTCCACAGCGTGGGGTGGGGGGGGGAGTGGGGGGGTGGGGAGTGGAGGATGGGAACGGGGAGGGAAGAAACCCAATCATTCTGCAAACATGGGTCAAGACAACTGACTGAAAACAGCGATATGCTGTGGGCCGTAGAAATGACTCACAAAATAAGTATAAAATGCACTAAATGAACTAATTTCCAAATGTCTGCGTGGACGGGGCCTGGGGGTCATGGGGCGTCTATACTCACATTCTGTAATCAGTTATGTGTCTACCTTCATAAAACACAGCTCAATGTCCTACCCTGGTGAGGGCTCATGCGACGTAGCCAGCACCACCTTCTTCATCCGAGGGACTGAAGGTTCCCGCCGCATGCCTGCCATTTAATAACCGCTCATGCACCTAGAAATAGTCCTCAATGCACAGGGACACACACACACACACACACACACACACGTCACATGCACACAATTCAGTGACTGCTGCCATTACACAGGTTTACTTAAAATGAGGTAACAGATGAGATGAACACAACATCAAAAAGTTAGGGGACAGCCTGCCTGGTATGGCTCAGTTGGTTGAGTGCCATCCCATACACAGAAAGGTCACCGGTTCAATTCCCAGTAGGAGGCATGCAGGAAGCAGCAGGTTGATGTTTCTCTCTCTCTCTCTTTCTCTCTCTCTCTCTCCTTCTCCCTTCCTCTCTTTCTCTAAAATTAATTTAAAATTTTTTTTAAGTTAGGGGAAGTTGGGACTGTGCTAGGTCAGTCACCACTGACAGATGACTATGTGCAAGGAACTTTAAGACTAGTCTTTGCTGCCCTGTGTGACAGTAGATTCAATTATCCATACTCCTGGGACACACATCACGCCCCCCCACCCCACACACACACATCCACACAAAATTAGTAGAACGGAACTATTTCAAAGGTAACATAGAGATGGCCCATCACCCATCCAGGATGGTTTCAGAAAGGGTTTAAATGGAAGAGGGCCAAAAATGCAAATCTTGAGAGTGGATTCTCTGTACTCTTTGACTATCACAACTAACATTAACTGGGAAACTCCTGCCAGACACTGTTCTAAGCACATTTCCTTTGTTTAATTCCTATAATAACATTATGAGACAGAAACTATTACCCACATCCCATTTCACAGAGGAGAAAACTGAGGCATGAGAGACTCAGTGGTCTGACCACTGTTACAGTCACTGCGTAGCATCTCTTCTGAACACCACAGAATCGCTGCCAAACATTTCAATGCCAAATAGTTCAAAACCACCCGGCTGATTCTCTTAAGCCCTACAGGTGGGCACCAGGGTGTGCTAACTAAACTTTTCTTCTTCTTACAGAGTTGCCAAACTTGAGGTAAGTTTTTCGATGATTCGAATAGAAATGTTTTAAAACTAGAATAGAATTCTACACATAGACTGTAGCCATTCTGTGGTGAGTCAGATGTGGCTTTGAAATCTTCCAGGTCTCAGGATCCTCACTCCCAACCCTATTCTACCATAACCCCCTCACCTAGCAAATAAGAGTGGGATGATCTGAACCTGTTTAGGACCAAGACGGGGAGTCACATTTAAAGAGAACGTAGTATAAGCCAGGTCACGTACAGCACTAGTGTTTTAAAGCTAGACAAGACACTTCATTTTTTTAAGAGGGTCTAGAAATCTCATGTCCCCCTTTTTTCTGTTTCTTTTGTAAATGCATATTTATTGTTGAAGCTATTACAGATATCCCCCCTTTTTCCCCAGTGACCCTCCTCCATCCCTCACCGCCCTTCCCCCTCCAGGCCTTCACCACTCTACTGTCTGTGTCCATGGGTTATGCACATATGCATATAAGACACTTCACTTTTTTAGGTTTGATCTGTACCAAAAGACAAAAACTAAATGGCCTTAAGGGTTCCTTCGAATTCTAAAATTCCATTTCTAATCCCAAAACATTGCTACATTACAATGTACAAAATCCGTTCTGTTTAACTACAAAGTTGTTTGAATTGGGGGAAATGATGGTTAATTGCATGATGTAGCTGCTGTTCCATCATTAGGGATAAAAGCAATAATGTGATTTGACACACGCATAGTGTGTAAAGTACATTGTGTAGACCTGGTAAGCATGTATGCAAGTGGGTGAGTGTGAGAAGGTCAGCGCTTGCCAGGGACCTGGGTGGACGGGGGGAGGGGTGAGTGGGTGGGCCCCAGGATGTGCATCCTGTGAAACCATCCTGGATGATACTAGGAAAGCAGACACTTGTCAGACCTTCAACAAGACCCCGAGAATGTACAACACAAAGGATGAACTCTAATGAAAACCATGGGCTTTGGTTAATGATTATGTACCAATAGCGATTCATCAATTGCAACAAAATGAACTCTATCAATGCAAAATGTTGATAATACCAGAAACTGCGTTGAGATGAGGGGACACATCAGGACTCTGTACTTTCTGCTCATTATTTCTGTAAATCTCAAACGGCTTTAAACGAAGTCTATTAATTTTTAAACAAGTACCACAGAACAGTACACAATGATGTGGTTGAAGATGAGTAATCATTAAGCCTGCAAAATACAGCTATTAAATTAGTTTTATTTTCAAGAACAGTTCAGCAATAGCTTTGAGAGATCATTATTGTTCTTTAAAACACAATGCCTCTGAAACATTCCACTGTGTCCTTCCTCTCTCTCTTTTTTTCCTTTTACATCAAAGAAAACTTTTCCTACCCAAGCGTGTTTGGCAGATTCTCTGGAAAACAGACCAGTTTGCCTGTGCACTTTGCCACCTCTCAATCAACAAGCTTGTTTTCACCGGAAATCTGCTTTTCTGGCTTCTACACACACACAGCTGACCTGGGCTTTAGAAGAGGGAAGAAAACCGCAGGTCGAAGGTCACATCCTCGCTGCGTGAACACGTGCGCCGAGCGGCTGTCCAACACCCTGCAGTGTCAGACACTACGTAGGAAAACCCTCCATGGGGAAAATATGTAAAAAAAAATCAGGGAAAAGGAAGAAAAATTACTAGTGAACAAGAGCGATAGACTCTGCAAGGTAGCTCTTGGGTGTGTGTGTGTGTGTGTGTGTGTGTGTGTGTGCGCGCGCGCGCGCACGCTTTCACACACGGATCCACGGACGACTGTGTGTCTAAAATAGGGAGCTATACGGGACATAAAGCAAAGACGTTGGGCCTGGCCCTCTCCCTCTTTGAAAGAAAAACCACATTCATGGGAAGCTTATTCCTTATTCAAATGAGATGCGCAGGGCAGCATGCAGGGCCAGGGCGGTGGAGCTCAATGCCGTCCCCAGTGACACGGGGAGGAGAAAAGATCCCACAAACCTTCTCTTCAAAGCCACTTCCTTGTGCTGAAAGGGGCCCGCGTTACGAGGCAGGACTAGAGACCCGAAGAAGAACAAGATTTTACATCCTTGTGGCCCCTTCTATTCAGAGCTGGAAGCTGTGGGAGACCCACTCCTCGGCGTGTCAGGCCATGGACTCACCCAGCATCAGCTGATGCTCAGAGCCCGCCTGTGTGCCACCGAGGCGCTCGGGCTGCGGGACAGGGAGGGGGGCGCGCTGTGGCCATATCCTGCCCGTGCCCAGCACGGGGCACTCCCCGGACCGCGGGGAAAGTCACAGCCTCCGACAGGAAAGTGAGGGCGCAGGGGGGGAAGCCTGCTGCTGGAGCAAGCCGCCTGCCCGTCTGCGCGCTGTCTCCCGCGGGCACTTCTCAGCAGCCCCACTTCCCCATGCAGAGCAGCCCAGCGTCCGCAGCCCAGCATCTCAGCAAAGGGGCCACCTGTGGCCTGCGCCGCCCTCCCGCTGCCCGGCCCGGGGACCCGTTCTCATGGCAGCACGGGGACCAGCTCTGTCCTGGACCGGCGCCTGCACCTGCCGACAGGTCAGCACTCACACCCTGAACGACACCCCCTGAGCCCGATGGACTGTCAGAGCTGGAATCTAATACGGAACTCAAGTCAGGGATTGACACGCCTGGGTAGTGTGGGAACATATTTTTTTTTTATTTTTTTAAATATATTTTATGGATTTTTTTACAGAGAGGAAAGGAGAGGGATAGAGAGCCAGAAACATCAAAGAGAGAGACACATCGATCAGCTGCCTCCTGCACACCCCCTAATGGGGATGTGCCCACAACCGAGGTACATGCCCTTGACCGGAATTGAACCTGGGACCCTTCAGTCCGCAGGCCGACCTCTACCCACTGAGCCAAACCGGTTAGGGCGGAACATTATTTTTTTTAAAAAGGGGGACCTCTGTAATACTTTCAACAATAAAGATAAAATTTTAAATAATAATAATGCAAAAATAAATAAAATAAAATAAAATAAAATAAAATAAAATAAAATAAAATAAAATAAAACAAAATGTCATCTCTTCCACATGAGACCGGGACCAAACACTTTCTAAGGAATGGCGCCCACAATGCCTCTCTCCGAGCTGATCTGCCCCTCCTGCCTTCCTCTCCCAGGCTCTCCACTGGCCCTGTGCAGAGCGGAAACAGAGCAGATGGAGCCCGCGAGGGACCCGCACACAAGGGAAGGAGGGGGGCAGGGTGACACCAGAGAGGGCCCAGGAAAAACATTGGCCTTGAAGTCCCCAATCAATTCTTTTATTTGCAAGTCAAGTTTTTGAAATAGAGGATTTAATGTGTGTCCCCTGGAAATGGAAGTAGGCTGGTGAGGGTGCTGAAATCAGCAACAGGAACCGGCCGTCCTTTTCTTCCCTCGCAGAGGAAGCACGCGGAGATCACGATGACATCTGGTCAAAGTGGCGGCCTGGCGGCTGGGGCTTGAGGCCGCGGGGACAGTGATGCCTCCCTGCCCAGGCCTCGCGAGCCACACTCTCCACTGGAGAGCCACGCGCAGGGTAACCGAGCTCAGTTCTCCCACGGCTGCTATTCTCCCTGCCCTGCCCCGCACGTGATTCTCCGCACACACTGTTCTTCGTCGGCTCCTTTAAAGAACTCCAGATTTGCTCTAAAACTTACGAAAAGCCAAATGTTTTTGGACTTGTCTGTAGCTGTTAATGGCACCGGAACTTTTTTACTTTCAGCTTTCTTGTGCTGGAAATATATTTAAAAACAATGCAACACTCCAATGTACCTTAACAGAAACCATAAAATGCACAGATAGTCTGCTCAGAGGTGATTTTATTTGCATTACCATGCAAAATCTCTGGTAATTGTTAAACTCACCCCAGGGATTCTTTCTTTTTTTAAAAAAATATATTTTATTGTTTGTTTTTTACAGAGAGGAAGGGGAGGGATAGAGAGCCAGAAACATTGATGAGAGAGAAACATCCATCAGCTGCCTCCTGCAATCCCCCACCAGGGATGTGCCCGCAACCAAGGTACATGCCCTTGACCGGAATCGAACCTGGGACCCTTCAGTGTGCAGGCCGACACTCTATCCACTGAGCCAAACCAGCCAGGGCCCAGGGATTATTTCTAACAAGACTCATAGGCAGTAACAGCAACAAAAAATCCCAACCGTGAAATTGTAAAGCTGATCTTAAACACACTTCCACTTGCAAACTGAAAGACCTTTCCGGTGACCTTTAACATTTTCTTTGAAATCTTTATTTTGAAAACTGCCAGCTTATGTACTTTCTGTTACATTTTTATTGATTTCAGAGAGGAAGGGAGAAGGAGCGAGAGATAGAAACATCAATGATGAGAGAGAAGCATTGATCAGCCGCCTCCTGCACGCCCCACACTGGTATGCAGCCCGGCATGTGCCCTGACCAGGAATCAAACCCTGACCTCCTGGTTAGTAGATTGTTGCTCAACCACTGAGCCATGCCGGCTGGTCTAGTTTACATATTTTTTACATGCCATGCGATTTGTTGAAGATGAAGCTGTAATATAAACTGCTTGGTCCGATAAAAGCAAACGGGGAAATTTCTCCCCAGAACCTTCTGTAATTTAAGATCGCAGCGTGGGTATATGTTGATACAGTCTACAGAGCGTGGTGATGATCTACTCTTTTTAATGGCTGTACCTGCAACGGCTGACCTGGTCGCTGAGAGGGCGTAACCCTCTCGGGGAGAGGGGACCCTCTGCTGTCCCGCTGCTCGTTGGAAAGAGAGTTCATGCTTCCCCACCCCCACTGTGCCCCTCGGGCCGGGCACGGCTTCGGGGCCTCAGGCCCACGCTGTGAAGTCAGTGGCTTGCGACTAGGATCTCCGAAGACCCTGTGCAGCTCTCACAGCTCTCAGGTCCGCACGCAGTCTGTAACCCAACATCTGGAGACAGTGCTCCTGGTGACACAGCAGAAAACAGCAGCACAGGACCGTTCTGTTCTCTCTGTTCTGGCCCTCTCTTCTTTCTTGCGCACGCTAACGCTGGCCCGTGGCTCAGTCTCACTTCGTGTGGTTTGATGTACCCTTTTCCGTGCTTCAGAGCCGTACCCAAGCTTCCTGCCGTGGCAGGGAGACTGAGTCCCGCCCTTCCTGTGCTGTGAAGGCAGCCCTCTCTGTGGACACTTATCACGCTCAGTTCATCTGCAGTCGTTAGGTCGGATCAGGGCAGCAGCCGTGCGGGCACAGCGTGGTGGGCATGAGCTGTCCCTCGAAGGAGTGGACAGTCACGTGGCTGTCATCTCCGACCACGCATAGCTCTACTACAAGGCTGTGTCCGTGAGAACGAAATGTGTGCACAGGGTTCATTGCCGTCGCAAAAAGGCGGGAAAGCGTGGAGCCAGGTGGTTAACCAATGACTTGGCTTTGCAGACGCAGCAGCTTCCAAGGTGGGGCCATGGCTGGGATAGCAGGATGGCCGCCGGGCCCCTGGGCACTGTGTCTACTCCAGGCCTTCCCACCACCCCCTCCAGGAAGCCCACACTGCGAGGAGAAGCTTGTTCTAGAGCAGCTGTGGGCAAACTATGGCCCGCGGGCCGGATCCGGCCTGTTCTATCCGGCCCACGGAGCCGAAAGAGCAGAGGGTTCTCTTGCTCTCCCCTCCGCTCCTTCACCAGCAGCAGTGTTAACATGGCAACATCGGGAAACACGGCCGCAGCTCCTTCTTCTGAGTGGGCGGATTTATATCCCCATTCAGTAGAAGGAACAACCTCTCAGTCTTCCAGAGGCTCCTTGGAATGCCCGCGGACACGTCCCCCGACATCACCCTGGGAATGCGTAGACACGTTATGGTGGTGATGTAGGGAGACATGCCCCTGGAGAGCACAGTATCAGAGCATTAGCTAAAAAGGAGACCAACAACACTGATCCCACTGAAGTTGATGTTTTAAAGACCAAAAACCTTTCAACCCAGTCTACATTGCCATCTACATCTACGTCCCGGGCATAATTTGGAAGTTGCACTAAAGAAAATGTTTAATTTACTGTTTACACATTTTGTTCTTTTCTATTTGTTTTAGTTTTAAATTATTTTATTATATTTAAGTTTAATTTGAAAGGCTTTTGTACCTTTCCTTTGTTAGGCAATTTTATTTTGCCTTTGCCATCTTCCATATAAGGTATGTTATTGTGCTATGATTCCTCCATTTTTTGAAGTTTCAAATTATAATAATTAGTGTTTACATTCGTCTTGTTAAAATGTTTGAAATGAATAAAACTATTGAAATAAAAAAAAAAAGGCCGTACCCTTTTATGTAATGATGTTTACTTTGAATTTATATTAGTTCACACAAACACTCCATCCATGCTTTTGTTCCGGCCCTCCGGTCCAGTTTAAGAACCCATTGTGGCCCTCGAGTCAAAAAGTTTGCCCACCCTGCTCTAGAGGCACCGTGTGACGCAAGAAGCGAGGCAGCTTTCATCCCATCCCAAGATGAGCGCCTTGGACCTTGACCAGGGGGCTTTGCTGACGGTGGGTTTTCAGCGGGGCCCGTTGTACTGAAGCTGAGACTCCTTGGATGTGATCAAATTAAAAATGGGCAGAAAGCTTACAGACTGTCACAGGCAAAATGAGGTCAGTAAGAGTCAACTAAATCGCTAAAATCGTTTCCAACTCGGTCATACCTGCTAATGAGATCCTGGGACCAGATAAATAAAATGCTCAGTGACTCCCACACCACTCTGTGACGGTCCATGGCCATGGAAAGAATTGCTCAGCATCCCCCAGGACAGAGGCTCTGGAAGAAGCCCAGGAAGATCCCGTCAGCTCCTCCGGCCGCCCTTGGGGGAGGTGAGAATGGGCAGCCAAATGGCTGGGAGGCTGGGAGATGAAGGAGGGAGCGTCCCCCAACCTGTCCCCTCAGACTGTTCCTGCTCCTGTTTACTGGACATCACCTCCACTGTCGGTGGTGGAAACCGCCTTCTGAGCAGTCCTTCATTCTGTTTAGCCCTTTCAGATCCACCTGCCCCATGCTTCTAGGTGACATTTAAAAAGTAGCAGGACCAAGTCAACTGCTTACACTCGCCCAGTGGCCTCCACGCTGCTCGTAGGAAGAAACTGAAACTTCTCCATGGAACCCCAGGCCCTGCACCATGTCTCCCCCAGACATCTCTGCTGACCCTTCCTGTGGTTCCACCCTGAACCTCCGCGCTCCCCGAGGCCCTCCATCTCTCCACCTCCACCCCCAGCCCTGGGCCATTCCAGAGCACCCCGGCTCCCGCCGCATCCCTGCCCCTCGTGCCCCACAGGACTAGAGGGTGGGCTCTGCCAGGCAGCCGCTGGTCCAGGCCACTCATGTTGTGTGTCTGTCCAACTCAGAGCTGAAGTAGTAGCAAGCTAAAATCCAGTTCTCCAAGATCTCTCTTTCTCTTTCTTTCTTTCTCTCTTTCTTTCTTTCTCTTTCTCTCTCTCTCTCTCTCTCTCTCTCTCTCTCTCTCTCTCTCTCTCTCTCTCTTCTCTCTCTCTCTCTCTCTCTCCTCTCTCTCTCTCTCTCTCTCTCTCTCTCTCTCTCTCTCTCTCTCTCTCTCTCTCGTAAAAGAGCCCACATTTTGAGTTCCATCTGCCAGAACATTTGTCTTTAATCCAATCTGAGTGAGTAATAAGGGCTATTTATTTACTGGATCTGTTGAATACCCCGGCCTCAGCTGTAGTTTTCCACCTGTTCTTCTCCCCCATAGTGTATGCATATCTGACATCACTAACCACGCTTGTCATCATCATCGAGATACTCCCAGTGCCTAGCACAGTGCCTGGCACATAGTAGGTATGTAGCGGGCACTCAATCAGTATTTATTTAGTGAGAAAATGAACAAACAACCAGAACAATAAAAATCCATCCTTCTCAGAACTGCATTAATGCTTCTAGAATTTTCGTTCTTACCTGCTTCCCAGCTAACTCTTTGGAAATAAATACTTAAAACGTATATTAAAGCATTGATATTTCTTAATCTCTTAATTTAGTATTTGCACTTACACTATCATAGGTTAACACTTGCTTTTTAAAATATATTTTATTGATTTTTTACAGAGAGGAAGGGAGAGGGATAGAGAGCTAGAAACATCGAAGAGAGAGAAACATTGATCAGCTGCCTCCTGCACACCCACTACTGGGGATGTGCCCGCAACCAAGGTACATGCCCTTGACAGGAATCGAACCTGGGACCCTTCAGTCCACAGGCCGACGCTCTATCCACTGAGCCAACCTGGTTAAGGCAACATTTGCTTTTTTAAATATTTTATTTTGTTGTTGTTTTTCTTTATTGATTAAGGTATTACATATGTGTCCTCATCCCTCCATTAACCCCTTCACCCCCCACTCATGCCCTCACCCCCCTGGTGTCTGTGTCCATTGGTTAGGCCTATATGCATGCATACAAGTCCTTTGGTTGATCTCTCCCCCTTACCCCCACCCTCCCCTACCTTCCCTCTGAGGTTTGATGGCCTGATCGATGCTTCTCTGTCTCTGGATCTGTTTTTGTTCATCAGTTTATGTTGTTCATTATATTCCACAAATGAGTGAGATCGTGTGATATTTATCTTTCTCCAACTGGCTTATTTCACTTAGCATAATGCTCTCCAGGTCCATCCACGCTGTTGCAAATGGTAAACGTTTCTTCTTTTTTACTGCAGCGTAGTATTCCATTGTGTAGATGTACCACAGTTTTGTAATCCACTCATCTGCTGATGGGCACTTAGGCTGTTTCCAAATCGTAGCTATTGTAAAGTGTGCTGCTATGAACATAGGGGTGCATATATCCTTTCTGATTGGTGTTTCAAGTTTCTTGGGATATATTCCTAGAAGTGGGATCACTGGGTCAAATGGGAGTTCCATTTTTAGGGTTTTTTTTTAATTAGTCAGAGATAAAATAATGTAATTAGAATAAGAGTCTTAGGTTTGATAAGTACTTTATTAATTATTTTTATGTAAAACAAAGAATATTAAAAGGACTAAATCAATTCCTATGTAAGTGATTCTTATCCACTCATTAAAGTAGAAATAGAAGATTTGTCTTCCCAAAACCATGGTAACCGTTGCTTTGATCCCTTTATCTATGCTAGGAATTAAAATCAGGTGACTTGCCTTTTTTAAATACATTTTTATTGATGTCAGAGGGGAAGGGAGAGGAAGAGAGAGATAGAATCATCAATGATGAGAGGGAATCATTGATTGGCTGCCTCCTGCACGTTGGACCGAGCCCACAACCCAGGAATGTGCCCTTGACTGGAATCGAACCTGGGACCCTTCAGTCCGCATGCCAACACTCTGTCCACTGAGCCAAAGTTCAGTAATTTAGACTTCTAATTCAGATTTGTCTTATCCAGTTTTAACAAATCATCTCATGATGCTTTACACTGACGTTTTTCGCCAGGTTTGAAATGACTTCACAGGTTTTTACTCATTGTTGGTAGTTGAAATGTGCTGACTCTCAATTGCTCACTGTAGGCCAGGGGTCCTCAAAGTTTTTAAACAGGGGGCCAGTACACTGTCCTTCAGACTGTTGGAGGGCCGGACTATAGTTTTTTTTTTTTAAAAAAAACTATTAAAAAAAAAAACTATGAACAAATTCCTAGGCGCACTGTGGGCCCAGGATGAGTCAGCTGCTAAGCAGGACAGGCAGTGGCACCTGGCGGGCCGGATCAATGTCCTCGGCGGGCCGCATGTGGCCCGCGGGCCGTAGTTTGAGGATGCCTGCTAGGCAATTATTAAATAAACCAAACATCACACTGTGCCACTGTGACTCAGAACCAACGCTGGGTACCAGGTGTGCTCACTAAATGAAAGCTCACACCAAAGAAGGTCAAGAACCAGAGGCTGCACTCTGTGCAGTGGGCACACGGGTCACAGGCAATCCAACAGTGAGCCCCTTAATCAGGCCCTGCCCTGTGCCAGGCACCGAGGCAGTCGGGTAGCACCCACTGCTTCTGAGCATCACCATGACCCTACAAAGTAGAACGGCCCACAGAGAAGCTGACAGAGAATTCAAATAAATCACAAAAATTGCATAACCAACCTATAGAAGTCCTTATCGTCAAACAACAAAAAATATAGAATTGAATATATATAGAAAAATAAAGCAAATATAAAACCCTACATTCCTTAGTATGGTTGGATATTAGAAGTGTTCATGCATTTACATAACTAAGCGACTGGAAACTATCTGGTCTTTTAAAATCATGTAAATATTCTGCAAACTAATAGACTAATATGTTAATATAATCACAGAAATCGGGTTAAAATACTAACATTTCATTCTTTAATAAATAAATAAAAAGGTGAATCAAAGAAATAAATTTTAGAATAGCTCAAATAATTCTTTTTTTTTTTAATCCTCACCCAAGGATATTTTTTTCTATTGATTTTCAGAGAGAGTAGAGGGAAAGGAGGGGGAGAGAGAGAGATTGATTGATTGATTGGTTGCCTTCCGCACTCACCCTGACTGGGCCGGGGATCAAACCTGCAGCACAGCCTGGAAGGAGTGTCTCAGTGGTTAAGCGTTGACCTATGAATCAGGAGGTCATGTTTGATGACCAGGAGGGCACATGTCTGGGTTGCAGGCTCAATCCCCAGTAGGAGGCATGCAGGAGGCAGCCAAGCAATGATTCTCATCATTGATGTTTCTCTCTCTCTCTCTCTCCCTCTCCTTTTCTCTCTGATATCAATAAAAATATATTTTTTGAACTTGCAACCCAGGTACGTGCCCTTGACCAGAAATCGAACCTGAGACCCTTCAGTTTGCCAGGGAACTTGAATATGCTTGTCCAAAAGAAATCACATCAGAGACAGAAGAATTCATCAAAATTAGACTTTAGGATATGACATGACTATAAAACAGATTGATTTCTGCCATGCTAATGATGAAAATTCTTACCATAAATTGAACATCAATTTCTGTATTTTTAGTATTATTACACTGGTTAAAAATACTCATGTAAAACCAAAATTTTGCAGTATTTTATTTAGCATTCTTTCTTCAGCACACTGTTGTATATTATTTAAATGAGCAATTTATTTCGATGCCTCAAGTTGAGAATGAAAGTATTTTTGCTCTTTAATAATATCTTAGAATACTGGCTAAAATTCACCCTTAACTCTTCACACCTACAAGAAGAACCTAGACATTCCTGGTGAATGAAAATATACTATATTCTTCCCAATAGCTGAAAATAGCGATAAATTAACCCGATTTTAAATAGCGGCCCCACAGGAAAAGCTTTGCGATTCAAAACTTATATTTATACAACACAACATCCATTAAGAAAGTTAGAGACCCCAATTCTCTCTTCCCGACATGAGCAGCCTTACAGTGAGATCATCAATAACAGGCCGGAAAGTAAAGCATTTTACCAAATTGAGTATCTGTGTGATGTACTGACATTAATACCAAAATAAAAGTAGGAATTTTGGGTCCTTCTTAAGAGGTGATCTTTGATCCTGGGAGGGTGGGAAAATGTGAGCCTGAACCTCTCTGCAGCGTTTCTGAGTTCCTACACACACCAGTCAACCCTCCGCCTTCCCAAGCACACTGCCTAACCTCCCTCTCCCGACTCTAGGCCTCTCCCCTCGCTGCTGCCCCAGCTTCTGAAGTCTTTAATCCAAATTCTATGACCACGTAAAAAAATAAGATTATTATGCTAAGTGAAATAAGCCAGTCAGAGAAAGACAAATACCACATGATGTCACTGATATGTGGAATCTAATGAACAAAATAAGCTGGTGAACAAAATAGGACCAGAGGCATGGATGCATGGGACAGACGGACAGATGTCAGAGAAAAAGGGGAGCGGGGAGGACTGAAAGAGATGAACTAAAGAACATATATTCATACAGGCATAACCCATGGACACAAGATAATAGGAAGGTGACAACTGGGGCGGGGTTAGGGGGGGCGGGCAAAGGGGCGAGAAGGAGGGACATCTGTAATAGTGTCAATGATAAACAAGAGAGACTGTGGTGGAGGTTGCCATTGTGTGTACACACCTGCTTCATTTCCTCCAGAGCAGAAATTGAGACAAGAATTTCAGACTTCCTTGAACTTAAGTGGAGACCTCAAGACTGAATGTGGCCAAGGTAATATGGATATAAGTACATTTGCCAATTCAGGGCCGAACAGAAACATCTCCCATTGATCCTCCTGTTCTCCCTCCCCTCATTTACCATGTGGAAAGGTCAGAGGCATCCAGGGGACAATGGCATTGCTGGATAAAAGAGGCCGGTACCCTCCCCACTAGCCTCGGCACACCCTCGCCACACTCACACTGACTGTCACCTACGGGAGAAATTAATCTTATTGTGTGAGCCACTGAGAGGTAGGTACTGCTTGTTACAGCAATTAGTCTATCCTGAGTAAGTGAACAATTTTCAATCAAAGACTCTAGTGTCCCATTCAGCTGCTCTCGGTCTTCGGTGCATAGTGGATTCAAGTACCAAGCTCTTTAAAAATGCCAGTGGGTGGGCCAATAATCACAATTTTTAAAAGCTATTTAAAGGATTCTGAGCCATACTAAGGTTGAGAACCACTGCCAATTGTGGAGCTAAATTGGCATTCAATCATGGTAAAGGTGGTGTCTTAAATCTGATATTTTTTATATTTCATCATGGTCCATGTTAAACCTAAAACTATCAGTTGAAGGCAAAATACACATTGCAAATCTGGAACCCTTGTAGCAAAAACATCCCCCAAAGTATTTTCAATGGCTTCCAGTGAATTCGTCCTTCAATTTCAGACAAATGTTAGCCTTCCCTGAGTTAAAATAAATATTCATTTGGCCAGAACCCAGTGTTAGAAAAAAATTTAGTTTCCACCAAGGGACAACTGCCACAATCATGTAAAAATGAACATTAGTTTCATGGTGTAAGTTCACAAACATAGCTGCCTCAATGCTGTTTCAATCCCATGAATGAATGGCTGCGTTTTCAACAGTCGCCGATCTATACTGCTCAATATTTAATCACAAGACTGCCTGAGAGGTTATTTAAACACAACTTTTCCAGATGCTGTGGGGTAAGCAAAAACTATCATATCGACTGAGATGACAAATTCATTGCTTTTTTTCACTCTTGGCACTTATAATTCTTTTTCTTTTCTAATTACACTGGTTAGGACATCTAAGATGGTGCTGAGTGTTAACACTGAGAATAAGCAACCCTGTCCTGTTGCTACTCTGTTGGGAATGCTTTTAGTGTTTCACCACTGAATATAATGTCACATGTAGGTTTCTGCCCAATATCCCAGATCAGTTTATATTCTATTTCTAATTTACATGTAATATTTACCATAAATTAATATTAAATTTAATTTTACTATAAATTAATATTAAAAATATACTCTTCTGAGAGGATTATATGAGCTTTCTCCTTTAAACCTTAAAAGTAAAATTTCAGATCCTTAATCATCCTTCCATTCCAATTAATGCTATCTATAATAATAAAAGCATAATATGCTAATTGGACTGGACTGTGAGGGAAGCTGGTACTGGCAGCTGGGGGAAGGAAGGCCTACTCTTGCACGAATTTCATGCATCGGGCCTCTAGTTTATACATAATTACTTTTAAAACACTTTTACATGAGCTCTTTTGGTCTTTATGACTCTACCTAAATTCTTTAAAATGTACTTTATTAAACTTCCTTATTGTTTCTAATCTCTCACTTATCATATTTTTCATCTTCAATGCTGCTAGAATGATCTTTTTCTAAAATATATTTTTATTGATTTCAGAGAGGAAGGGAGAGAGAGGGAGAGAGAGAGAGACATTAATGATGAGAGAGAATCATTGATCTGCTCCTACTGCACACCCCCTACTAGGGATTGAGCCCACAACCCGAACATATGTCCTGACCAGGAATCAAACTGTGACGTCCTGGTTCATGGGTTGATGCTCAGCCACTGAGCTGCACCAGCTGGCTAAAATGATCTTAACAAAATAAGAATCTTACGTCCCTTCTGAATTCCCAACAGTGCTCCCCATGCTTAACTACACCAAAGGCCAACTGTTTAGTATGTCAATCAAGACCCCTGACTGCCTCTTGCTTGCCTGTTCAGGCCTCTTCATCCAGTGCTTACCTCCCACATCTCTACACCCCAGTCAACTGAGCCCCTGACCATTCATTGAACACCTCATGACTCTTTCACTTTGATCCTTTGTTCAATGACTTGGAAGGCCTTTACTCTGATCCATGAGTCACGCAAACCATGTTCAAGCTTTCTGGCTCAGCCCGAGACGGCCTCTAGAAATCCTTTCCTTACATTTTAGGAGGAATTTTAACTACTAATGTCCGCCCATAGATATCACACAAACTCCACTGCAGCATCTGCTACCCCATGTAACTCCTACTGTTTTATCACCAAGTCAGAACCATATCTTATTCCTCTTTGGATTGGCAATACCTGCACGAAGCACACCGACTAGCAAATAATCGCAAGCTTAAAATTTGCCTGAGGAGTGGGCTCTGCAGATAGGCTTTACAAGTCTGATGTCTAAGTCCATCCCTAAACACCTGTTGAGTGGTGTCTTGCTCTTTTATATATATATGTGTGTGTGTGTGTGTGTGTGTGTATGTATATATATGTATATATATGTGTGTGTATATATATCTATATATGTATATATGTGTGTGTATATATGTATATATGTATATATATGTGTGTGTGTGTGTGTATATGTATACACACACACATATATATTTGATTTTTTTACAGAGAGGAAGGGAGAGTTAGAAACATCGATGAGAGAGAAACATCAACCAGCTGCCTCTTGCACACCCCCTACTGAGGATGTGCCCACAACCAAGGTACATGCTCCTGACGGGAATCGAACCTGGGACCCTTCAGTCCGCAGGCCGAAGCTCTATCCACTGAGCCAAACCGGTTAGGGCAGTGTCTTGCTCTTAATTCCATTTTATTCCTAATACTATTTCCTATCCATAGAAGTCATAGTTAGTCTGTTTATTCCTAAGAAAACACCTGGTATCCTGGGCATTGGCTACAGGGATAAAGCACTAATTTGAGTGAAGTTTGTCTTGTACTCACAAATCTAGAGTTTCCTGTGTGATAAACTTAAAAAGAAATTAAGACTAAAGGCTCAGTTAAGACAAATTTACTTTCATAACTAATTTATGTGTGTGCACGTCTGTGTATATACATGCATGCGTGTTCATGTTTTGGAGTATTATCTCTTGGCCCCACACTTCATTCAACTATTTAAAATGCATCCCCTTATTTATTCATGTCAACAAAAGTAGGTAGTACATATTATTATCTTGCCTACAAATAACAAATAAAATAACAGGGAGATTAGGTCACTTTTTCAAAGCAGTGAATCTAGGAATTGAAAACAGAGTTTTTAAATTAAAAAGTGCAATAAAAATGCCATGAGTTTGCCAGTGAAAGCTGATTTGTTCAGGTTGTTTACAAATTAATGAAGTAGAGAACATAAAATGCTAGCCAAGTTGATATATAAAGTAAAATACCACAACCATTTTTTCACTATTAACCTGTCTGGGAGAAGTCTAAACTTTATAATTCCAATTCCAAAAGATTCTTTATGTAGGTTGAAAACTTGTGACTTGTAACAAAAAGAAAAAAAGTATTTTTCTATTCATATTTTATATAGCAGCAGAATTTAATACAAAAGATAGACTGCCTTCCCAAATCTTCCTTTCTCTAGAAAAATAAAATAACTATAGCTCCTCTCATTGACTACAAAATGCCCTGGGTCTCTGTTGAAAACGAAACTTAAGAATTTGTCACACTGTGTTTATAGCAACTTCGCTGCACCTCTCCTTGTTACCTGGTAGGCTTAGCTTTGTAACCTAAGCAATGGCACCCAACAGGTTGGCAAATCATCATTTTTAAATTAAAAGATTAAGTCCACTGAAAGCCTAATTATAAAAACTGGAAGAAAAGAAAGGAGTGTAAGTAGTTTCTAGCTTAGTTCAGAAATGAACATTAGAAAAGGATGCTTCATCAACTCCATGAAGCTGCTCTTCAGTGAAAGAGCATCTTCATTCTCCCCAGGAGACCAACCACCTCTGTGGTTATACAGTCACAGGGTAGAGAGACTTGCCTGAGATGCCCAAACAACAGCGAGCAGGACAGTGAGCCTGCAGCCAGTCAGCATCCGCCGCAGTCACTGAGAAAGGCAGTGGCTCTCGCAGGCCTGAGCTGTACTTCTCAGGATGCTGTGATCAGAACGGAAGTCTGACCTAAAAGCTGCCACGGCTGCAAAGATGCATGGAAAAGCTTTGGCAAGGGTTAAGAAGAATAGGACAACCACCACCGAGAGAGCAGCCTGAGTCCTTGGACTTTCAGGACAGCGAAGAGCAGCGAAGCCAGCCTAACAAAGCCAAGAACCCAGCAGCCAAAGAGGCCGCCAGTGGACCGTGAGGGGCAGGCCCAGCGCTCCCAGTGGCTGGCTGTCAACAATCAAGGACTAGATGCTTTTCATACTAAACAGCCAGTAAGTAAACAATGAGCCACAGCCTCTGGGATGGAAGAAGAAAGCCAGTGACAAAGAAAACAGAAGGCCGCCGCTTGGCGAGGGCACAGAGCTGCCTGGCCTGAACGGGGAATAGTTTCAGTGTGCTCGCGCTGGGTGGCTCCTTCCTCTCTTTCATCGGAAGACCCACTGGGACTGGTTGGTTCGCTAAAAGAGAAGAAGATAGCTTTTGTTCTCGTTATTTCTCCCACTTCCTGCCTTTCAACCACATCTGTCGTGAAATCTGCTGACGTCCCTATCGCTCTCTATCTGAAGTGCTACAACTGTATGATCCTGCAATAGAACCATTTTCTCAATCCTCGTATCAAGCCTCTCTCCCATCTATACTGCAATAATCCAGACTCTTTGGGACAAAAGGCCAAGGAGTCAAGAATATTTGCAAAGAGTGGTTGTCACCGCAGGCCATGACTGGATAGGAAAGAAGTAATGATAGGTCGGAGTCGAAAGCACGCAAGTGGGATGAGGTTCTAAGGGCTGTGAGGACAATGAGAGGTTTAGAGTTGGTAACAGAGTGAAGGAGCTGAAGGATACGATGCTGTGACTAGCAGAACCCAACTTGCTCACCACCAGGGCACTATCCACATTTTGTTCTGCTGATTGGAACTCCTTGGTGCACATGTAATACAATGCGAATCATGGCCTCTGGGGTCCTGCCATGTTATTAGTGGTGTGAGTATGAGTGGTTTTAATTCACACGTTCAGTGGAAAAGGGGAAGGGAATGAAAAAGTGCCAAAATAGCCCTGACCGGTTTGGCTCAGTGGATAGAGCGTCAGCTTGCGGACTGAAGGGTCCCAGATTCAATTCCAGTCAAGGGCATGTACCTTGGTTGTGGGCACATCCCCAGTAGGAGGTGTGCAAGAGGCAGCTGATGGATGTTTCTCTCTCATCGATGTTTCTAACTCTCTATCCCTCTCCCTTCCTCTCTGTAAAAAATCAATAAAATATATATTTTTTAAAAAGTACCAAAATAATTACATATTCAGAAAATCTCCATGACAAAACCCAGGGGTGAGCTACCAAAGCGCAGGTGAGGCAGAGGAGTGGAGGTGGAAAGAACCACTGTTGAAAGGGTTGCCCACATGGGCTGCCAATGCTGGCAGTATCTTGGGGAATGCACAAGAAAACAACAGAGTCGACAAGGTGTTCTATGGACAAAAGAGAGGGAGCTGGAAGTGAGTCCATTGCAGAGGCCCATTAAAAAGCTGAATCCACAAGGAGATTGAACACCAAAGAGGCCCATTTAGATGGGACCAAGGCCCATTCTGGAAGTCCTCAGAGTGGAAAACTCAGTAGCCTTCACATAAGAACTGTGGGGTGGGGGCGGGGAGGGGGAGGAAGCACTGCAGATGGTCCCTGAGTGTGTGCATACCACCTCCGTGACTGGTCTGATTCTTCTGGGGCTACGCCCACACTACAACCACCCACTGCCTGCCAATCACACATGATCCAGCCTGCCTTCAAGGTTCTCATTCAGAAAACCTCCCTTGATGACTGTGGCCTCCACTGATCTCCTCCATTCCAGACCAATGGTTTTAGCAATCATTTTACTTCATCTAGAACTCCATTATCAAATCTCATAAAATTCTCAAATAGTTTTCTATATGTGAATTTTATATCTCCAATTAATACCCTTTTGCAGCAGAGATTAGAAGCAGGGTGGACATGTGATCGACCCTTAAGAAATACTTGTTCAGTCAAATCGATATTAAAATCAGTTTTTAATATAGGTTTTTATTTTCTTAAATATTTTCAACCTTATTGTGGTATAACTGACAAAATTTAAAGTATGTGACATGATTATATATGTATACTAGAGGCCAGGTGCACAAGATTCATGCACAGGTAATGTCTCTAGGCTTGTCTGGCGATCAGGGCCTATCGGAGCCTTCTGGCTGCTGGCCAGGGCCTCCCTTCATTCAGCACCGCCCCCTGGTGGTCAGCGCATGTCATAGCAAGCGATCGAACTCCCGGTCTCGCGGTTGAACTCCTGAGGGAACATTTTGCATATTAGCCTTTTATATATATAGATTCTATGAAATGATACAATTAAGTTAATTAACGCATCCATCATCTCACATAGTTACCTTTTTATTTTTTTATGATGAGAATGCTTAAGATCTATACTCCTAAACTGACAACAAAACAAAGAGGTAGCCAACCAGATGGGAGATATTTTCAAACAGTAGCTCTAACAAAGATTCAATTTCAAAAATACATAAAGAATTCATAAAACTCAATATCAAACAAACAATCCAATCAAAAAGTGGGCAGAGGACCTAAAAATACACCTCTCCCAAGAAGACATACCAACAGCCAATAGATATATGAAAATCACTGTCAATTAGGGAAATGCAAATCAAAAATACAATGAGGTACCACCTCACACCTGTTAGAGTGCCATTATCAACAAGACAAGCAACAACAAGTGTTGGAGAAGTTGTGGAGAAAAGGGAACCCTCATTCACTGCCGGTGGGAATGTAGACTGGTACAGCCACTATGGAAAGCAGTCTGCGATTCCTCTAAAAATAGAGCTACCATACCACCCAGCAATCCCTCTCCTGCTCTCCTGGGTATGTACCCAAAACACTAGAAATCACATATTCGCAAAGATATATGCACCCCTATATTCCCTGCAGCATTATTCGTGGTGGCTAAGACATGGACACAACCAAAGTGTCCTGTGATAAAGGACTGGATAAAGAAGATGCGGTACATATACACAATGGCATACTACTCAGCCATAAGAAAGGATGAAATACTGCCATTTGCAACAACATGGATGAACCTTGAGAATTTATGCTAAGTGAAATAAGCCAGTCATGGAAAGCTAAGAAGCATATGATTTCACTCATATGTGGGATATAACACTGAAACTCATGAACACAAACAGCAGTGTGGTGGTCTCCACAGGGAAGGGGGTGGGGGGGAGAAGGAGGTCCTAATGTGTGGTGACAGGAGAAGTTTTGACTTTGGGTGGTGGGCCATCTTGTAACCTAGAAACCCACACCTGAAACCTATATGATCATGTTGACCAACGATCATGTTCAAATCAGTTTAATTTTAAAAAATATCTTGATATTTTAAAAATAGCAAGCATACACTACAGAGAGCTCATTTACCATAAGCATGCGGGGCACCACAGGTACAATGATGATTTTAATATGATGCCATGAAATACATGTGTTTTCATCCGTCTTTTTAAAAATTGTTTTACCTCTTATGCGATGAGTATCAGTTTACATTTCTGTTTATTTAAACCAGGATGCATTTATCTTGTTATGTAAAAGGAAGTCCATTCAGATAATTGCTGTGAAATGAATGAAAGTAATTAATCACACTCATTTTTCTAGTGGTCTCCACTTCATCTCCACTAAGAAACCAATTACTTACAAAGGGTGCACTTACATGAATCGCTGCTCTGGCTTTTTCCTCCCTGGGGACTTGGCACTGTGGATGCACTTTCTCATGCACACAGGGGCTGGCAAGCCAACCTGCATTCTTCCTTGTAAATCTCTCTTCAGAAGGAGAAGAATGTGAAAACAGTGACCATAATGGATAACCCGACACACTGTCTCATCTACCTAGGACGTCCTTGTCGTGATTTTTCGTCCTTTCTGTACTATTTAATAAGAAAACCGGAAACGGGAATGCAGAAAACCCCCTTAGTGTTCAACGTCCATTACCTGCACTTAGTTACTGAGTGCTCATAACGCACTTAAAACGGCGCCTGGCACATAGTGGGCACTACGAAAGCGCCCGTGAAGTATACAAAGCAAAAGTACCTTGCGGTTCACTGGTACTTAGTCCACGCTTTGGAGGACACTAAGCTGGTCAAATCACGGGGGTTTTCCTGCAGGAGATACACTTAACTTGAGCCCATGGAGGCTCAGATCGAGGGTTGCATTTCCATGGACCTCGGGTAAGAAACGGCGGGCTAGGGGTAATAACAAGTGTGGTCAGATGGTCGAAGGGAAGAAAGGGTGAACCAATGAAATTGCTTGTGGGTGTGTTTAAGTTACAATTAAGTTAATTAAAGCATCCATCACCTCACATAGTTACCTTTTTATTTTCTTATGATGAGAATGCTTAAGATCGACACTCCTAAACTGACAACAAAACAAAGAGGTAGCCAACCAGATGGGAGATATTTTCAAACAGTAGCTCTAACAAAGATTCAATTTCCAAAATACATAAAGAATTCATAAAACTCAATACCAAACGAACAATCCAATCAAAAAGTGGGCAGAGGACCTAAAAATACACCTTGGTTTTGTTTGGGGTCTAACAAGCATGAGAGGGTAGCAGGAAATAAAGCTGGAGAAGGCTCATGGGGTGACCACAGGTGGGTTCTGATCATCTCTGGGGGCGGTGTGGGCGGGCCCTGGAAGAGGGAAGAGACTGGCTGAGGAACCACCACGGAGGCCCAGGGGGGAGGGGGGAGGGGCGAAGCAACAGCAGCTGCACCCACGTAGGATCAAACCATGCGGACGCAGAGGAGAAGTGAAGTTATGACACGAGGTCAGCAGGCCAGGGATACCCGAGTCATCAAGAAAAACAAAGAGGAGGGAGAGGGCACGGAAGGGGAGGGAGACCCAGTTAGGTCTGGGAGGGATGAATTCACTTTTGAACACACTGAGGTTGAGGATGAGAGACATGGCTAGGTGGAGACTATAGCTGAGTAGAGCAATAAGAATTTGGGAATTATGGACACATAAATAACACCTGAAACCACCAGGCTGCGAGTTAGTAGTAATTTTCAGGGAGAGAGTTTCGGGGAACTCTGGAGAACACCCAAGGGTGTGACTGACAGGTGAGGAAGGAGAAGGCAACTACGGAGACGTAGTAAGTGCAACAGGGAGAGTAACAGCACTCCCAGGACGCAGCTCTTGGTAACATTTCGTACAGCCGGGAACTGGATTAGAAATTGAAGGCAACATAGTAGAGATACAGGAAAAGGCTAACAGTTATCGGGGGTCCTCAGCTGGCTGGTGGGGAGAGGCATTCTGGGACAGCTGCTGCTGAAAGTAGCCCCAGGCGTCCTGCCTGATGCATGTTAACACGACCAGCCCCCACTCCCCAGCCCCAACCTCTGAGCCTGAGATCCAGGACGTCGTATTTAACATATTTTCTAAGTTTTTGCAATTAGACAATAAAATGAGGGTTTCTAGAACAAGAAGTGTTTTTTTTTAATATATTTTTATTGATTTTTTACAGAGAGGAAGGGAGAGGGATAGAGAGTTAGAAACATCGATGAGAGAGAAACATCCATCAGCTGCCTCCTGCACACCTCCTACTGGGGATGTGCCCGCAACCAAGGTACATGCCCTTGACCAGAATCGAACCCGGGACCTTTCAGTCCGCAGGCTGATGCTCTATCCACTGAGCCAAACCGGTTAGGGCTAGAACAAGAAGTTTTATAGAAACAACAGGAGATGTTTATTTTGCCATTATATACTCTTTGTATGTCTTATACATTGTGGAGTAAGTAGTGACTATTTTGACAAGTTATCTTTGTTTTTAAAAATATATTATTATGGATTTCATAGAGGGAGGGAGAAGGAGAGAGAGATAGAAACATCCATGATGAGAGAGAATCATTGACTGGCTGCCTCCTGTATGCCCCACACTGGGGATCAAGCCCGCAACCTGGGTGTGTGCCCTGACAGGGAATCGAACCCTGACCTCCTGATTCATAGGTCGATGGTCAACCACTGAGCCATGCTGGCTGGGCTTGACCAGTTATCTTAACAAAATGAAGAAGCTGTTTTAACAGTATGTCAAGTGACCTTCGCACTCCTCAGGCATTATTCGACGATGTGGGTTCCGTGGGTTATGTGGGTCAGCTCTCATTTCTTGTGGAGACATGGCTTTGTTTGCTGAACGAGAGTCATGTGCATGGAGCATACAGCGTCACAGTACCCTAATTTCCTCATCTCTTGTCAAACAGTTGAAAATAGAATGACCTCAAACCAATGAAGTTGAAATTGTCAGAATCTAATTCTTTTTAAGGCCTCTACGTTTCTAGGTTGGAACTAATTCTGTCCTTGAGTTTAAACCCATCTCCTTTATCCCAATTTTTCTTTGTTCTTAGGTTGTCTAGGAGGAAGACCTATATTTTTGTAATCATAAATGACAGCTCTGACCCTTTCCACTTAAAAACAACAAAATGAGATTTACATTTAAAGGTTTGTTAAGTTGAAATCTTACATATTTAATTTAGAAACATATCTTGCAAAAAAAAAAGACAGTTAAGCCTAGACTTACTTTAAGTTGATGCAATACCAATTCAAATTATGTATTTTGTGCAAGTAGCACACACGTGAAAAATAAAGCCAGCTGCTAAACAGTTCACGACAAAGCATTTAGTTTTTTGTGACAAAGGCATAGTGAAAAAAGGATTTATACCAATTGACTTATATTACAATTTGTGATACAAACGCAATTATAAGTAAAAAAATCAGTAATTTGAAATAGCCTTAGAAACATCAATCTAAATTAAGGTAAGAAAGATTAGCTGGTGGTATTTGACATAGTTCTGAGTAGTGTTTCCCCAGCATTCTACTGACACATTTCCACCCAGGCATCAATGTACACACTCAAATGTTTTGCGTGACATTTTAGTGTGACTATATAGGTTTCTTCAGATTTCTAATTAAAGGTTCAGCCCTTTATCATATGTGTTTCATAAAACTTATATCAAGTTTTCAGTTGTAAACCTGATGATGTCTTTTTGTGAAGCGCGCATACCAGAAATTTCTTGAAGGACAAGCATGTCAAACTCGCGACCCACAGGCCACATGTGGCCCAAAATGAATATTTTTGTGGCCCAGCCAATATAACGGTATGTAAGAAATGTTTTAATAAAAATTCATAACCTAATTTTTACAATATCCTGTTATGCATCATTATTAATTATGTACTACAACATATGCTGATGACTGATTACTATAATTGTGTTGTATTCATTTCCCTTACAAGCCTTACACGCAGACGCACCGTTTCTCTCCACTAATACCAGCAGCGAATATTTTAGCAGCCTATGGCCATGTCATTAGTCTTGGACTGACTTGTTCAGTGTGCGCAACAGGGAATATTTCACTTTTGGAGAACAAGAAAAACAGGTTTATTTGCTTTACGCTTATTAATTTGTGCAGCTATTCCGTGTCTGGTAAGTTAATGTTCAAGAAAAAATATTAATTTTTATTGAAATGTTCTATTATTTTATGTTAACGACGACGCATTTATTTCACCCTTTGTATTCAGCATGTTTCTATCGAAATAAACCTACGTTTCTATGAAAACGGAAGCTTTTGCTTTCTCGCGGCCCTCATACACTTACACCTTGTTTATTTGGCTCGTGTTAGCCTTTGCGTTTGCCATGCTTGGGGTAGGAATAAGATCCATTTGTTGCCTACCTCAATGCTTTCTCTTTGAACAAGTAAGCTACTCCCCACATCAAGAGAGGGGTCTCATGCCCTTGCCTTTGGATCTGACTGCTTGGAATGCTTTTTATGACCATCAATCATCCTCGTAGACGTGATGTCCTTGAGATGTCTAGAGCAGGAGAATCCTTGCAGCTTCTGCTTGGATCTCTTGCAACACCTGTTCTAGGAATGTCCTCAGTCACCCCTCTGTGAAAGCCCAGCCCCCTTAGAGATGGCTCCAACTGGACTTGCAGCCAATAGCCAGTACCACCTGCCAGCGAGATGCAGGGGTTATCTTCAACAACCAGCCCGAACAAGTCTTCAGGCAGCCCAGTGACCAGAAGACACTGGGCGGCAAAGACTCACCTCAAATAAGAAGTGCTCAATGGTCATCCCGCAGAACCGTGAAAGATCATAGAAACTGATGTTTTAATTCACTATTTGGGGGGATAGTTGTTACACAGTAAAGACAAGCAGAACATTAGTTTATCTTTCTCTGCTCCAGTTCAGACTGCCAGACTTTTATAATTTTCTAGGGAATGACCCTTAAAAGTTTTACCTAGTAGTCTAACCTCGTTCAAATGTTCTTGATTTGCTTCATGGAAATAGCTCAACCTTATCTGCTTTACATGCTTTTTCCTCTAATTGTTACTGAATCAAGATCTGAGCTACATAAATTTATAGAATCTTGCCCAACCCCCTCCTCAACCAGAAAAGGAAACAGGATCCCCACGATTAACAGGACCCACCCAAAGACATAAGGGATTATCATCTACTCCTGCTTCAAATCTTGGCTCTTCGTCCTTTGTTCATATCTGTCACTTGGGGGTCAAATTTTCCTGGAAAATGTATGAGTTCAAGATAATACCATGTCTCATTATTATTTCCCTAAGTTGGCAAACAATTTTACAGATCCTTAACCAAATTAATTTTTTACTAAAATTGAATGACAGCGAAGTATTTCTGCCTGAATTTCTTCTCTTGTCAAGTGTATGGACTCCAAGAATGTTAAAGATACCACATTTAGTCATATTATGTGGTCAATTGTCCTCTTCCTGCAAAAAGTGTTTATCTTTCCTCTCCCTACCCCTCAACCAGCACCCCCCCCCCCCACTCATGCTTTCAAACAGGTAATTCATTATATGGATTAACCTCCCACCTCCCACTTAAGGTTGGTAACCCTCAAATCTTATTTTCCTTCTTGTTCTTGTACTCTGATTAAATTCTCATTATGTATTTCTAACCCACTCAACATTTGTGTTTAGATATCTAGCCATCACCTCTTAATTAACATTTTAAAAATAAAATGGATTTTCAGCCCAAAGCATCCAGAAAATAAACCATCTGGTTTTTCCTTTAAATATTCTATCAACGGACCAACTATTTCCCAATATTCAAGGTTTCAAATTTCCAGAGACTCTCTCTTGTTCATGCTCCTCTGTCGACTGCCTAATTTTATAGGTTTTTTCTTAATAAGAACGATCTTTCCTCCATCTTGTTCTCTCCGTTTCCATGGTTACCACCATTCCACTCTGACTGGGCTTGACATAGACCCTATTATCCAGATGATTACCACAACTGGCCCTACCCTCTCCAGTTTATCCTTTGTCTTCAAAACACTGCTCCACGTACCTTCCTTAAACACTAACTCCATTGCAGTTATTCCTTACTCCCGAGCCTCCCAGGACTCCCTGTTCCCTGCTGGGTAAATTCTAGCTGCTTGTTTTTAAAAGCTCTTCAGAATCAAGTCCCACCCAGCCAACCCAGCTCCATGTTCACTGATCCTCAAATTACCTTCCTTCCTGCTTTGAGGAGGGGTCCACGATTCTATCCAGACCACCTCTTCCCTTCCCAAGTCCTTCACATCCCTCTAAACCAGGTTCAATACTGTTCCCTTCATGAACCCTTTCCTAGTAATATCTTTGGAGCTAAATAATGGTCAACATTATTTTTAAATATATTTGTATTGATTTCAGAGAGGAAAGGAGAGGAAGAGAGAGAGAGAGAAACATCAATGATAAGAGAGAATCATTGACTGGCTGCCTCCTGTATGTCCCCCATGGGAGATGGAGCCCGCAATCCAGGCATATGCCCAGACCAGGAATTGAACTGTGACCTCCTGGTTCACAGGTTGGTGCTCAACCATTGAGCCACACTGGCTGGGCATCATTATTTTTAAAATAAAACAAAGAGCAGCAAGCGACCTATCGCACTAGGGCCTGAGATTCCACAATCAGAGAGCCGGCAGGTGAGATTGAATCTTGCAACTAAATGTAAACACTCCTAGCAAAGAACCAGTCCTGCATATTGAGTATGGAATATTGCAGCATACCCTCTCTGGAGAGCACAATTTTGGGGTGGAGGGAGCCCTGTTGCATTCTTAGATAAGTGGAGGAAAGAAACAAAAAGAAAATGGAGAAGCATGAGATGCCAACATCTCACTTTGCTTACTTTGCAAATAACTTTTCTTTTGAGAATTAGCCTTGTGCATAATGGATAGGATAGTATCAATTATTCAGAATACCTGATGAATCAACTCCTCTCACTCTTCCACAATGCTGGAGTGTGGATTTCTTTTTCTGAGTCAAACAGGAACTGATGCTGTAATCACCCGAGAGCACCACCTTCCCGTCTTTAAATGATGAATTTCAGTTGCCGTGACACCAGAAAAGATGGAGTCAACCTGCTGGCACAGTTGCCATTTGCCTACCCTGTTTCCTCCCCTTATCTTAGCAATTTGTCCTCTGATGCTGAGCCCTCATCCTCTACTCCCACCAAATGCAAGAAGTGCCAGGTAATGAAGTTCTGTGTGTTTCACAAGTAAATTTAAAAAGGAGGACAAAGATGACTTTAGGTGACCCACTGTTTTCTCTCTAGTTTCTGGACATATTTCCTTCCTTCCTTCTGCCATCGGCCCATCTGCCTGTTGGCTCTTCCTGCTCCTGGGCTGTGCGCCTGGGCCACTGTCTGAGTCCCAGTTTCCGGCTCGCCCTCTCCGGTGCATTTTTGTTCTTTCCCCACCTCCCTCACCTCTGGATTCTCACTTGCTTCCCCGACCCACTCTCACCTCCCAGCCAGCTGACACCAACAGGAGTTGTTTTTTTTGTTTTTTTTTTTTTAAAATATATTTTATTGATATTTCACAGAGAGGAAGGGAGAGGGATAGAGAGCTAGAAACATCGATGAGAGAGAAACATCGATCAGCTGCCTCCTGCACACCTCCCACTGAGGATGTGCCCGCAACCAAGGTACGTGCCCTTGACCGGAATCGAACCCGGGACCTTTCAGTCCGTAGGCCGACGCTCTATCCACTGAGCCAAACCAGTTTCGGCCCAACAGGAGTTTTTAGTGACTTAACTCTAATGGACAGCATGGCCTCCCCTCCTGGCAGGAGAAGGAACCCGTGATATGTAGGCAGCGGTCAGATTACAGATAGGAAAGAAAACTTAACAGTTCAAAACCAAGCCGAGGATTATCACAGGAGCTCAGGCGTTCACTCCACCTCCTCCCCACAATAACACCTTCCAGGAACGTGGGGTCATGGGAAATTTATCCAAGGGCATGGAAGTAAACTCCGGACCAACTGTTTTATTATCGTTTGGAGATGCAAGCTAGAGAAAGAATGAACTCCAGAATCAGGAGTGCCTTCACGTTGGGCAGAGAATCCACACAAGCTTGAGGTTATAAGAAAAATGCCATTCTTTCCAGTTTATGTTGGTCCAAATATCATCTTAATGCACTTACTAGAGTAAATAAATAGATTACACTCTATCACTTCGGCTTTCCATTTAGGAGAGCTTTTTCCTGCAGAGTGTTATACTACCCAGAGCTTATAAGCCCATATGCAAGGGAAGGAAGGAAGGAAGGAAGGAAGGAAGGAAGGAAGGAAGGAAGGAAGGAAGGAAGGAAGGAAGGAGAAGAAGGTAGGGAGGGAGGAAGGAAGGAAGGAAGGAAGGAAGGAAGGGAGGAAAGAGGGAAGAAAGGAGGGAAGGAAGGAAGGACGAAAGAAGGGAAGGAAGGAAAGAAGGAAGGAAGGAAGGAAGGAAGGAAGGAAGGAGGAAAGGGAGGAAAGAGGGAAGGAAGGAAGGAGGGAAGGAAGGAGGGAGGGAAGGAAGGAGGGAAGGAGGAACAGAAGGAAGGAGGAATGGAAGGAAGGAAGGAGGGAGGGAAGGAAGGAGGGACGTAGGGAAGGAGGGAAGGGAGGGAGAGAGGGGGGAGGGAAGGAAGGAAGGAGGAACTGAAGGAAGGAAGGAAGGAAGGAAGGAAGGAGGGAAAGAAGGAAGGAAGGAGGGAAGGAAGGAAGGAAGGAAGGAAGGAAGGAAGGAAGGAAGGAGGGAGAGAGGGGGGAGGGAAGGAAGGAAGGAGGAACTGAAGAAAGGAAGGAAGGAAGGAAGGAAGGAAGGAAGGAAGGAAGGAGGGAAAGAAGGAAGGAAGGAGGGAAGGAAGGAAGGAAGGAAGGAGGGAGAGAGGGGGGAGGGAAGGAAGGAAGGAGGAACTGAAGGAAGGAAGGAAGGAAGGAAGGAAGGAAGGAAGGAAGGAAGGAGGGAGAGAGGGGGGAGGGAAGGAAGGAAGGAGGAACTGAAGGAAGGAAGGAAGGAAGGAAGGAGGGAAGGAAGGAAGGAAGGAGGAAAGGGAGGAAAGAGGGAAGGAAGGAAGGAGGGAAGGAAGGAAGGAGGGAAGGAAGGAGGGAAGGAGGAACAGAAGGAAGGAGGAATTGAAGGAAGGAAGGAGGGAGGGAAGGAAGGAGTGACGTAGGGAAGGAGGGAGGGAGGGAGAGAGGGGGGAGGGAAGGAAGGAAGGAAGGAAGGAGGGAGAGAGGGGGGAGGGAAGGAAGGAAGGAAGGAAGGAGGGCAGGCCTGAAGTACATTCCCCTCCACTTGGGAAAGTGTGCTGCCATGTATCTTTAACTTGAAAACACTCCCGTTTCAGAAACTTCTAAAGACAGGCCATTCTGGAGCCCACTGGCGACACTGTTCTCTTCAAAGGCCCTGAAACCGGGTCTTTCCGAGTCTCCCAGGTCAGGCCAGAGGCGGCGTGTGTGTGGGGCCCCGTTACCGCCCAGGCAGCCTGCCGCAGCCCCCTTCCTTCCACGTGGCCCGGTCCGTCCCCACAGGGGCCAGCAGTGCGCACCCCCTGGCCCCAGCCTGCGGGACAGGGGTTCCTACCGGGCACACCCTGGGTCCCGGGCCCCTTTCCTCGGGAGGGAACCCTCCGAACAAAGCACAGGCAAGGGCAGGGGGCGCGGGAGGCGGGTGAGCCGCTGAACGCAGGGCAAGCGCCCGCCTGGGGAGCTCAGCTGACCGGAGAGCCCCTGGGTGCCCCGACGCACCCGCAGGTCTGAGGACGCCCCACTCCGCCGCCTGCCCACCCTCCGGGGACGCCCTCCCGCCCCTGGGACTCTCTCACACCCGCTCCCCTCCTCCCCCACCCCCCATTCCCCCCACAAGCCCGGCTGCTCCCAGCGCCGCCAAGTCCCGGAGTGGGCTCTCCAGGAACTCGAGCAGCGCCTGCGGGGACCTGAGCCGGGGTCCCCGGAGAGACCGATCGCCTTGGGCGCAGCTCCGAGCCTCTGAGCACAGGCAGCCCTTCCCGAGGCGGGGCCGGCAGTGTCCCCGCTCCCCACGAGGCGCCCCCTGAGAGCACGCCCAGGCGCCTGGCAGCGGTCGGAGTTCCCGCTCCTGTCCCACCGCCGCCTGCTCCCCGCCAGGGACCGGCACACGCAGGGGCCGCTGTCCCACACCCACTCTCCGCCCTCCCCGCGGCCCTGAGCACCGGACCCCACGGGCCTCCCCGCCCGCTCCCAGGACAAGTTCAGCCACAGAACGCACGGGAGGGGTGCCAGCTGCCTCCTCCCAGCCAGCCACCCGCTCTCCGTCCCTGCGCCCCTCGGAGCCCGCGCCCCAGCACTCACCCATGGCCGTCCCACCGTCCGTCCTTCCTGGAGAGCAAGCCCCCAGGCGCCAGCAAGTTCTCCAAGTGGCTCTCCGCTCAGGGCACAGCCAGTGACAGCCTGGCCCCTCCCAGCAGCGCGGTCCGGGCTCCTGCACCCCTCCCTCTCCCACCTGCCTCCTCTGGCTGCGGGTCCCCCTCTCCTTCCCTGCTTTCCTCCCCACCGCCCCCACCGCGCCCCTTTCACTCCCAGGGGAGCCACGTGCAAAGGCTCCGCCTTAAAGACTTTAAAAACACCTCACACACATACACACACACACTCACACTCACACACTCACACTCACCACACTCCCACACACACTCACACACATACACACACTCACACACACACATACACACACTAGCACACACTCACACCCACTCACACCCACTCACACACACACTCACACACTCTCACTCACACACACACTCACACACACACACTCACACACACATACACACACTCACACACACTCACACACACATACACACACATACACACACTCATACACACTCACTCACACACACTCACACACACTCACACACACTCACACACACATACACACACTCATACACACTCACACACACACACTCACACCCACTCACACACACCCACTCACACACACTCACACACACACACTCACACACACACTCACCACACTCCCACACACTCACACACACACACACACTCACACACACACTCACACACACACACTCACCACACTCCCACACACTCGCGTGCACACTCACACACACATACACACTCGCACACACACTCACACACACACCCACTCACACACACTCACACACACACACTCACACACACACACTCTCGCACACACATGCACACACTCACACTCGCACACACACTCTCTCTCTCTCACACACACACACCCACTCACACACACACACCACACTCCCACACACACTCACACACACACTCGCACACACATGCACACACTCACACTCGCACACACTCTCTCTCTCTCTCTCTCACACACACACACACACACACACACACACTCACAGTCTCAGCTAAGAAGGACCTGGTGGCCAGAAAACAATCCTTACCTGGAGACCAGGGGAAGATTATTCCAGGACAGACTGTCTGCTTTGTAGATTTTACATTCCCTGAATCTTAAGTGTACCATTTTCCCCTTAATCACGAGGATAAGAATATTAATAAAGAGAAGAGGAAGGTAAAATTCTCCCGTTAATTTACACGATGCCTCTCTCCGTTCTATGTGAAATCTATTTCCCTGTAACCTGGCCAGGCTGTGAAGTCCTGAAAGACACACACTCTCACACACACTCTCACACACACTCTCACACACACACACTCACACACACTCTCACACACACACACACACACACTCACACACACACACACTCACACACACACACACACACACACGCCATAATATGCAGCAGCCACTCCCAGAACAGGTGACTCAAGGCAAGAGTCATTGGTGGCCCCGTGGAACACTGGGCTCCTCAGTGGGAGTAATGGCTTGTGATCCACGGGGACTGTCTCCTAATCTGTAAAGTGAAGGATCTAGAAAAAGCAATCTTGGAGGTCCCTCTGAGCTAAAAATAATTATATAATCCTGCGGGTTACTGGCCTAGCTCTTTCCAGATCCACACTGGAGAAGCTGTTTCAGTAAGCCGGTCCCAACGTATCTTCCGCTTCTTCTTCACACACAGCAAGTGGTGGGATTAAGTGGTCGTGATTGCTAACCTACAGGAACTGGCCGTGTAATGGAGAAGACATGATGTGAAAGATAATTAAGAATATGGTGGGCAGCCCTGGCTGGTTTGGCTCAGTGGATAGAGCGTCGGCCTGTGGACAGAAGGGTCCCAGGTTCGATTCTGGTCAAGGGCACGTACCTCAGTTGCAGGCTCCTCCCCGGCCTGGGCCCTGGTCAGGGCGTGTGCAGGAAACAGCCAATCGATGTGTTTCTCGCACATCAATGTTTCTCTCCGTCTTTCCCTCTCTCTTCCACTCTTTCTAAAAATCAATGGAAAAATATCCTTGGGCGAGGATTAAAAAATAAAAAGACTATGTTGGGCAGAGAGAGATGACTAAATGCAGAGCCTATAATTAAAGGGACACAAAAGCATTTATGCGGCTCTTTCTCCCATAATGGAAGAGGTGCGCTCCTGGAAGGGACGTTGTAAATGCACCTCAGCCCAGTGGGAATAGGAAGTCATTCTTGTGGGAGGGCGTGGGAGGGGTGTGCCATTCAGACATGCATCACCGTTCTAGAAATTGATGAGCATGAACCGAGGCTGCAGCAAAGCATCAAACTGACACACAGGTTCACAGAGACAGATGACCAGTGTTTGGAGATGAATGTACCAGCACAGCTTTCGGGTCACCGCAGACAACTCACCACTTACTTCCTAAGGCTCTACTCAAGATGTTGTAATTCTACAAATTACATGATATAATGATAACAACATAAAGTCAGTGCAACTTACTGTCAGGTATTGTTCTAAGGCAGGGGTCCTCAAACTTTTTAAACAGGGGGCCAGTTCACTGTCCCTCAGACCGTTGGAGGGCCGGACTATAGTTTAAAAAAAAAACTATGAACAAATTCCTATGTGCACTGCGGGCCCGGGACGCGTCGGCTGCTAAGCAGGACAGGCAGTGGCACCCGGCGGGCCAGATAAATGTCCTCAGCGGGCCGCATGTGGCCCACGGGCCGTAGTTTGAGGACCCCTGGAGGGGCTTTATATTAACTCGTATAATTCTCACAATAAACTTACAGGGAGAAACTGTTATTCCCACTTTATAACTGTGGAAACTGAGCCACTAGGAAGTAATGCACTGGCCCGAATTGCAGAGGTGATAAACAGGAAGGTGAGACTCCCGCCCAGGCAGAGTGTTCCAGAGTGCATGACCTTATCCATTCACCACGCTCCTTCCTTGGATCTGAGCGTTCTCACGTACTTGGGGAAGAGGTGGTATTGTCAGCATTAACTATAATCATAAATATTTAAGACATCCCCAGTGACTTATAAGAATTTTGGAAAACACTGAAGATATAACTGATGATATACTGCCATCTAATAATCAAAATCATGATGCCATCTCTCTGTTGGCTGGTTATAAGGGAAAACTTCACAGCTCTGATGTTTAAGTAATCTATCTCACAGTGGCCATATAAATGGCCATCAATATCTTGGATCTGCAGGATAGATAAGCCATTATCTCACCTGAGATTTAACAAATTATATCATTTTACATGGGATTTTATAAACATGGCAATTAATTCATAGCCTCAATTAATGTATTTTATTCATAATGCCAATGCTCTTGTATTTCTGCTTTCTCATCCTCTCACTTAATTGTCCATTAAGTCCTAAGATTCTGCCTTCAAACCATCCCCCCACCTCATTGCCTGCCCCACCTCAGGACCCACTCTGCACAAGTCCTGTGGGGATATGACTAGTAATTTTTTTTTTAGAATATGGAGGTTCTTACCAGCCATGGAACTCAAAATCGAGGCTTTCACTAAATTCTGAGATCAGTGGGAAAGCTTCATTACAGATTCTATTGCAAACTAAAAAAGGTTTGATCTAGGCATAGAGTGACCGTAGGTCATTGGTTGAGCATTCTCTGTCTTAGTCAGATGTCATTCCAACATCACCAATGGTTTGATTCACTGAGGGAGAATGTAGTATGAAAAGAAAACCAACAGTTGGGAAATGGGTGACAAAAGCATTCAATAACTGTGGGTAAAGGGGCTCTACAAATAGGAGCACAAGAGAATGTTCTTAGGCTACGAACGATTCCAGTGAAAGTCCTGGAAGGACAATTTCAAGGAGGAGGCATGGGTTGGGTCAGCTGGGTTAGATACCACAGACAGAGCCAATATGATGAGGACTGAAAAGCTTCCTTTGGATTTGGCAGTTATGAGGTCACTGGTGAACTATGAGTGTTGCTTTGAAACCTAGGGAGTTGGGAGCTCTCCGGGTGAGCCTGAAACTGGCCACTGGACCCACTGAGGGCAGGGGAGGACCTAAGAAAGAGGCCACCACTCCAGGGAAGTGGCAGTCGCAATAAGCAAGGACATTTACCTATGATGTTTGTCCTGGGCACTGCAACACAGGTAGACTTCCACACCTACCCACCATATATGACCACGCGTTGCTCTCTCGAGGCTGTGTCCTTGAAGCGGTTCCTAGCACAGTGGGCTAGAGGTGCATTCCCAGGACAGGGGAGGGGACGAGGGGCCTCTGATTGTCCAGGTCCAGCTCACAGGTCAACTGGCAGTCACGTCCTCGGCATGACCTCCTCCAACAATCAGCGAAGGGTATTGTCAACCGTGAGGAGCAGAGAAATTCAAAGGAAAGAGCAATGAGGAAGTGGGCGGTGGTAGGAAAACAATGTAGACAATCTATTCCTAGCTCATCAGGGAAAGTAGGGAGGTAGCTAGAAGGTGTTAGGGTCAAGGGAAGTTTGTTTTGTGAACTATAAAAGAAGCCAAACCATGTTTAACAGATTAGTGAATAGAGAGATAATGATCTTAAGAGATTTACGTCCCAGAATACTGGAGAAGGAAGAGATATGGTCTGGAACACAGGAGGAGGAACCAGTGAGGGAGAAGAGGAAAAATCCCGCTCCTCCGAGGTCGGGAAGGAGGTTGGGAAAGAAATAGAGTTCATTCAAGATTTCATTTAACTATGGAGTTTGGGGACAGAGGTGGACCATCCAGTGGCTTGATCATCTTAACACTCTTTGGCAGTAGGAAGGAAATGAGCTGGGAACGAGTAAATTCAGGCTACTTTCCACTTAAAGGGAGAGATGGAGTTTGTAAAGGGGCTATGATGTTAGGACAGGGAGCTGACCATGGTATATGAAAGAAATATCAAGTAGCATTGAGGTCCCCACCAAATTAAACATAAACTTAGAGCCAAAACCGGTTTGGCTCAGTGGATAGAGCGTCAGCCTGCGGACTGAAAGGTCCCGGGTTCGATTCCGGTCAAGGGCATGTACCTTGGTTGCAGGCACGTCCCCAGTAGGGGGTGTGCAGGAGGCAGCTGATCGATGTTTCTCTCCCATCGATGTTTCTAACTCTCTATCCCTCTCCCTTCCTCTCTGTAAAAAATCAATTAAAAAATATATATAAAAAAAATAAACATAAACTTAGAAAGAAACCCTTCTATATCTGTGAGATTACTTTAGGATGATTTGTGTGAGACGCACGGTAGATTTTGCATATAAAATAAGCTCACTCAACAACATGCCGTTCTGTATGCCCCTAAGAACATGGGGAAAGTTAAGAAACTTCACTTTCTATCTACTGTGAAATGTGGTCCAATTACCCGAAGCAAATGAGATGTCATTGTTTCCCACCATTAAATCAGTTTTAAATGCTGTTCACTTTACTTTAGATATTGTAAGGATAAGGATGATTTGATAATCCCAGAAAAAAAAAAAAAGAGTTGATGACTTTCATAAATTCAAAGCATTCTTGTAGTATAAATAAATTATTTCAGGACATCAGAAACACAATCGTTAAAATGCAATTCATATGCCATCTACATTTAATGTAGAAGAACCAGACACCTCTTATCTGCTCTGACGCTAACGTCGCTCTGAGAACTAGACGATGAGGAGGATGGCTGTGTGTGGGGCCGAGGAGCCAGCCTTCAAGGCGCGGTCTCAGCCCCATCACTTCAGCCACACCTCGTAGATCTCGCTCATGAAGATGAGCACCGGCCAGTGTCTCTGTCCCTTCGCTTCTCTCGGCATGCCTGGTCCAGTGTTTGTACTGCGACATCTGAGTCATGTGCTGTCTTTTGTGCTGACAGACCTACACGTGGTTTAAAGTTATTTTGATTCCATTTCGTATATTTAGTCTAGGAAATGCGGGTGGGGGAAGAAGTTACATTCACATGAGAATGCTTAAGTCCTGTGAGGAAGGGAACCAACAGATCCACCATAAAGAATAATCATGTATTTTATTGCAATGCTTCCTATGTGCTGGGTTCTTTGCATAAACATGCCATATGCGGCCCTCCCAGCGAGCCTGAGTTTAGCAGGCATTACTAGTAACTCATAGTCATACAGCCGCCCCCTGTGTGGGGAGGCAGATACAGAGGAGCCATCTGAGAACAGAGGAAGGCTCTGACCCCGAAGCGACTCACGGGTCTGTGTGAGGCCAGTCAGTGGCCTTCCCTGCAGAGCGCTAAGCACAAGATCCAAACACAGAGGTGAAAGCTGAACCGCGGAAGAAAGTAGTTGCTCTGAGACCACCAGGGGTCTAGGGGTTTCTATTCTGAAGGGGCACATCGGGACCAAAGTAGGACGTGACAGCCTGAAGGTGACAACAATGTTTCAAAGCAGAAGGGGGAAAAAAAGGAAAGAAAGAAAGACTTAGGGACACAGACAACAGTATGGTGATTGCCAGAGGGAAGGGGAATGGGGAGGTGGAGGAGGGTAAAAGGGTGATACATGGTGATGGACGGAGACTCGACTTGGGGTGATGAACACACGATATAGTATACAGATTATATGTTGTAGAATTGTACACCTGAAACCTATATAATTTTTTTAAATATATTTTATTGATTTTTTACAGAGAGGAAGGGAGAGGGATAGAGAGTTAGAAACATCGATCAGCTGCCTCCTGCATCCTCCCCACTGGGTATGTGCCCACAACCAAGGTACATGCCCTTGACCGGAATCGAACCTGGGACCCTTGAGTCCGCAGGCCGACGCTCTATCCCCTGAGCCAAACCAGTTAGGGCTATGTAATTTTATTAACCAAAGTCACCCAATAAATTCAATAAAAAAAAAGAAGTGGGTTGTTGGGAACCATCTGATTTACAACATACAACAATTTCTTGACGGTGTCCCTGCTCCTCCACCTTTTTATCTTCCATTCTGCCACCAAATCTGTGATCCTCAAACTGCAAATCTGGTTATACACTTTCCAGGATTAAAACCCTCTACAGATAGACCTAATCTGTGAAAATTACATCCTGCAGACACCCATCCCTGGACATAAAACTAGGCCCAGGTACGCTGTGAGAAAGCAGGTTGAGCATGGTTAGGAGCTGAGAAAGGGGATGGGGGTGGAGCAGATGTGGGTGAGGGGGGAGGGCGATGGCCAGAGGTAACTATAAGGTTACGACGAAGTTACGAAGGAAGACAGATCAGTATACATGATTTCTACCCTCCCAGAATTATGTTACCTTTGTCTTTTTGGCTACAGCTTTTATTACTTCCTTGCAATGCCGTCCAGTCTCATTTTGGAGAAAAACAAATGCTAACTAACATCCGTTCAATTAACTTACTTCCTCAACATTCACCCAGGCAAAGCAAGAAGAAACAACAACAAAAATAAGTTCCATCTGAATGATCATAAACCGTGAAATAAATATATTAAGGTACCAACAATTGTGTGGGGAGGGGTTTGGGATGGGAATGGGGGGATGAGGACAAATATGTGATACCTTAATGAATAAAGAAATTTTTAAAAAAAGAACATCTTGTTTTCATCATAAAAAAATAATAAAATAAAAATAAAAATAAAGCATTGTCCTGGTGAGCAAATATAAAGGACACGTTTGTGGAAACACGTTACACGTCCAAGAGTACAGGATGGAAGTCAATCAGGCTTCATGTGGGCAAATGTGATGATGGTGCTAGTAGCAAAACGGAAGTTACACCTGAACATCAGCAACCCTGCAGTGACTGCCACCCCAGAGCTCCCCCAATTTTACCTCCCACTTCATCACAAAACAATGTTTACATTTTATTTGTGCTGTCACCAATTTATTTCATTCTTAAAAGATGAAGCTCTTCTCCATTACTCTTACTTGGATAACTAAAATTTAGCAGCCATGGCATGTTACTACCTGGAGATAAGGTGTGCCTGATTGAGGGTAACGTGTGTGGAGTGGTAAGCATGAGACCCACCCTTCCTACCTCCATCATGTATGCAGAGAGAGAAAAATCCTTGTAACACAAGCAGAATATGTATATTCAGGCGGGTAAATTTTTTAAATGCCATTGCAAAGAGCATTCAACAATACATAATTTTAAGAACTTTTTTTGCCCAGTGTTGTTACTAAAATGGCATTTTCTTTAAGAATCATAAAGCATGAACAGACTGTTGGACCTCAGAGGGAAGGCAGGGGAGGGTGGTTGGGAAGACGAGCTGAACCAATGAACATACATGCATACATGCATAACCCATGGACACAGACAATAGGGCGGGGAGGGCCTGGAAGGGTGGAGGACGGGAGCGAGCTGGAAGAGGTTAATGGGGAAAAAGGAGGATCTCTGTAATACTTTCAACAATAAAGATTTTTTAAAGAAGAATCATAATAGAGGAGTTGTATAGAACTCCTGGATGTATCATGTAATATTAACCACATGGGGCCATATGGTCAAGAGAAAGGGAGAAATGTAAGTGAATGTCGTTTGTGATGAAGATCTTTCCACAGCTCCTTGCTCCGTGCTGCTCACGTCAGGTTGTCAAAAAACTGACCCACGTGTTCACTCCTGACCCGGGGTCAAGGTCATACAAAGTCATAAGGACATCCCTTTAAATATAAAAAAAAGCCAAAACCGGTTTGGCTCAGTGGATAGAGCGTCAGCCTGCAGACTGAAAGGTCCCAGGTTCGATTCCGGTCAAGGGCATGTACCTTGGTTGCGGGCACATCCCCAGTAGGAGGTGTGCAAGAGGCAGCTGATCCATGTTTCTCTCTCATCGATGTTTCTGACTCTCTATCCCTCCTCCTTCCTCTCTGTAAAAAATCAATAAAATATATTTTTTTAAAAAAAAAGTTGCACTCTTTAAATAGTCAGTGTCATTACTTTTGAAATTATTAAAATAATATGGCTAATTACTTATTATAAGAAGGAAATGAACGATAGAATCAGTAGCTTTTTTACCAAGTGACCTAGGGAATTTCCATGGATCTCTTAGATAAATCTAGTCATGGGGGAAAAAATAAGAACATAAAAATCCATTAAGGAAATAATTAAACTATAAAAAAGATAAACGCAATTATAGAATATATTTCATTTCTGATTGGAGCAGTCCTATTAATAACATGGATCACCACCATCTGGCAGCCATCGAAGTAATCATTAGTGCCAGAAGAGCTCTCAGCAGATGCTGACACTAGTGGCTCCCGTAACGCGCTTATTCATCGCAAGGGAAGAATATAACTTCACACAGGGAACGGGCAGACACCACGCTAAGGAAGGGGTCAAAGTACCTATTACCAGGGGCAGGACCAACCGATGCCTGCGGCTCAGGGCACACGCCTGCGTCTGCAATATTCCTGGCAAAACGCACGCCATGAATCTCCTCTCCCAGGAAAGCAAGTGTCAGGGCGTTCTCCAACGCAACAGGCTGCTAGTACCTGCTTCACAACGGCCAGGGTGAGGGAGACGGGAAAACCAAGGTGGCCCAGCCGAGGGCAGACCAACGGGCTACCGACCAGGAGCAGGCTGTGACCCGGGACTTTCCCTTGCTGTAAAGGATGCTATTGGCACAACTGGAAAACTCTGAATCATGTCTGTGGCTCATCTCAATGCTGATGGTTTCGTTTTGATCGCTCTGCTTCGGTTAGTGAGAGAATGTCTTCGCAGTTTGGAAACACACCCCGAGACATTTCAGAGTACAGAGGTGTCTGCCACTGGTTTTCACAAAATAAAGGAAAAGCAGTATACAGAGACATTACACTGTGTGTGTCTGTGTGCTCTATATGGGAAAGGAAGAGCAATAAAGCCAAACAGAGGTGCGGATGTTAGCATTCGGGGAATCTGAATAAAAGGAATATGGAAATTCTTTTTAATATTCTTGCCACGTTTTAATATTCTTGCCAGGTCTGACATTATGTCCAAGCAAACTTTCGGGAAAAAGGGTTAAAGCACAGCTTTTTATCGTTTCTCTCAAGCACTCCCAGGTGTAATGACTTCTTAGGTGTGTTTTCAGGTGAAAGCCCAAGATTGTGGAACTAAACCCTATGTAACCAAAGAGTATTGACAGGAAAACCAGCTCATCCTCTCTGTCCGGTACTGATAACGGGCAGCGTGGCTCTCTCAACGTTCTGTCTGCGTGCCCTTGGATAAGCTCCAGGTAGGACTGCATGTGCGCGGGGACAGCTTAGCCAGGATGGAGTCAGGACGTTACGAATCCAAATGAGGTAAACATATTTCAAAGGGAAAATACGTATGCCTGATAATAGTTTCCCAGGCGTCCTCAAACTACGGCCCGCGGGCCACATGCGGCCCGCCGAGGACATTTATCCGGCCCGCCGGGTGCCACTGCCTGTCCTGCTTAGCAGCCGACTCGTCCCGGGCCCGCAGTGCGCATAGGAATTTGTTCATAGTTTTTTTTTTAAAACTATAGTCCGGCCCTCCAACGGTCTGAGGGACAGTGAACTGGCCTGGCCCCCTGTTTAAAAAGTTTGAGGACCCCTGGTTTAGGCTATTAAAAAGCACTAATATTGATTTTAATGTCAATAGATAAAGAGAAAAGAATCATTAACTGTCCTAAAATTATGGTGCAAGTTGACTTACAAGGAAAAATAACAGCAGCAGCTACAAAATCCCTGTCTTATGAACAAAGTTTCGTTGAGAGACCTGGTAACGGAACAGAAAAAATGGAAGAGCCTCATCATTGCTCTTAAGGAGCTTTTCAACTGACTGCGGTAAACATACACAGGAAATGTAGCAACAAGTACACATCGGGGTCTGAGTAACTAAAGAATAGCATGTTCAACATACGGTGATGGAGGGAGACTGGATGGTGGGTAGTGATGCAATAGACAGATGATGTATCATAGAAAGGTACACTTGAAACGTATGTAATCTTATTAGCCAGCAGCACCCCAATACATTTCATACAAAATAATAAAAAATATCTCCCCTGGCTGGTTTGGCTCAGTGGATAGAGCGTCGGCCTGCGGACTGAAGGGTCCCAGGTTTGATTCCGGTCAAGGGCATGTACCTTGGTTGTGGGCACATCCCCAGTGGGAGGTGTGCAGGAGGCAGCTGGTCGATGTTTCTCTCTCATCGATGTTTCTAACTTTCTATCCCTCTCCTTTCCTCTCTGTAAAAAATCAATAAAATGTATTTAAAAAATATATATATCTACTTCCTCATTTACACATCTGTTTTGGAAATGGAAATGATCTGTTTAAGCTAATAGTCCAGGTAATTGACAATCGGTCCATCAAATTAACTTTAACACTTATTGCTTCAAGTATCTCCAAGAGGCGCTGTTTGATTTAGTAAAAGACTGAGGGCCAACCATGATTGTTCTTGTTCTCTGTCGTAGGCTTTTGTTCTTGGGATTGTTCCTACCTTATGATGTCCAGGTCTCTGATTCTTCCAGCTGTCCCCATTTCTGAGTGCTTCAAGGGACCTAGAGTTTGATAACTCAAACGGCTGTTCGAGTGGCTGACCATGCAGAATTAGTATCTTTACATGCTGGTCTTTCCTCTTCTGGTTCACAATAAAATGCCAGCTTTAGGGCTTATTATTTTACATAACACAGTGAATTTATAAACTTATTTTCTTTTTTTTATATTTTATTGATTTTTTACAGAGAGGAAGAGAGAGGGATAGAAAGTTAGAAACATCGATGAGAGAGACATCGATCAGCTGCCTCCTGCACGCCCCCTACTGGGGATGTGCCCGCAACCCAGGTACATGCCCTTGACCGGAATCGAACCTGGGACCCTTCAGTCCGCAGGCCGACGCTCTATCCACTGAGCCAAACCGGTCAGGGCTAAACTTATTTTCTTATTCTCGGCTAAAGTCTTAGCTCCAGAGAAATGTCATGTTACTGTGACTAGCACAGAACAAAGAAGCTAGGAAATGTCGGAGGAACGAAGAGCAGTTTTCTTTACGAGGTACCATACAAACGAATCAGCACAACTGGTGATGAGGACGAGGGAAGGCAATAAAGATTCCTATGAATTACAAGGTAGGAAAAACATCCAGTTCATTTTATTACAGCGTTTTGGTTTTTAATAAAGAGAATGAGAATAAAAAGGGGAAGTATACATGGATTCCTCCTACTGCTAAAGAAGCTCAGTAAGTGGTAGTGAAATTAGGAAGTCCCTATATTTCAAAGCATCTCTGCTCCTATCCCTAACAAATGGAAGAAGAACCTAAGAACCTTGCAGTGGCCCCAAGCTGTGGATGACTGATCTTTGCCACGCTAGTCTTCGGCGAACTGTAAGCCCCTGAACGTACGTACGTTGGTGGGATACACAGATGCCAGAGGGGAAAGGGAATGACCAGGAAGGGAGCTTTCACAGAGAAGGTGCAGCGAGGGGCCCATGGGACCGATTCGCGTGGAAAGTTCAACGTCATGACTTACCCCCGTCGTGCTCGGTGCGTGTCTGTGTGCACCACCTACACGGCTAACCCTCACCAAGTAATTACCATGTGACTTTTATGGCTTATCTCACTTACCCAGACTTCAAGGTGAGAAAAACGAAGAGAGACGTGACTGCCCTCACTTATGCTTCTCCAATCTGTGCCCGCCAACCCGGAGCCTGGCCTCCTGCTGAGCACTTTCTAACACTCCGGCCACTCCCCTTCCATCCTTCTGGCCTGCTAGCTTCCTTCATCCAGCCACCCTGGACCCCTGCAGCTGTTCCAGCCCTGCTCTCTGGTGCCTCGCCCAGCTGAGATTACAGACAGCTGGGGCCGCTCTGGAGCGCTGCCCTAACCCAGCTTTTTCTCCCTCTCGCACCTGAGGATATGTTTTACTGATTTTAGAGAAAGAGGGAGAGAGAGATACATTGATGTGAGAGAAACACCCATCGGTTGTCTCTGGTACTCGCCCCAACCAGGGGCTGAACTCGCAACCCAGTCATGTGCCCTGACCCGGAATTGACCCACAACCTTTCGGTGCATGGGACAGTGCCCCAACCAGCTGAGCCACACCTGCCAGGACCTCCTCTGCCCTCTCCACACAGCGGGCCCCTGGTTGGCCGGGCCTGGGAGGGACACGTGCTGCCTGTGTCCCTTTGTGAAGTCAGGTAACCAGGCTGATTGCCTGTGGAAGGACAGCCTGCAGTGCGGCTTCGTTTCACTGAAACCTTCCTTCAGGAGGACTCACGCAGTGCGCTTGGCCCCCGGTTGTCTTTCAGAGAGTGGTATTATGCCAGTGAAAAAGTGGCCATTCATTCATTCATTCATTCATTCAATAAATGTAGATTGTGCACCTACTGGTACTTACTAGGCATCACATCCTAGATGCTGTAGATATAACTGTAAACAATATAGCAAAGCCCCTGCCTTTTTCTAGTGGGAATAGTGATGAATAGATAGGTAGATAGATAATACATACTGAGAGAGAGAGAGAGAGAGAGAGAGAGAGAAATACATAGAGAGAGAGAGAGAGAGAGAGAGAGAGAGAGGGGGAGAGAGAGAGAGAGAGAGAGATGGCCTGACTAAAGAGGACTAGAGCAGGCTAAGGACAATGAAAATGTCAGGGAGAGAATTACTATTTATATAATACATGGAGGATTAGCCAGGAAGGACTAGTTAGGGAGGACTAGTCAGGAAGGACTAGTCAGGAAGGACTCTACAGTAAGGTAACATTTAATCAGAAATCTGGAGGAAGCAAAGGAGAAACACACGTGGACATCGGAGAGAATGTATGTGAAGGCCGAGGGCACACCGTATGTGAAGACCAGTACTCAGCAACTCGATTATAAATGAACTACCTTGTCATCGATTTCACAGTAAAGCAGAGGCTGCCCACTAATAACTAAGGGAACGTGGGTACCAATGGCACCAGAGACCCCCGTTTTCCCCACTCCGTGGTTACACAGCCCACGGGTGACAAAGTCCATTTGCAGCAGAACCACAGAGCTGCCTCCATAGACTGAAGATCCAAGGAGGACCTAGAGATGACGCACATTTCATTTCTGACAGAAGGAAATAAAAAAACCGAAGAGAAAAATCCAGTTCACTTGGACTATCTGCTCTCCAGCGACTGCAGTTGCAATCAGACCCACCAGAGGGCAGTGTAACCGCAGGAATGGACCGTCCATCCTCAGAGCAAACTGGTCTTCATTCTTTTTTTTTTGTTTTTTTTAAAATATATTTTATTGATATTTCACAGAGAGGAAGGGAGAGGGATAGAGAGCTAGAAACATCGATGAGAGAGAAACATCGATCAGCTGCCTCCTGCACACCCCCCACTGGGGATGTGCCCGCAACCAAGGTACATGCCCTTGACCGGAATCGAACCCGGGACCCTTCCGTCCGCAGGCCGACGCTCTATCCACTGAGCCAAACCGGTTTTGGCTGGTCTTCATTCTTTACAAAAATACCGTTGTCGTGGAATGGGCACTTAGATCTCTTTCTTGTTTTTCAGACGCTTAGCTGAAATGCGAGGGCTTTGCAAATGCTGCATTGTTTGGGTTAGTATGGCTAAATCTGGGCGATAAAGTCTATTCTACTGGTAGGGTGGCTAACCTTCCTGGTTTGCCTGGGACCAAAGGAATTCTCAGAACACTGGACATGGCACATTTAGTACTGGAACTAGGATGGTCCTGGGCACTGAGCAGAGGTGGTCACCCTACTGCAGCGACCGCAAACATCTGTATTGAGAAAGGGCCTTTTGATTTTTAGACGTCTGCGCAACACAGAGTTAAGGGCTAGGAAGCTGAGTTTTTAACAAGCTTCTTGGTAGGTTGGCTACACGTAGGCCTGGCTTGGCTTGTTAACAAATTGTATGCACAGTAAAGTGTCAGGACAACCTTCTTGCTTCCCTTAGAGTCAAATGCCTATATTTCAAGGTAAAGACCTTCCCATCCTCCCCCGAGAGAGGATTTGTTTACACTCCACAATAAAAGATAAAGTCTATCTCTATGTCTATGTCTACCTCTAGGTCTACTTCTATACCTATCTCTGTGCTTACCTCTTTGTCTACCTCTACCTCTATGTCTACCTCTACATCTACTTCAATGCCTATGTCTATGTTTCTCTCCCTCTCTCTCTCTCTCTCTGTCTCTCTCTCTCTCTCTCTCTCTCTCTCTCTCCCTCTCTCTCTCTCTACCCAGATGGGAGGATGAGAAGATATCCCAGCAGTTCTAACGTAATTCTTGGTTTCATAATTTCAGAGTTTCTTTCATGTGATGTGAAAACCCCCTCTGACATAGAAATACCTGACTCTTGCCATGTCTCCTCGAGGGGCATTGGAGCCTGGGGACAGATATTCTCTGAGTCCATGAAACGTTTGTTCTCTAATGCAGAAGTTTTATGTGTCTGCGCGTGTGTGCAGACACACATACACGCTGCATTAGGGTTATCCAGAGAAACAGAACCAGTAGGATAGATAAAGATATATAGAATGAAATTTGTTAGGAGGAATTAACTCACACAGTTATGAGGCAGAGCAATCTCATGATCTGCCGTCTGCATGTTGGGCTCAGGAAAGACAGTGGTGTAATTCAGTCCAAATCTGAAGGCCTAAACCCAAGGAAGTCAATGGTGTCTATCCCATCAGATTACCAAGGCCCAAAAACCAGGATCCCCAGTATCTGAGGGCAGCAGAAGATGGATGTCACCGCTCAAGAAGAGGGAGCGGACGGCCTTTCTCTTCCTTTTTGTTATATCAGAGCCCTGGAAGGACTGCTACGAGGGACCTTCTTACTCAGTCTACTGAGTCGACGGCTGATCTCTCCCCGGAACAACTCCCAGAGCTAATGTACCAGCTCCCAGACCTCCCTCGCCAGTTGGGTTGACACAGAAGATGAACCATCACACACATATGTCTAAACCAGCCGTGGGCAAATTACGGCCCGCGAGCCAGATCCGGCTGTTCTATCCGGTTCTCTTGCTCTCCCCTCCGCTCCTTTACTTTGAATTTATATTAGTTCACACAAACACTCCATCCATGCTTTTGTTCCGGCCCTCCGGTCCAGTTTAAGAACCCATTGTGGCCCTCGAGTCAAAAAGTTTGCCCACCCCTGCTCTAAACTGTGCTGGCTAGCCTGAGGTAAGGTCTCAGACCCTTCCTGCCACAGTGAAGGCTGAAAGCGGGTCAGGGGATCCAAACAGGACTTGAGATGGATGTTCAGAGATTGTAAGACAGAAGCTTTAAAGAAAAAAAAAAAATCAGCCCTAGCCGGTTTGGCTCAGTGGATAGAGCATCGGCCTACAGACTGAAGGGTCCCAGGTTCGATTCCAGTCAGGGGCATGTACCTTGGTTGCGGGCACATCCCCAGTATGTGTAGCAGGCAGTTGATCGATGCTTCTCTCTCATCGATGTTTCTAACTCTCTATCCCTCTCCCTTCCTCTCTGTAAAAAATTAATAAAATATATTTTTAAATTATTTTAAAAAATCAGGTAGATAAATTAAGATGACTTTAATCAGGGTTGAGAAGGAGCCATCTCGAATCACATAAAAGATAAAAAGAAATCCCTGTATGGCAGGAAATAAAGGGCACTTGTTAGCTGGGACTGAGCGCATGCCTGGTGGGAGGAGGAGGGCAGGGCCTCTGCTTGGACCGCTGACTCCAGCCCAGGCACAAGTGCACGGGGAAGGTCACATTCCAAAGACCCAGGATGTAATTTCTCCAAGTGCTCGTCCATCTCCGAAATGCCACATGCGGTTTCTATCCTAACACTTAGCGCCTTGTGTGAGGGCTGATTTTCTATTCCATTAGATGAGGACATTCTGAAACCCAGAAAACCGGTCTTCCTGAGGTTATGATGTCAGAAGCAAGCTCAGGCCCACACCACACAGAGGTAGCAGCCTAAGAGGCTCGGGGAAAGAAGAACGGATTTGGCTTCTGGCAGCATGAAGTCAGGATGAATTCAAAAGAAGTCATTTTCATTGACATCTTCAAAATAAGCAAGAGGTTACTCTGCAGTGTTTCCTACTATATATTATAACCATATTATTCCCAAAGCCAGTTTCTCCCATCATCCCGCTTTAAAGTTTCTGCCAATTGCTTCCGGGAGAAACTGGATGCATCCATATCCAAGTTCCTAGGGATGGTGTTAGGAACCATCGACACAGGACATTCTAGCTGTCCACAGTTACTTTTTGTTTGTTTATGGATTTAATTTGGTGTAATGCACAAGGTCAGCTGGTGACTAAGGGATGGTCACCCCTGGTCGTGGCTGGGATTTTTCACATGGTGACAATGCCAATCCATTAACCCATCACATTAAAGCCCATCACGGCAACATCTTCTAGAAGCCCTTTCTTAAAGCAGCTACACACAGTCCTCCTGGTTCTGCCCCTGCTTTGCCACTAAATGGAGAAGAGAATAGACGTTTCTGCTGCCCATTCTGCAGAACAACGTCCTTCCTGCCGGCTATAACTTACACCCGTGGTTGGCAAACTGCGGCCCGCGAGCCACATGCGGCTCTTTGGCCCCTTGAGTGTGGCTCTTCCACAAAATACCATGGCCTGGGCGAGTCTATTTTGAAGAAGTGGCGTTAGAAGAAGTTTAAGTTTAAAAAATTTGGCTCTCAGAAGAAATTTCAATCGTTGTCCTGTTGATATTTGGCTCTGTGGACTAATGAGTTTGCTGACCACCGACTTATACCATTCCCCGGAAGCCCAGAGTGATTATTGCTATTCACTCCAAATTCCATGTGGCCAATGCAGTTCTATAACCCTTTTTCCTATAAATGTGAGATGAGACTGAACTCGGTATTTATGATATTTAGCCTTAGTTTTACTTGCCTCTATCTCTTCCTTGAATTTTCCTCCCAGGAGTTCAACACTCACATGAATTAAAATCGCATGGTTTCAGGAATGCCTCCTCCCTCACACGGCACATTACTATGGACCACAGGCTGTGCTTCCTAAGATGTCCTTCATGCAGGGCCAGTCTGTACAAGCTGGCTTACTTCTGAGTCCAAGAATCAGTAGAACTCGAACACACTCCTCTGTGGGTGAGAAGACTGATCATTACGAAGGCTGATTAATTTGTTCTGGATCCCAGAAACCTGTGGCAGTGTACCCTGAAGACCAACATCCCTTCACTCCTGCTCTAGCATCACAGGACGATCACAGCACCGAGGGCAGCGCCTTCTAAACACATTGCTAAGCAGCGGGCTCACGTTTGCCTAGTGCAGACAGACGGGTCACAGTCAGGTGCGGAGTGGGAGGGCAGAGGGTCAAAGCTGGTGACTACAGGGATGGTCGCTCCTACGAGGGCTGAAATCTTTGCCAGGCAGCAACACCGAGGTGACAACCGGTTATGCCGAAGCATCTCATGAAAACTGCGAGTCCAGCTGGAGGAGTGGGCGAGGGAAGGTGGAGGACGCGAACCGGTGTTGCTCTTGGGAAAACACAAGGTAAAGTGCCAACTCTGCGATGGCTGTGAGAGGAGCGGCCTTACACCTGATCAGAGGTTTGGAAAATATTCTTTTCTCCTTAGGACTGGAGATCAGCATTTGCAAAACTCCATGCCTACAGTGGCCAGCCAGGTCTGGAAACAAGTCCAGGCAGTGGGGGGAAGAAGGAGGAGTGACTTCTGAGGGGACAGCCTGCCCCCTCGGGGGCGAATGCCTCCTCACTCCAGCTGATGGTGTTGTGGAGCGAGCGTGAGTGAATGACCACTGGAGCCCAGACCAAATTAAAATTTAGGGAGCCTTTATTAGCCGGCCAGGCGACTGCTCTGCCATTCTCCACACAGGGAGTCTGGAGAGCAGCCGCGACCCTTTGTGCAGGACCACTTTTAAGCACATTAACCACATCCTGTTTTTTCAGAGCAAGTAACCCAAGACAAAACAGTTTTCCCAAGCAACGTCAGGATCATGCCATTGACGACCATGTTATTCACAGGGTCATCCTGTTCTTCAGAAAGCTGACAGTGTTCTATGAAAGAAGGCCTACGTGCTTGGAAGGGGCCATGAGACCATATCTCAAGGCCTGGCCTGGTGTCAGCACTGACAACTCTCTCTGGGCCATAGTCCATGGTCTCTCTGGAATGGGCGAAAATTCCCACTCTCCAACAATAGCTGTCCCCTGGGATAAAGGCCCCAAACTTCCAGTGCTTCTAACTGGGGGAGAAAAGCTAGGACAATGAAGTTTTATGGGGAAAGCCCTGGTTTTTACTTGCTGGCTCACTTTTAAACAAGGGTGTAACCTTTAAATCAAACGTGACACGTATGTTGGTTCTGACCAGTTTGCAACCTCTATTTACATCCTGCTGGCTCTGCTCATTGCTGTTTGTCTTCTGAGGGAGTGTGCTCCCACAGATGTCCATGTCATGAGTCCATTTAACTTCTCAGAGGCCCCCAGGCAATATGAAGTTCCGCACACCTGCAACCTAGAGTACTGGACGTGCAGGAAGGGCACCGAGCTGGCAGGCTTGCTTCTGCCCACAGCATGATGATGATGATGATGATGGTGATGATGATGATGATGATGATGGACTCGGACCTCCACAGGTCTACACCAACCACTTCCTCTGCCGCTCCCCCCACCCTCTCTGCTCCCCTCTGCACTGAAGGGCTATGGCTAACTTAGAGAATGCACTAGCAAGAGCAGGAAGGATCCTGAGATAAAATAACCTCTGTGGATAGGAGTGGATTCCCTGAATTGTGGGTGGAGTGTCTAATGGCAGAATTTAGAAGGAAGAGGTAATCTTTTAAAGTAGCCAGTTCTGAGATTTAAAGATGGCAACATAGTTAAACGCCTGTACTCACTGCATCCCACAACCACATCAAAATTACAACTAAAATACAGAACAACCATCATCCAGAACCACTGGAAAGCTGGCTGAATGGAAGTCGGACAACTAGAGAAGTAAAGAAGACAGCACACTGAGATTGGTAGGAGGTGCGGAGGCATGGAGGTGCCGAGGCGTGGAACGGGTGGGTCCGGCACCCACGTGGGATGCTTTTTTAAACGGGAGGGAGTTCATCTCTGCAGAGGTCACCCAGAGGAGCAAGGGGTCACAGCCCCACACCAGACCCCCAGCCCAGGCTCCCAGAGCTGGGAAGGAAGTCCCTACGAGCCGTAAGAACTACGGGCTGTAAAAACCAGTGCCGATTGGGGCTGAGTGACATGGAGGTTCCTGGAGACACAGCTGCTCCTCTTAAAAGGCCGGCACCATGAACTGAACTTACAAGGTCCCACTTCCTCAGAGCTCCAGCACCAGGGCAAGGCTTTGGGGGACACAGACATCCGAGGAGGAACTGAAATGTCTGGCATTGGGGCAGGAACTTGAGGTTGGCTTTCTCCCAGACGGAGGTGCTCACAGGGATCATTGTTCCTGTGCTGGGACTGCCCCAGTAAGGGCTGACTGGCAACCATTTCTGTATGCTCCGCCCTGGTGATCCCTAAGACCCCCATCTCATCCAATTTACAACCCCACCCAAGCTGTGTGCAGCAGGTTTTGTATATAAATGGCCTGCCCTTACTCAGGCTAAAATCTCTCGAACAAGCTGCAGCTGGGTCAGGGAGCCCCAAACGTATCAATAAAAGGCCCAAGACTCAGCACCAGCACCAGCACAGCCTGCCTTGCTTCACAGCTGGGCCTCGTCTGGGCACTTTCAAACCTGATACAAAAAGGAGAAATCTGCAGATCTTTCTGTAGCTCCTGCTGGGTGGCCCCAGGCAGTGGATGACTTTGCGCCTCCTTGGAGATCCAAGAGCCAGTGTACCCAGGGGTCATTGTGAGACCATCCATATTACAACTTTTCACATCCATTAGTGACACACTCAAGGGGCAGACTCAGTGAGCACCAAAGCCCCACTGAAGCAAGCCAAGCCCCTCCTGCACAGCAGCTCTCCCACTGTAGTTGCAACTGGTCCTCACAGCCCAGTGACACCAACAGCAATCAAGACTCAAAACTGTGCATACAGCCCACACAGGGTGCACCTAGAGCTCCCAGCTCAGGTGACTGGGGAGGCTGAGCCACTGGGCCCTATAAGACACCTACTACTCAAGGCCACTCTACCAACTCAAGTAGGCATAGCAGCTCTACCCAATACACAGAAACAAACACAGGGAAGCAGCCAAAATACAGAAACAACAAAACATGTCACAAATGAAAGAAAGCAAACGACTGGATATAGAGTTCAAAACCATGGTTATAAGGTTACTCAAGAATCTTCTAGAAACCTCCAAAAAATGGAAAAGGACCATTCAGAAATTAAGCATACACTGACTAAAATAAAGAATAATATACAGAGATTCAACAGTAGAGTAGAGGATTCTGAGAATCAAATCAACAATTTGAAATATGAGGAAGCAAAAAACACCCAACCAAAAGAGCAAAAAGAAAAAGGAATAAAAATATATGAAAACAGTGTAATGAGCCTCTGGGACAACTTCAAGCATACCAACATTTGCATTATGGGGGTAACAAAAGAAGAGAGAAAGCAAGATATTGAAAACCTATTTGAAGAAATGATGACAGAAAACTTCCCCTACCTGGTGAAAGAAATAGACTTACAAGTCCAGGAAGCACACAGAACCCCAAACAAAAGGAATCCAAAGAGGACCACACCAAGACACATCATAATTAAAATGCCAAGAGCAAAAGACAAAGAGAGAATATTAAAAGCAGCAAGAGAAAAACAGTTAATTACCTACAAGGGAGCACCCATATGACTGTCAGCAGATTTCTCAACAGAAACTATGCAGGCCAGAAGGGAGTGGCAAGAAATATTCAAAGTGATGAGTAGCAAGAACCTACAACCAAGATTACTCTACCCAGCAAAGCTATCATTCAGAATTGAAGGGCAGATAAAGAGCTTCACAGATAAGAAAAAGCTAAAGGAGTTCATCACCACCAAACCAGCATTAGATGAAATGCTGAAAGGTATTCTTTAAGAGGAAGAAGAAGAACAAGAAGATAAAAAATATAAACAACAAAATGGCAACAAATACATATCTATCAACAATTGAATCTAAAAATAAAAATAAACGAATAAGAAATCTAATGAACAGAATAAACTGGTGAATAAAATAGAATCAGAGGCATGGACATGGAACAGACTGATGATTTTTAGAGGGAAGGGAGGTGGGGGTAGGAAGAGATTAAACAAAGATTTTATACGCATATATGTATAACCTGTGGACATAGACAATAGGGTGGCTAAGGCCTGGACAGGGCAGGAACCCGGGGGAGGGGGGGGGCGGGAGGGAGGCAGTGGGGGGAAAAAGAGGGACATCTGTAATAATCTCAACAATAAAGATTTTTTTTAAAAAAGTAGCCCGTTCTGAGAAAGGGAAATGAAGGTCAGGAACTTCAGTGAACCCAACAAGCAAAACCCTAACCCTGTAGACGCTGTAACTTCATTCCTGGGTTGTTTTCCCCAGATGGCGAGAAGAGGCACAATTAGCTTCTACAGGGTAGTCTTCACGTGCTTCCTCCTACGCTGCAGCCCCTCTGTCACACCAGCCCCTCAGGAAGCCTGGTCCCCCCGCAGCACTGGGTGATGAGTGTGAAGGGGTGGAAAGGTCAAAGGAACTGTGGGGGCTCCTTAGGCACCTCCCACTGCTGCCACCAGAGAAAGAGAGAGTCTTTCCCATCAGGACCACGCCTGTGCCTCCAGCCAGTGACCATAGCGCATGGCAAGGGATGGAGGCCAACCACAGCTTCCCAGGGACGCCGGGGCGACCCACTGCTCTGAAAAGATGCACAAAGCAAGGTGACCTGCAAGAGGGAAGACCGATGCGTGGGTCTCAGTGATTTGGCTCCCAATAGCCAGGCGGGATCACAGGTCCTGATGTCACTGCACCCTCTCGGGGTTGGACAAGCACCACGTGGGGCTGACGGTGGGTGTGAGTGGACCTTCATGAGCAAGCAGACAAGCTCAGGGGAAGGGGCGTGGGGCCCAGCCTGCCCTGATGGGGCTGTGTTTCCTTCAGAACCAACAGAAGAGACATCAACCGTGACATTGACTGAGGAGGTGACAGGGTCATCTAGTGGCAACTCAAAGTGTCACTTAAAAATCACTAGAAAAAGTAAAATTGTCCTGTTAATGCAATGTGTGCACTCAGGAATGCCAGAAACCTTAGGGATTGATCAAAAAAAGAGAAAAACTCACGGACACGGACAATAGCGTGTTGATTGCTGGGGTGCGGCAGGGGGTGGGGGAGGAAGGTGTAAGGCGGACACGTGGTGATGGAAGGAGACTTGGAGGTGTTGAACACACAGTCAGTTCATGGACCATGCGTTATGGAACGGTGCACCTGAAACCCGTGTAATTTTTGTTAACCAGTGTCATCCCTATTCATTCAATAAGAAGGAAATAGAATAAACTCCATACCTTAGCCAAGCAAAAATTCACCAAGAGTTTTTAACATGAAGAGATTAATGCTTTCCTGATTATATTTAATTATAATACACTCCACCTGTTCCCCCCACCAACATCTCTCAGCTCTGAGCCACTGTAAATTTGACACTAAAGATCTTAAAAGAGCGGTGGTGAATAAATAGACTAATATCCTCCTCCGATGCCTTGATAGCGGTTAGATAACAGGCGCTATTTTAAGCTAAGCCTTAGATGTATTTCAGTCCTCCTACACCCTGCGTCTATCTTTGTTCCCTCCGTGAACCTGCAGCTGATGGACGTTTGGAATCCATCAGAGCAGTCAAATCTAAGGCCCGCATAGCTGTCACCTCGACGAGTGTGCTCTGGGGCCACAGGAGCTCCCCAAATACCGCCTTGAAAAGTCGGTGGAAATCACCGCGGCCCTATGGATCTGGTCTCATGATCACCCTGTAAGTTTCAACCGAAAATTCAGGCATGATTCAAGGCAGAGTTTTGAAAAGCTATATATAATCATCTCCTTAAGTATCCATGTATCCAATGCAAAGTTACACTTTTTAACATTCACTTAATAAAGCCACTTATTTTTGTGGTACATATTAGACATGTACTGACTGACTTGCTTATTCGCTGGCTTATTTTAACTACGCCCTCCTTTTGAGAGAAAAATAAATTCGATATTACCGTCTCCAGGAGAAATATTGGATCAATTGGTTTCTTATTTCTCTTCCATCCTTAAAAATAACAAAATGAAACATAGCATAATGGTGTGGTCAGGTGTCACAAGGATATGGTAGTGTGGAAAAACAGTATGCAAAAAAATAGGCCATAGTTTCATTAATTTAACCTACTGTGCTCTTTGAAACAGTTTCTGGGCCATGAAATCCATCCATTTGTCAATGTGCCACCCAGAAAAATCCAACATAACATATATTGGTTTTATATTTCATAAAATATATATTTAGAGCTTTTCTTTTTTTTCCCCAAGGTAGGTATGTTTGGAAATACAAATAACACAGAAGGAATCCCCTGAGGTTTAATTTTACAACTGCTCTCAGAAACATAGCCGAAGGGAACTTGGATAGGCACTGAACGCGATGTGAGGAATGCCACGTTTTTACTTAGTATTTGTTTATGATCATAAGCATTTTCAAAACAGGAAGAAGTTATTTACCTGGTGCCACTAAAATATTGGAATTATGGATTAAAAGGAAGTGTTGGCAATCATCCTTAGAACCAACAAGCTTTGTCTCCGGGGCCTAAGTCTTCTGAAATATTTTCAACTAATTGCTTCATGCGGGACTCTCATTCGTGGCAACAGCGTGCTGTGTTGTTTCCGCAGCAAAGCAGCCTAAGGCAGCTTTTCCAGAACTGGAAGTCTGGCTCTGCTCTACTCTGCTGGCTCAGTCTGCTGTATTGTGTCAGTCTATTACATATACTTCTTCAGTGCTTTGGGTGGCTTTGACAAACTGTATTGAAATACATAGACAGATATATATATATATATATATATATATATATATATATATATATATATATACACACACACACACACACACACACACACACACACTAGTGACCCGGTGCACAAAATTCATGCACATTAAAAGGGAATTAATTAGAGGAAATATTTTAATATTGCTCTTTGCCCTTTCTCTATAATAGAAGTGTCAGAGATGAAAGAAAATTAGTAAAATGTATATGAAAATCTTCCTGTCAGAGTCTGGGGCGCGCCACGGGAACCAGAGTCAAGTCCCTGCCCATCCACGTGCACCTCGAAATTGCATGAGACCCAGACCCAGCTGGCCCCACCCCCATTGAGCTAGATCAAGCCCTGCCAGGCAGGGGGGGGCACAGCCTCAGGTCCCCCAGCCTGGGCTGGGGCAAGGGGCACACCTTGAGGTCCCTCTCAAGCCCCGTGGGTAGCAGGGTGCAGCCTCAGGTCCTCCGGCCTGGAACTGGGGCGGGGGGCCATGGCCTCAGATCCTCCGGCCCAGCACCGGGAGGGGGGTGTGGCCTGAGGTCCCCCGTCAAGCCCCACTGGGTGGTGGTCATGGCCTGAGGTCCCCCAGCCTGATGCCGGGGTGGGGGAGGCATGGCCTGAGGTCCCCCGTCAAGCCCTGCCAGGCGGGGGGCATGGCCTGAGGTTCCCTATCAAGCTCCACTGGGCGGGGGGCATGGCCTGAGGTCCCCTGCTCTGGCCCAGCGCCACGCGGCCTCAGGTCCCTGCTGATTGCTCATTAGGGCTTGTTATGGGAACTCGGCCTCTGCTGTGGGCACAGCCATCTTGTGTTACGGAATCTCTGCCTCTGCTGTGGACGCAGCCATCTTGTTACAGCGTGACAATTTGCATATTCCCTCTTTATTAGATAGGATTATTAGATAGGATTACAACCCCCACACACAAATTGAATGCCCATATTGGCGAGTTTTAGATTTATGGCGGTATAATATCTATCTCAGATAAAAGCTACCTGTATCTTATACCAAAATATACCCCTGTTTGGGAAATAATAAGCTGAAAATGTACCATCGAAGAGGAACGTGGTAAAATTAAGGGTATAAGCTCAGGTGGCTGTCCATGTGAGAGTAATTTTGCCCAGGTTTCTATTAACTCCCAATGTTCAGGGCAAACTATGTTCGAAAAGCATCTTCCTTTCTCTTTTTTAAGAAATGTATTCACATAATTTTGGACCAATTATATACTCGGGGTGTTTGAATATTCACTGGGCTTAACTGGCTATTGGCTAAGGGGGAGGGATAATTATGGAGATAACATTAACATTCTGGGAGTGCAGCGCTGATAAGGCCTGAGGCGGAGGAGTCCCAGCACAGCGGCTGGGCGTCTCTGCTGGGTGTGGCCCACAGCTGGAGGTGAGCGGCACCACGTCAAAACCAAGCTAGAAACATAAATAAGAAGACATAGATGAACACACAAGACGGACAGTTTTAGGAACACTGAAATAAGTAACACATTCTTGGGTCACCTTTTTAGACACAGTTATGTACTTTCTAGTGGTGTGTTAATAAATGTATAACAACCAGCTCTCTGAAAAAAACAAAAAACAAAAAACGTGTGTGTAGATATATATATAATTTATTTTATTATAAATGTTCTGATATAAAGGGTGTATTGCATGCAATTTACACATAGTCATTCAATATGTATTATTTTTTATTTTATACTAGAGGCCCGGTGCACGGTGGGGTCCCTCAGCCTGGCCTGCGGGGATCAGGCTGAAACCAGCTCTCTGTCATCCCCCAAGGGGTCCTGGATTGCGAGAGGGCGGTTCTCGGGTGACGCACCCTGAAACCAGGCTCCCTCCTCTCTGCATCGAAGTGCATTACGAGTGCATCGTTAACATGAATTTCATTAATTTCATTAACATGAATGAAATGATCAACCGTGATAATTTCATTTGTGTTCGTGGGTGGGTCAAAAGGAAAACAATGAAGGCTTGTTCATCCTTAACTGCAGCGACTTCTTTGTAGCCATGGAAACTAGTTATTCAATGTTGGAAGCATTGTTCCCCCATGCTGCTGACAGGGTGACAGCTATAGGCACATCCCACCTCACAGCTGAATTGCATTAGTACTGTTTTCTCCAAACACAAAAAATGTTCCATTTCAACAAATGCAGGAAATACATACTTAAGTGACAAGAAGATGTCATTTCACTTATCGATTGGAAAAAGTGCGAAAATATGATGTTGGTGAGGATATGGGGCAGGGAGACACTTATAGGCTGCTGGCTAGAGGGTAAACAGAGAGGAACTGGGTAATATGTGTTATACCTGAACATGCACGTACATGTTATACCTGAACATGCATGTACATGTTATACCTGAGCATGTGTGTACATGCTATACCTGAACATACACATACATGCATATCTGCACATGTCACACACGAACATGCATGTATATGTTATACCTGAACACACACGTACGTTATGTCTGAACACGAACATACATGTTATACCTGAACATGCACATGTATGTTATATCTGAACATGCATGTATGTGTTCATGACCCAGCAACCCCACCTTGTGGTCTGAGAATCCCACAGACAAGGAGATTCAGTGCATTTCACACGAGGCAAAAGTTGGCACAACTTAAGCACTCACCTGCAGGTAAATGAGCAAATTGTGGCCATATGTTTGCTTCTACAGCGAGACCCATATCAATCAAAGTAAATATGCCTGCACACACCAATATGTATGAAATGTTTGAAATAATGACAGAGAATAAGCACATTTAGAATATAGGTTTATCTATTAGATCAGTTACATCTGAGTGAAATGAGAGGTTATGACAAGGGGAAAAAAAAGGACTATTTTACTTTATCTACAAAGTGCTATTTTTTTTAAAGACACAAATATGGCAGAAGGTAAAAATGTATTAAACATAAATATTTATTGTGCTATTCTCTGTATTTTCCTGTTTAAAGACTTTATAACTTAAAATCTTTTAAAGAATTCAATCAATATTATTCTGGCGATAAAAATCTCAAATTTTATGTAATTATTGGTTAATTAATTTTAAGCTCCTTTGGTAGACCATTTAGTCCAAAGAGTCATGTTAGATAAGTAATATATTTCATAACAACCAAAATGTTAACATTAATTTTTCAATGTATGTGATATATACATATATCTTAATAGACAATATTGTGGAAGTAGGTTATACTTTTTAAAACTATTCCAAGTTTTAAAAGTACTTTCACATTTAGAAAGTTTTAAAATATTTAGTTCTCTATGTATTCACTGTGCATCAGTTTGATCAGGTTTTGGGTGAGTTTTCTGACATGCTTATTTTGTTCTCTTTCCACTTTTACATTAAACATAGTGTGAGCGGGCCCTAGCTGGTCTGGCTCAGTGGATAGAGCGTCCGCCTAATCGATGGTAAAATATCCTCGGGTGAGGATTAACAAGAACAAAAAAAGTGTGTGAGAGGGCTTTTCATTTAGGTTTATCAAAAACCCCTTTGGCTAAATTTTTCTAAAATGTAAGGAGTTCTTCTTCTTCTTCTTCTTCTTCTTCTTCTTTTTTAGAATATTCACTGAAAAGGAACTGAAGATGACTCGACTAGAGTCATTTTATCCCCCTCACCGCTCTGCTTGTCAGTCTCATCATGAAGAACTCGCTGTACTGTGTGAAGAACGAATGATTGCCCCGAAACTCTTAGCCTGAGTGACTGGCCTTTTTTTTTTTTTTTCATTGTAAGATGAGAGCACACACTCAATGTTCCTTGAATGAAAGAATAAAAATTAGAGATCTTTTTCTCAGAAATCAGGTTAAAGCATTTCTCTCTGGGTTCTAAATCTAACTACGCCTGCTGCTGTTTAACTCTCCCTTTCAAATGAGATGATTGTATCAACTCTGCGTGACTTGACAAATTTATAAGGCTCCAGGCCTCCAGACCTTCATCTGCAAATTATGAATGCATAAACAGATCATGTCTAATGTTCCGCTTGACTTATGATTCTTAACTGAAGAGCTGGAGTGATTATGAACCGATTAGACGTACAAGACTTTTCTCTCCAACTGAGGGGCCGAGCTAGACAAGCCTTGGCGTACTGTTTTCTCTTCGTGTTCTAGTATCTTATCAACTGGTTAGCGTGGCGCCCAACGATATCAGTCAGAAAGGAAATGAGTCTCTTTTCCCAGAAACACTTGTGATCTTCCCTCTGCATCGTTCCTCCTTTCGTTGTCTGAGTTCAGGCCATCAGCATCTTTTCCACAAACGACTGCATTTCTCTCCTGATCAACTGCTTTTTCACTTCTCTGCAGCCTTACGTCCTCTAACATTTCCAAGGTGTCTCTCCTCAAGAAAAAGCCCTGGTTTTAGAGGTCAGAGGGTAATCTGAATAGGGAGTCAATGTCTTAATCAGTCTGGTTTTCTTTGGCCATTTCAATATTTTTAAAAAATTTTCTCTCCCCCTCAGATCTTGAGGTCCCCATCCTTACCTCCTCAGAGAAAGCAAACGAGTCAAAATCAGGTAGACCTGGCATGCACTTCCCCACTGTGTGCTTTTGGCCATGCTGTTCCTGCTGCATCGTGAGTCCTGTTTCCTTTTCCAGCAGGTGAAATCTGGTTTGTTTTGTTTTGTTTTTAGTTCCTGTTCAAATAGCACTCTTATTGAACGTTTCTCTGAATACACTGGAAGAAAAAAATTCTGCCTCCTTCACATGAAATCATGTCACAGAACTTTTATATCACCCCACTGTAGAACTTAACACATTGAATTATACTAAGTTGTTGCCTTTTATATTTTCTCTAGACTCTAGAGCAGCCGTGGACAAACTACGGCCCGTGGGCCGGATCCGGCTGTTCTATCCGGTTCTCTTGCTCTCCCCTCCGCTCCTTTACTTTGAATTTATATTCGTTCACACAAACACTCCATCCATGCTTTTGTTCCGGCCCTCCGGTCCAGTTTAAGAACCCATTGTGGCCCTCGAGTCAAAAAGTTTGCCCACCCCTGGTCTAGAGAATGGGCTACTTTATTCCTTTATCCATCCATCCATCCATCCATCCACCTTCTAGGAAGGCCTGCTATTCATCAGGCACTTGGTTAGATGTAGGGAACAGTTGTAAGAGCTGACCGTAGCTTTTAACAAGCTTATCGTCTATGTGGAAAGGCAACTTTTAAGTCAATTTCAGTTTGCAGAATGAAGTAAGTGCGGTGGGAGGAAACAGCCTTCAGGGAATACTTTAGACGAGAACGCTATGGCTTAGGAGGGTAGGAATTTTGTCCAGGGAATTTCCCTGGTCAGGATAGACCATTCGTTACCTAGTCGGGGTCTGATATAGAATTCACGCTGAATAAATGAGATGAAATACACTTTACGTCAAGTCTACGAAGGCTTAGTTTCTCCCGAGTATTCGATAAAGGCCATGGGTAGTGAAGGTATTTCAAATGGCATGAAGACGAAAATATGACAGTATTTCCATTCAGCCACATCGCACAAGGCAGACGCCAGTGTGGCACACTTGCAAGGCCGTATATGAACTCCATACAGCTCCCATAAGAGAGACAAAGCCGTGGCACCCCAAGGAGTCTCCCTGGGAGCTGCTTGAGCCCCTTGAGACCACAGTGAAGTGCAGGTGACGGTGTGAGGCCAGGGCAGCCGGCCTCTGAAGGAGACCCGCCTCGCTCCTGCGGCCCCTCCAGGAGGACACTGACCTATTTCACCCGCCCCTATTGCCCAGACTGCAGACCCGCCTTGGGCAGGGTTAGGGGCGGCTCTGTCTCCCCACGGTCAGCCTCACTGCACACTCTGCCGAAGCCTCGCTGAGCCTGGACCCACGTCTTCCCCGCGGACTGCCCGTTGCCAGGTAACCACCTCGGGCGCCTTTGGTATCCCAGGGTCACGAGCCACTTCCGCCTCTCCACCTGGCGCTCCCATCAGGGGCCAGGAGAGCGGTCACGTGGACCTCGGGGCGGGACCAGGAGCGCTGGGGGGCCGCGGTTGGCTGGTGGAGCCCGCCCTCCTGCCCCTGGAACCCCCGGTGCGCCGGCGGAGAGGGCGGGGCGCGGGAGGGGGCGGGGCCGGGCGAGGCGGGGCGGGGCCGGGCGAGGCGGGGCGGGGCCGGGCGAGGCGGGGCGGGGCCGGGCGAGGCGGGGCGGGGCCGCGCTCTGGGAGCTGGCCGGCTGCGCCCCCTTAGCCCGGCTCAGTGCGCGGCGGCGGCGCTTCCTCCCGCAGGTAAGGAGCCGCGGGCGGCGGGCGGCGGGCGGCGGGCGGCGGGCGGCGGGCGGGCGGCGGGCGGCGGGCGGGCGGCGGGCGGGCGGGCGGCGGGCGGCGGGCGGGCGGGCGGGCGGGCGGGGACGGCGATCCGGGACCCTGTGGCGTCGTGAAAGCCAGTGGCCCTGGCGGGCCCCCCAGGAGCGCAGACCAGGCTCCGCGCGCTCCTGGGATGTGCACACGGCTGTGTCCGCATCCCCAGCCTCAGACGCACCTGGTTCGCACCCCGCGCAGCCAGCCCCCCGCATTCGCAGATCTCAGTCCGGCTGGAGACGGGGTATGCCTGTGTTTTCTGGGTGTGGGTGGAGTCCGGGGCCATTCCCCCACGGTGCCCGCGGCCGGCGCTGCGTGGATGACCTCCCCTCCGAAGAGGGGCTTGACCTTCAGGTTGCACCGAGAAAGCGGTCCGGAAAAGAGGAAACATCCGGGAAAAGACCGTGTGAAATGTGTGGGGCATCCTATACGTTGTATTTCATGACACTATGACACGTCCTGCCCCCTGAAGGAATCCAGACTTTTGCAGGCAAATACTGAGCAAAATTTAAGCTGACTTTTTTTTTCTATATCAATTAAAAGCAATTGATTGGAATGGCATTTAGTGATTGCTTTGGCCATGTATCAAAAATAAGGCACACTTGTTTTTGTAGCTCCCATATACAGATTTACTTACGGGAGTCTTTAACAGGGATTTGAAGAGAAACACTGCATTCCCGAATCTTTCCTTGTCTGAGACTTTGAGAAATACTAGTCACAGAATCTCCTTTCTCTGCCAGACTCTGTAACCGAGGTTACGGGTCCTTGCTGAATATTTGAAGTCACCTCAATTAGGAAAAGGGTTTCCTTGAGGCTTCGTTTCCCTACAGAGTAAATTCTTTGGGGGATTTCTGCAGCTCTCTGCAGGCATCTCGGGGTAATTATTCTTGCTTGGAAATCTCCAAGGAAGAGCCTGCCAACAGGGAGCGATGGTGTCCCTATGACTGCCCCAGACCACAGCCTGGCCTGGGAGGCTGGCTGGAGGGGCGGGCACTGATGCTGGGGCTGGTGCTCACAGCCCCTGGGAAAGCTCCCACTCCTGTTGAGATTCTGCCCCTTGGCCTCAGGGCAAGAAAGGGGCATAGTTGTATCTTCCCTGCGTGAGCCCAGCGGTCTGACCGTCTTGCCAGCTCTGCGATCTAAAGTTAAATGTGGTCATTGGGTGACTGAATTCCACAACGTTCTGGGGAACATGCTTTGGTGGATTGCTTGGAGACTGATGCTACTTTACTGTCCTTGCATTACTAGTTCCTGGGAGATTTTCTAAACTGGAATAAACCAATACCGATTTCAAAGGGCACACAGGGAAGGAAAACAAAATAATGTATTTAAGTGTGCTCTGCAGACTTACTCTATATAAAACAGGGAGCTGAGTAGTATTAGGTATATAGATCTCATGTTCCCCTGTATGGATATCAATAGAAATACTTAAAGAACTGTATCTCTGAAAAAAAAATGTATTTATTGAAAAGTTTTAAAATTCTTCATTCTTTTTGTTTTTAATAATTAAATTCTGGTGTGCCAAAATTTTTTGTGACCCATTAGTCACATAATAACTCCATCGATTAGAAAGCCACAAACTTAATTTAGCTTAGAAAAGAATGTTTTTGAGTTCCTCTGCTCCAAATAGAGGGGCTACTGTGGGGAGAAGGTTTTGGTGGTTGTTTTCTATAGTCTCCATCTTGTAGCCCTGGGCCTGGGCGTAGGTAAGTCAGGGGCAGTTCTTAAATGACTTAGAGGAGAGTAGGAATCGTTTTGTTTTTGTTTGTTTCACCTTCATAGATACCGGCCGTCAAACATGAATGATCAGGTTGTCACTATCGATAAAGTGTGCACCGACTCTCCAAAGTACATAGTTGTATTTGCTTAAACTCCATAAAGAAGGCTAACATGAAATCCAAACAGTTTTGAAGGATTTTTCTTCCTATATTCCAGTATTTATTTGAAATCCGATGGATGGGAGGAAGGTAACAGTCGATCAGATTACTAAATAACCAGTTTACCCAGCCATTCATGATAATGACGTATATACAAGCATACTACTACTTTCTGCAATTGCCAAACTGTCTCATTCTATATTTTGTATATCTATTCCGTTGCGCAGGCTGAAATATTAAAGTGGAGTTCTGTAGCTTCCAGTGTGTCTTCGAGACAGGGATTTGAGAGTATTTTAATCCACAGAAATCGTATTAGAAGATTGGGAGGGATTTCTTATTTACCCAGACTCCTTCTTTTCTTTTGTATCAGAAACATGGATTAAACCAAGAGTTTTGTGGCTCTTTCAGCCTCCGAGGCCAGCTGTGGTCCAGGATAACCACATGGGCATTGTTCTCTCCCTGTTGATGAGACTATTCACCTTGCTGTGAGCAAGAAATTAGACAGGGATGCCTGCTGAGAACAAGAAATCCCACACCGAATTACTCTGCAGAGAAACAAAGCCTTAAGGAAAACATTTCTCTTTCTTGAGGTTATTTAAACTGTTCAAGAAGGACTTGTCACTTTGGTTTTAAAACATGGCGGCAAAATGCTATAAAATGACCAGCTTTGGCCTACACCTTTCTCTGTGTTGAAGGTAAAAATCCCATCATGGATGATTGGGAATATTTCAACAATTTTCATGGTAAAACAGGCTGTCCCATTAGGAGACTGTTGAGGTTGTTTTTGCTTGATTTCAAAGACGAGACAAATATAACTGGAGAGAAATTCGAACATTTGAAACAGGCTATACTTTCTAGAAAAGACAACCTAAAACGGTAGGCCCAGGCTCACTTGTCAGGGATGTCACATTAGCAGCCACTTGAGTGATACTTTTTTTAAACCATAAGGATAAAAGTCTTAACTTGTTATTACTTTACATGCACTTACAAAGTATAATTTAGTAGCCTAATTACCTCCCAAAACTCTGGAATTCTATTATAGTCTAATTTAAGAAATCCATATACTAGTATAATGGAAACAGATCTACCAAATAAAAGAGTAACATGCTAATTGACTGTACCTTCACAATGCCCACCAGCCAATCAGGAGTGAGCATGCAAATTAACCCAACAAAGATGGCGGGTTAATTTGCATACGCGGGTGCTGAGCGGCCGGGGGCGGGGCGGGATGCAGGCGTTCCAGGCCTCTCGGCAGCGTGGGAAGGTGGAAAGATGGCTCCGGCCAGAGCGAAGGCGGTGCCAGCAGCCAGGGGAAGGAAGGCCCATTCTTGCATGAATCTTCATGCATCAGGCCTCTAGTAGTAATATAAATCTTATACAACAAGATTATACAAGAGATAATTTATCAGTGTTATTTGCCATTATTGGGATAGTTGATCATTGTAATGTTTAAGAAAATTATCAAAAGATGTAAGAAATACTTTTCCATGCTGCAGTGAAGATGGTGCATCATTGAATACTTGGTTCACAGATTTGAATGCTCAGCCATGGAGAACTCACCATAGAGGCCATTAGATAATTTTTCTTATGCTTAGGTTTGTTGTTTTCTTCCAGATTGTCAGCATTTTAAGTTGTGAGCATGTACCAGCATCCATGTAGGCTCACTTGCAATTATGTATAATAAATTCCATTTCATACTAAACACACAAAAACTTCCTTTCCAATTGGACAGTGGAAAATAAGTCTCATTACAAGGAGCACTCATGTTTGATATGCTGTAGGAAAACCTTCATTCCCAATAAAAAACAACTCCACCTGGAGGGCTGAAAATTCAAGTCTTGGTTAATAAGAAATAGGTAATATTTAATTTAGTTTGGTCCTTTAAGACAAAACATTATGAATGAGTCATAATGAAAAGTTATGCCACATTTTATTTATTTAATCCAGGATATTTTTCCATTGATTTTTAGAGAGAGTGGAAAGGAGGGAGGGAGAAGAGAGGGGGAGAGAGAGAGAGAGAGAGAGAGAGAGAAACATCCATGTGAGAGACATACATTGATTGGTTGCCTCTTGCCCACGCCCTGACCAGGGTTGGGATTGAACCTGTAACCCAGGTAGGTGCCCTTGACCCAGGAAGTGAACCTGAGACCCTTTGGTCTGCAGGCCAATGCTCTAACCACTGAGAAAAACCAGCCAGGGCCCATGTTTTAAGGTAAACATGGTAACAGGTTTGAAGGAGTCGCTTCAGAATTTAAGCTGGAAGGATCCTTGGAGACAAAATAATCTAACGCCGTTATTTTGTGGATGAGGTCACTAAACACATAAAGATTGTGTTGCTTAAAATTAGTCAGTGTGAAAGCTGGTCTAGACCTTCAGCCTCTGACACTCGGCATCGTGCTGCTCCCTGAAGATGTTAAAAATGTATCAACAGCATCATTTTCTCTCTCACTGTATTTCCTCAAGTGACTGATTCAAAAGTTCGAGTAATGAAGCTTCAGATCGCTTTTGTGATGTTGGGATGATTGTGGTGCATAATGAACAACGTGCATGCGTTCGGTTTTTGTCACGTAAGAGTTTACTTAAACTATTAGTTAAAAAAGTGTTTTCCTACAAGTTTTGCTATTTGTTGATTTGCTCATTAAGACAATTTAAGTTGTGCTGAAAAGTCTTTTGTGATTCTTTGGGACCCAGTTAGTTACCTTACAAATTTTTTTATCCTAATGCATCCCAATGGCACATAAGTGTACTAGCCCAAACGTCCAGAATTGACTGTTAAGAATATAAGCAACTAGCCCTAGCTGGTTTGGCTCAGTGGATGGAGTGTCGGCTTGTGGACTGAAGGGTCCTGGGTTTGATTCCAGTCAAGGGCACATGCCTGGGTTGCAGGCTCGATCCCTGGTACGGGTGCATGCAGGAGGCAGCCAATCAAGGATTCTCTCTCATCATTGATGTTTCTGTCTCTCGCTCCCTCTCCCTTCCTCTCTGAAACCAATAAAAATATATTAAACAAACAAACAAACAAACAAAGAATATAAGCAAGTAGAGGCCTGATGCACGAAGATTCATGCAAGAATAGGCCTTCCTTCCCCTGGCTGCCAGCACCGCCTTCGCTCCGGCCGGAGCTGCCTCTCCACCTTTGCTCCAGCCCGGAGCCGCCTTCCGCCTCTCGCCTTGTCGTATCAATTTGCATATTCCCTCCTTATTGGCTGTGGGTGCTTCCATCTTTGTCACGGAGTTACAGTCAATTTGCATATTCTGTCTTTATTAGATAGGAAGCTTTCGGAAGTTACATCTAAAGTGTCAGGTTATGGTTACCATTAGGTGACATTTTTGAAGTTGGATACATTTATTTGCTAGACTTCCTGCCACTTTGGTATCAGATGCCATGATGAGTGGTATTATTCAATGTGCACCCTACACCAGCAGCATGGGTATCTCCAGGGAGCATGCTAGAAATGCACATTTGCAGGCCACACCCCTACAGAATCAGAATCTCTGGGGGAGGGCCAGGGATCTGGGTTTCACTGTGCCTCTGCTGGTTCTTCTGAAGGTGGAGGTTGAGGGATGCTGACATAGCTTCATGATGCCATTGGATCTGATCAGCTTGCGAGCTGGTGATGTCCATGTCTGATGCCCCTCTGGAAACTTGGGAGTACCATGAACTACTAAACAAATGAATTTATTCCTGGAAACATAGTAGATCTATTTCATAAGCATCTATATTTCAATAATAGCCATCATCATCAATTATATCAGTTCATCTTTAGGGGGAATTTTAGGTTGGCTAAGGTCATACTTTTCAACAGGTGGTCTATCAAAGTAGAGTAGCAACCGATCTATGCATTGGCCCTGCCTTCGCTGATACAGCCTTTTACTTCCCAAAGTTGAGGATTTATTCCAGGCCATCCACCATTGTATGGGTGCATACATCTAAGAAATGTTTGCATATAGTGACTTTATATGGGCTGCTGCTTTTCATTTGAAAGCTTTCAAGCTTTATATTCCTTTGATTTCCTTTGCTGATTTTTTTTCAACTGACTTGCCAACATAATTTTTAACATCCTTTGCCCAGAATATGAAAATGCCAGTTTTAGTGACTGCCAGTAGAAATCCAGATTGTCACATCATGATACAGAGATTCAAGGTAGATTGAAAATTTACAATGTTCTGAAGAGGATAAGGGTTCAGCAGATCTACCTTGAATCTCTGTATCATGATGTGACAATCCTAGATAAGCATAAAGGTCCAGCCTACTTAAAAATCTCACCGATAAAATCCAACTTATGCAGCAGAGACTTAGAAGGGGCGGGATGGTGAGCTTGACAGGTTCATGTGTAACTCAGGTCTTCCTTCATGAGGACCGGGCCTGTGGACAGACGAGGCTACGTCTTTTTGCCTTGCTCTATTACAGAAATAATCCTCTATCTTTTCATGGCAGGTATTTCCAAATTTGCATTATAATGTCTCTCTTAATGGAATATTTACTCTAACTTCTTAGTTGATGAGTGAACATAGGTGACTTGACCCCGTTCTGTGTTTTTTGGCTGGCTTTCAGAATGTCACGCTGAAGGTATGTGAGTGACCCTGTTGTTCAGGAAGAGTGGGTTAGTCCTCCTGTCAAATGAAAACGCATTTCCACATTACAGCTAACGGATCCTGTAACCCTTCGAGCACCTAGAGAAATCCAATTCTGAAATTCAATTCCATACCATTTTCAGTCCGGTGGCTACAAGGTGGGGAGGTATAACGGTGACTGTGTCGCCGAACGATGGAATGCATTAGCTTTGCCACATCTTTAAGTCAGTTTCGTGGTCCTACATAGAATGCCCGCGTTTTGCGGATCAAACTGGAATTCACACTGGTCGAAGTGGTTATTTTATGGGCCAAACTGGAACTACTGCAATGACCTTCTCCTATTCTAGTTGCTCCCTAATCCAGGGTTTTAACGTAGCTTAATACTGTGCTTACTGTGACCTATTTTATAATCCAAGCTCTAAAAACATTGTGACTTGACGTATGTTGGGAATGCTTCAATAAAGCACCCTGCCAAATGCACGAGAGGAACACTTAAGAATGATAAAAATTGAGGAGATGGATCTCCTCCGGGAGAAGATAACAGAGGCGGGTTTCCTGCAAATTTACTTTCCGATTGCTGGATGAAGAAAGTGGCTCTCCGCCTCACTGTGCACGTGAATCCTCTGGGAAGGATGTCGAAAAGCAGGTTGCCAGACCCTGCGATGCTGACCCGCTGGCTTTGGGAAATCTGCAACCTTGGCCAGTTTCTTCGTGAATTCTGACACAAGAGACCTGAGACCCCTACTTGGAGAAGCACTGATTTAAAATCTCAGTCATCCTTGATTACGACGGTTTTACATATCTCGGTGAGAAAGTGGCCGTTTAGAATCGTGCACACCAAGCTAGTGAGCTAAGGACCAATGAAAATAAAGCTCTTCTCGTTTTCTGCCGTTTCCAAAGTTTCCTAACAAGCACACATTGGTTATATAATTCCAAAAATATGTTGGCATAGCCGTGAGCATATAGTGCATTCATATTTTATTATTTTATTATTTTTTTATATTTTATTGATTTTTTACAGAGAGGAAGGGAGAGGGATAGAGAGTTAGAAACATCGATGAGAGAGGAACATCGATCAGCTGCTTCCTGCACACCCCCTACTGGGTATGTGCCCGCAACCAAGGTACATGCCCTTGACTGGAATCGAACCTGGGACCTTTCAGTCTGCAAGCTGACGCTCTATCCACTGAGCCAAACCAGTTAGGGCTTCATTCATATTTTAAACACTGATTTTCAACAAGATGTGTTTAGGGTTTTGATTTTTGTTTTTTATTAATACAGGCAGTAAATTTCTACTAAGAAAATTTACAATGTTCTGAAAAGGATAACGGTTCAGCAGATCTACCTGGAATCTCTGTATCATGATGTCTCTGAGCTTTGAGGACGCATTTTGTCTATGTTCACTGAGTTTTCTTACTGTGTCTCAGGCCTGCCGGGGAGCTGAATTCAGGCCAGGGCTTTGCTTTTGCTGCTCCCTCTGCTTAGCTCTCTGGCCAGATAGCTTTGTGTTCTGCCTCCTCATCTTCAAATCTTTGCTCAGAACCAACAATTTAAAAGTTACAGTGTTGGCCCTGGCCGGTGTGGCTCAGTGGACAGAGCATCGGCCTGCAGACTGAAGGGTCCCCGGTTCGATTCCGGCCAAGGGCACATGCCCAGGTTGTGGGCTCCATCTCCAGTAGGGAGCATGCAGGAGGCAGCCAATCAATGATTCTCTCTCATCATTGATGTTTCTATATCTCTCTCCCTCCCACTTCCTCTCTGAAATCAATAAAAATATTTACCTGGTATTTTTTAAAAAATTATAGTGTTGGCTCTATCTCTATGACTGCTTACCCTTTTTCCCTGGGAAAACTGTGGGAGGGCAGGGTTTTTATCTGCTTGCACAGTGCTTTATTGTTATTGCCTGACTGGCACATAATTGGTGCTCAATAAGTATTTGTTGAATGAATGAATTGAGAAGTGATTATTATAATTTTAGAAAATATAAATAAAGAATAATAAATAAATAAATAATTAAATAAAGAATAATAAATTCTCAACTATTAATTAGCCAGCTATTTACCTTGTAGTGTATATTCTTTTAGTTTTTTTGTTTATTTTAAATTTTTTCTTTATTGATTAAGGTATTACATATGTGTCCTTATCCCCCCGTTGACCCCCTCCACTCTCCCACTCATGCCCTGACCCCCCTGGTGTCTGTGTCCATTGGTTAGGCTTATATGCATGCATACAAGTCCTTTGGTTGATCTTTCCCCCTTACCCCCACCCTCCCCTACGTTCCCTCTGAGGTTTGATGGTCTGATCGATGCTTCCCTGGCTCTGGATCTGTTTTTGTTCATCAGTTTATGTTGTTCTTTATATTCCACAAATGAGTGAGATCATGTGATATTTATCTTCCTCTGACTGGCTTACCTCACTTAGCATAATGCTCTCCAGTTCTATCCATGCTGTTGCAGATGGTAAGAATTTCTTCTTTTTTACCGCAGCATAGTATTCCATTGGGTAGATGTACCACTGTTTTTTAATCCACTCATCTGCTGATGGGCACTTAGGCTGTTTCCAAATCTTAGCTATGGTAAATTGTGCTGCTAGTTTTGAATGTTGATGTATGTGTCTGTGTGTATAAGGATATATGTGTGGTGCCTTTTTGCATTATGTAAGAGTGAGGTTAAGATATTTACATATTTTTCCAGAAGGGTATTCAGTTGACCCACAAGCAGTGCTTGAAAAGTCTCTTCTTTCCCCAATGTACAGAATGATTGACCTCATCAATCCGTGAACACTATACGGGGATCTCCGCTGGAATCAAGTTCTGTACCACTGATCAGTTGTGCAGCCTTGTATCCCCTCCACAGTCTGAGTTGTTATGGCTCCGTAGTCAGTGTGGTGAGCGAGTATATAACCCTTCAGATTTGCTCCTCTTCTTCAAGACTGCCTTGCCTGTTCCTGGCCATGCGTATCTCCTGATGAAGTTTAGAATCTGCTCATCTGCTTACCCACACCTCACTGACCGTGCTGGGATTTGACTGACTGCACTGACTCTGTAGACTAACGTCTCAGAGGATCTGTTCGGTGAGTGGCATTAACAGGCACCCACTGTGGCTGACCATGGCAGTCATTAAATTCCACAGTGTTGTATTTTGGATCCCAGATGCATATACTTTTTTATTTTTTGTTAATCCTCACCTGAGGATATTTTTTCATTGATCTTTTAGAGAGAGTAGAAGAGAAAGGGAAAGACAGAGGGAAACATTGATGTGAGAGAAACTCATCGTTTGGTTGGTTGCTTCTTGCATGTACCCTGACCAGGGCCCAGGCTGGGGAGGAGCCTGCAACCAAGGTACCAGTCGAACCTGTAATTGAACCCGGGACCCTTTGGTCCTCAGGCCGACACTCTATTCACTGAGCCACACTGGCTAGGGTGATACATATCCTTAATCTAGCCCCTCTCAGCCCCTTCAGCTCGTTCTGATAGACTTCAGTTTCTGCTCTTCTCCTGTTATCAGAATATTTACTTTTTGTGTGCATCTGCTTGGCCTTGACATTGTTTCTAAAAACAATTGTGGATTAATAAAATATTAGTGCTATATCTCAAAGAAAGACGTAAGTTAATGTGTTCTGGAATATGATGGCTGGGGGTGGTAACTGGGGCAGGGAACTCTAAGGGGAAAATAAAAAGATAAATGAGAGTGTCCCAGTGAACTTAGAAAATAAAATCCAATTATACAATATCTATATGTGGACAAGATTATTTGGCGTGTTTCTCCTTTATTTTTGTTGTTAGTATTAGAAAACACTGCTGTGGATTCCTAGTGTATAATTGCTTTTTATTTAGATTATATGACTGACAGCAGAAATGTGCCACTTAGTGTTTTATAAGCAAAATTTTCCCATTAGCATCCTATATAATAATCCTATATAATAAAGAGGTAATATGCAAATTGACCCTCACATCACAAGATGGCCGCCCCCACATTGTCACAAGATGGCCGGCAGGGGAGGGCAGTTGGGGGTGACCAGGCCTGCAGGGGAGAGCAGTTGGGGGTGATCGGGTCAGGAGGGGAGCAGTTAGGTGTCAATCAGGCCGGCAGGGGAGCGTTTAGGGGGCTATCAGGCTGCCAGGCAGAGTGGTTAGGGGCAATCAGGAAGCCAGGCAGGCAAGTGGTTAGGAGCCAGCAGTCCCGGATTGTGAGAGGGATGTCTGACTGCCGGTAGTCGAACGTCCCCCGAGGGGTCCCAGGTTGGAGAGGGTGCAGGGGGGGCTGAGGGACAAACCCCACCCCCCGCCGCCTGTGCACGAATTTCATGCACCAGGCCTCTAGTATTTAGCATAAAAAGAAACATTTTAAGCTTCCTAGAAACCCCCTTATGGCTCCTTCCCATGACTACTTCCTTCTCCCCCAAGAAAACGTGCTCAAAACTTCTAATAGCACAGATTAATTTTGCTTGTTTTTAAAGTTCGATAAATGGAATCATGTGCTATGTATCATTTTATGTTTGACTTTCAATCATCGTTCCATTATAGGCTTCATCCATTTTGTGTGGGTAGCTCATTTTAATTAGTGCACAGTACCCCGAATATATGACGATACTACCATTTCTCTCTCCCAGATCGGGGAACCTGCCCTTGGGGGCGACCGGCGCGTCTCCCCCTCCCCACCGCCCTTTGTGGCAGCCACACTCCACTCTGGATCTGCGACGGTGTTGAGAGGGAGAGACTGCACCTCCCCAAACCCTGGCAGATCTGGGCCGTGTTTCGGTGCAGATGTTGTCCTGCCCACCCTCCACCCGGGCGATCAGCTTTTGCTTCTTCCCTTCTGCCCCGGGTAGTGGACCGTTGCCTAGTTCCCGGGGCCTGGAAGGAGAGCTTTCTATCACACTCCGTGGCCCTTGGGAGTGTGGCTGTTTGTTTCCTCGCCCCTCATGGGGATATCTGTAATAAAAAAAGCGTAATATGCTAATTAGACCGGACAGCCAGATGACCTGAATGACCTTCTGGATGAAGCCAGGGCTGCGAGGACCGAGCCCCTTGACGAAATCCGTGCACCGGGCCTCTAGTTGCTTCCTATGAGAGGAGGATTCAAGGAAGTCTGCAGTGTTCATGCCTGTCACTCTCAGGAGCCAGTGGCTCCCTGCATGTCTGAGCCACTGCGGACACCACCTCTGATGCCCTCTTCCTCCTGAGCACCCCGCTGAGGCCCGTGGAGAAGATCCCCTCCATGAGGGCCAGCTCAGCTTGCCCAGGGCCTCCAGCTACGCTAAGCAGACGCTCCAGCGCACATTGGCCTTCGGGAATGAAGTGCATTTTTGTCTGATTTTTTTCTCACCCTCTTTTCTGGCAGACCCCGCGTTCACCCTGCCCCGTCCGTGGTGAAACCATCGGCACGTCCGTCTCTCCCTAGGGGGGCTCCCTCCCCTTGGGAATTCCCTCCCTGGCTGTGCAGCCGGACAGTGTGATGCTGTCTTCCTCAGAGGGAAGTCACTGCAGCTTTTGAAAAGCATTAGCGTGGGGAAGACCACCTCGCTCCAGTCACGGATGAATTTGTTCGAAGCTGACCCTCAGTCTTTGTGGGGGATGGTCTATTTCTGTTTCCTCCTTAGCCTTAAAGTTAACTACCACGATATTTTGAATTTAATTAGCAAAGGTCCGCCCCTTGTGTCTATAGACCAGGGGTGGGCAAACTTTTTGACTCGAGGGCCACAACAGGTTCTTAAACTGGACCGGAGGGCCGGAACAAAAGCATGGATGGAGTGTTTGTGTGAACTAATATAAATTCAAAGTAAAGGAGCGGAGAGGAGAGCAAGAGAACCCTCTGCTCTTTCGGCTCCGTGGGCCGGATAGAACAGCCGAATGGGCCGGATCCGGCCCGCGGGCCATAGTTTGCCCAAGGCTGCTATAGACGCTTAGGGCGTGCAGATGGTTAAGACGTAGGCTCAGCTGGTTCTTGCTGAAAGGACACCATTATCAGGTCATTTTCCCCTCCAGCCCTTACCAGAGGTTCTCCCAGCTTCCTCAGTATTTTATTTAAGCATATGCTGTTGGGGAAAACGTAGCATCCACCCCACCCCCCAACCCTAACCACCATCCTCAATGAAAAAGCGCTTGGCTAGGCTCTTGGGACTTCTGAGATTTTACATATTTTTACCCACCTTTTCTAGTTGCTCTCCGTGGGTGAACTAGAATATATATACTTGTCCGCCGTTGCTGGAAGCCAGGGTCTTATTTATAAATAACAATATATATATATTTTTTAATTTGTCTTTATTGTTGAAAATATCACAGATGTCCACGTTTCCCCCCATTGACTTCCCTCTCCCCTCTCCCGTCCCCTTCCCAGGCCTTCCCCCCACTGTTGTCTGTCCATGGCAAGGGTCCTCCAACTTTTTAAACGGGGCCAGTTCACTGTCCCTCAGACCGTGGGAGGGCCGGACTATAGTTTAAAAAAAACAACTATGAACAAATTCCTATGCGCACTGCGGGCCCGGGACGCGTCGGCTGCTAAGCAGGACAGGCAGCGGCACCCGGCGGGCCGGATCAATGTCCTCGGCGGGCCGCATATGGCCCGCGGGCCGTAGTTTGAGGACGCCTGGTCCATGGCTTATGCATATACGCATATAAATTCCTTGGTTGGTCTCTTCCCTCCCCGCCCCCGCCTTCCCTCTGAGAACCCTCCTTCGGCTGCACGCTTTCCTGTCTCCGCATCTATTTTGTTCACACGATCTCACTCGTAGGTGGAATCGAATGAACAAAAGGAACTGACACACGAAATAACCATCTTTCAAAAAATGAGGCCTCATTCTGACTCTTCTCAGCCCACTCTGTAAACCGTGTACCTGCTCTCTAGCTCTTCCTTCTGACATGTTAATGGGGGTTTTGATCTAGGCGGGGTAGATGGATCGCCCGAATTGCAGTGACATAGTGCTTTTGACAGCTGCCTTCCACTCATTGCGGTTCCTTCAGAGGAGAGTTTGTTCCTGGTGAGAGTAGGCAGACAGGTGATCCCAGGTCTGCAGCCCCCTGGGCACCACCTTCGGGAGGCCCGGGTACGCTTCCCGCGCCTCTGCCCCAGCCCCGTCCTCTCTGACCATCCCCGCAGGGCTCCAGGCCGGCCAGATGCAGGGATGGGAGAGCGGTTTTGAGCAGCGCATTATGTTATGCTTCTTTCTGCCCTGACCGAACCGGCGCCCTGTGCTCATTGGGCGTGTTCATCCTGGTTCCTCGGGAAGCTCCTGTAAGGACCATGGCTGTGTCTGTGATAAGGGAGACAGGGCTGACGGAGAGCAGAGCTGCAGCTGGTGCCACAGGTTCGAAGGCGTGCCTGGTGGGGCCAGACTCCGGATAGGAAAGGAAAGGCTACAAACGCCCACATCTCAGAGGGTGGAGCCGATGTCCTGGGCCGAGACAGCAGGTAACACCGGCTGGAAAAACCTACGTGTGGAATCAAAGCAGACTGGACAGAGACCCAGACGTAGAGCAGAGGCCACCGTGTCATGTCACTGTGTGGGGGGTCTTAAACAGGCGTGAGTGACTAGGGACCGTCCCAAGTTCGGGCAGAAGAGCGCAGAAACGGCCGCTTCAGGATCTGGCACAGATAGGTCCCCATAAAAGGACACCAGAGGACTTTTCGTGCGTTCAGGTCTCTGCCAGGGACGGCGCGCCCGCGTTTTGATTTCGGTCCTTGTCATTACGGCACGAGGTGAGGACCGGACGCTGCGGCCGGCTTCTCAGAACGAGAGCAGGGCCTACGTGGTGCCCTTCGTCCTGCCGGTGCGGACACAGAATCAGAGGCGCTTCCGGAGAGGGTGTTCCTCCGGTGGGGGACCGCCCCGTCTGCCTGGGCCTCCTGAGATGCGCCCGTGCCTTTTCCTCCTGCGAAAGGACTCGTCTTCAACGTCTTGCAATGACTGATCGTTGGAGACTGAAAAGAAAACACGCGCTAACTCAGATTCTTTATCTGCATCCATTTCTCTTGCCAGAGTTAGCTCATTGAAAAACCGCCCTGTCCTCCGTAGCTCCTCTCCGGCACATCGATTGTCAGGACACTCTAACCTTGTCGGTCCTGCCTCCTTCCTGCGGCCATCAGCCCTGCGGTCCCAGCGCAGGTGAAGTGAGCCTGCTGACGGGCCAGCTGCGCTCTGTGGGGTGCGGTGTCTGCCTGGCCCCGCAGTGCTGGGTCTGACCTTCCTAGGGGCTGCTGTATGTGTCAGGGAGCTATTGCCACAAAAGGGCTTTGTTACAGACCGCTCCCCAACTCAGCACAATAGAGCAGTGAGCATTTATTACGCTCACAGTTGTAATCCTAGGCCAGTGGTCGGCAAACTCATTAGTCGCAGGCGTCCTCAAACTACGGCCCGCGGGCCACAGGCGGCCCGCCGAGGACATGGATCCGGCCCGCCGGGTGCCGCTGCCTGTCCTGCTTAGCAGCCGACGCGTCCCGGGCCCGCAGTGCGCATAGGAATTTGTTCATAGTTTTGTTTTTTAAACTATAGTTGGGCCCTCCAACGGCCTGAGGGACAGTGAACTGGCCCCCTGTTTAAAAAGTTTGAGGACCCCTGGTCAACAGAGCCAAATATTAACAGAACAACGATTGACATTTCTTTTGAGAGCCGAAAACTGACTTCTGCGCATGGGCCACGAAGTTTCAATCGCACTGTACGTGTGCGCCCGCACGTGGTATTTTGTGGAAGAGCCACACTCAAGGGGCCAAAGAGCCGCATGGGGCTCGCGAGCCGCGGTTTGCCGACCACTGTCCTAGGGTTTTCCTAACAGGTCTGGCTAAGCTGGGTGGTCCTGCACCTCCCTGGAGGCCTGGGATTGGTCTGGGCCAGCTGTGGGCAAACTACGGCCCGCGGGCCGGATCCGGCTGTTCTATCCGGTTCTCTTGCTCTCCCCTCCGCTCCTTTACTTTGAATTTATATTAGTTCACACACACACTCCATCCATGCTTTTGTTCCGGCCCTCCGGTCCAGTTTAAGAACCCATTGTGGCCCTCGAGTCAAAAAGTTTGCCCACCCCTGGTATAGAACGTGTTGAGGGGCTGCAGTGAAAGGAGGGATTGGTAAGTAACCTCATGTGTTAGTTTATGAAAGACATTGGTTTGCCCGAGACGGTGGCATTGGGATGGGGAGAAGGGCCTTTGGGAGAGACCTGTTAAAAGACTTGGTGATCGAATGTCTTTTCGATCACCAAGGGGAGAGGGAGGGGGCAAAAGGCGGCCTGATGTCTGTGTCTGGGGTTACTGAGTATAAAGATCGTCTCTGAAATGGGGAATGCAGGGGGAAGTCAAGGCTGTTTGGGAGTGGTAGAGAGGGGAAACCTCGCTCGAGAGAGAGGAGCTGGGTCTTACACATGTTCACATCGAGGCTACCAGGGAAAAGGCTGAGGGATCTAGGTTAGGTAGGTAGTTTGGCATGGGGTCTGGGCGTTCGGCATGGGTGATGTTGGTCGAGTGTATTAGAAGAGAGACCGAACCACTGAAATAGTGGCAAGGTAGTCAGAGTTGTTGGGCAGTTGCTAGAGATAGAAGTTCAAGGCGGGGGAAGAACGCTTAATGCGGGACATAGAACTGAAGCTCAAAACCAGATAAGCCATAGACAAGAGAGGCAACAGCGGGCGTGTGGGGAGCAAACCCCGAGGGGAGGACAGTGCAGGAGATGCCAGTCCTGAGCAGTGAGGCAGGGACAAGGGATCTGTGGGAACTCAAAGGGCAGGACAGAAAACACGGTCCACGTTCAGGGACCACGGCGGGAACCTGAGGCAGGTGGTAGCACCCATCCTGGAACTTCCTCTGTAAGGCTTCAAGCAGGTAGGATGGACAGTATTTCCAGAGAGCAAGAAGACTTCTGCAGAAGAGGGCCGTGGCCCATTGATAAACTTGTAGCCATAGGCTGTTCTCGCTTGCCTCCGGTGACATTTACATGCCATACACGTCGGTCTCTCTCTGTCAGAACAACAGCTAGTCTGCTTCTGGGGTATGAAAACGGGAACACTCACATTATTCGGACGGTTTTCTTATTCCTTTCCACCACCGCCCCTCTCCCTCCTCCCTTCCTCTCTCCTTTGCTTCCTTTCTCCTTCCCCGAAGTGTGAGGGTTTGATGAGTTCGGACAGGACAAGATCACGTGAAACCTGTTCCACAGTGGGTGATGCATCTAAGCTTTAGGGGGCTATTTTCAAGTTCAGATATCCTCCCAGGATTCCAAGAAATCTCTTCTTTAGCATGGCGAGTAAATAGCTTCTTCTGGAAGTCAGTAAAGCTAAAATGAAGTCAAGTTGGTGTGGTTTTGATTCTCTGTTGAACACCTCAGCACTCCATTCAGTCCTGTGCAGTCTGTAAACCATTTCAGGTGCTAAGGTTAGCAGTCAGCTGAGCTGGAAGCAGATAGATCTATAGGATTGACCTTGTCCTCGTACAGTTGTTAACCTAGAAACCTTCTTCCATCTGTCTGTCCAACTCCTGAGGTTGACAGTGAAACTAATTTTCTGCTTCCTGTTAGTTCGTGTGTTTTTGTGCTAACTTGGTAACTTCCAGTAGGAACTCGCCTGTGTCTTACAAAAGTTAAAACTAAGATTTTTAGAATGAAAACTGTAAACCAGATAAACTATTTGATACAGCATTTTCTCAGCTACTGTGCAATAACATTATTGTTTTATTTCTTTTTTCTTGGTTGCATATAGGCGTCCGTTTTCTGGCTTAGCATTATTTTTACAGATACTGTCCTTTGTAAATCGTTAACACTGCTTGGGCTGAAATGTGTGTGCACGCCTCCCTTCTTGTCCTGAGCAGCCTTTATCGAGGCAGAGTTGGTTGAAACGCATTGTTGTGACTTTAGGTGCTGCCTTGCGATGCTGATTTCCATTTGCCTGGATTAAGGTAGAAACAGCCGATGGCTTGGATGACTTACATTTCAAGTTGGTTTGAGCAAGATGATTGGTATGAAGGACTGCAAAGAGTAAGCGATATTTATGTTGTAGTTATAATTTTATGCCTTTTTTTTCTGTGTTATTTCTCATGCAATTGTTTTGTATTACTGCGTCATTTACACTGTGAACAGTTTTGCATTGCAAAATTTTGAGTGCAAGTAAGATGTTGATTTGATAGATTTAAAAGCAGAGGTGAGAAGATGATATATGCAAATAGTCCCAATTATACATTGAAGAAAAGGCATTTTTCTCTCCTGGTTTAAGATGAATGCATAGTGTTTTCAGGTTGTCTTTAGGCTTAAATATAAAGTGGGGAAAAAATAGGTTTACAGTTGTTCGTATGGAAAATAAAACAACAGAAAATAATAATACAAGAATTCTGTGTTTCGCATACTCACAACTGTAACCCTACTTTTGACCCACCCTGTATAAACTAAATCCTTTCTAATGAGGTTAATGTATAAAAATAGCAATAATTTCAATGAAATAATTTTTCATAAAGAAATGCATTCAATGAATAGATGCGTATAATAATACTATCTATATATATAAAAGCCTAAGCGACCGAACGTTCGACCAGTAGCTATGACACACACCGACCACCAGGGGGCAAACGCTCAACACTTAGGCATGGAAACATGGAACTGAGTGATGAATCTCAGAGGGAAGGGAGGAGCAGGGAGGGCAGGAAGAGATTAACCAAAGATCTTATATGCACACTAGAGGCCCGGTGCACGGATTTGTGCATCCATGGGGTCCCTTGGCATAGCCTGCGGGGATCAGGCCAAAACCAGCAATCCAGCACCTCCTGCCGCTCCTGCCTGCTGTTCCTGCTCATCCCGGCCCCGCTGCGCCCGCTGCCACCACCGCTCGGCAGGTTCGCTGCTACTCTGCCGTGGTCTCCGGGCTGCAGCGGCCATCCGTGAGCCCTGCGTCTGGCGCCTGTTGGTCAGCTGAGCGGTGCTCCCCCTGTGGGAGTGCACTGACCACCAGGGGGAAGCTCCTGCATTGAGCATCTGCCCCCTGGTGGTCAGTGCACATCATAGCGACGAGTTGACGGGTCCTTTGGTCACGTAGGCTTTTATATATATAGACTAGAGGCCCGAGGTCCCTCGGCCTGGCCTGCGGGGATTGGGCCAAAACCAGCCCAGTGCATGGATTTGTGCACTGGTGGGGGTCTCTCGGCCTGGCCTGCAGGAATTGGACTGAAACCGGCAGTCGGACATCCCCCAAGGGGTCCTGGATTGTGAGAGGGTGCAGGCCAGGCCGAGGGAATTTGTGCACGGGGCCTCTAGTAATATTATAAAAGGAAATGTAAAAAATTCTCTGAGGAAGAGGGCTATGTTACATTTGATAAATTTTTAGGCAATTAGTTATGTTTCAAAAGGATTTGCATTGTTACTGTGGCAATTTTGGCATAGTATTTTGAAAATAACTATTCAGATGTATTTTTGCAATAGTACAAAACTGCTCTTTAAAAATGCACCTTATCAAAATGGATTTGTTTAGAATAACATATGATTTCTCTTGGACTTTTTACCTTTTTAATGGATGAATTATAAATTATTCAAATGAAGGCAATTAGTGGAATTTTTTTCATTAATGAGTGGAACATCTTCCAGTAGTTTCTCCAGCTTCCCCATTGATGTTGGAGGGTGTGTGGCTGTAGCTTCCCCGTTGCTGCTGGAGGGTGTGTGGCTGTAGCTTCCCCATTGCCGCTGGAGGGTGTGTGGCTGTAGCTTCCCCGTTGCTGCTGGAGGGTGTGTGGCTGTAGCTTCCCCATTGCCGCTGGAGGGTGTGTGGCTGTAGCTTCCCCGTTGCTGCGGGAGGGTGTGTGGCTGTAGCTTCCCCATTGCTGCGGGAGGGTGTGTGGCTGTAGCTTCCCCGTTGCTGCGGGAGGGTGTGTGGCTGTAGCTTCCCCGTTGCTGCTGGAGGGTGTGTGGCTGTAACTTCCCCGTTGTTGCTGGAGGGTGTGTGGCTGTAACTTCCCCGTTGTTGCTGGAGGGTGTTTGGCTGTAGTTTCCCCGTTGCTGCTGGAGGGTGTGTGGCTGTAGTTTCCCATTGCTGTTGGAGGGTGTGTGGCTGTAGTTTCCCTGTTGCTGCTGGAGGGTGTGTGGCTGTAGCTTCCCAGCTTCCCCATTGCTGCTGGAGGGTGTGTGGCTGTAGCTTCCCCGTTGCTGTTGGAGGGTGTGTGGCTGTAGCTTCCCCATTGCTGCTGGAGGGTGTGTGGCTGTAGTTTCCCAGCTTCCCCATTGCTGCTGGAGGGTGTGTGGCTGTAGCTTCCCAGCTTCCCCATTGCTGCTGGAGGGTGTGTGGCTGTAGTTTCCCAGCTTCCCCGTTGCTGCTGGAGGGTGTGTGACTGTAGTTTCCCTGTTGCTGCTGGAGGACAGGTACTACTGAGATGTGCAGCACTGACTGTTCCTCCATCCTCACTTCTTCAGTTTCCCATTCTTCTCACCTTCATCAGAGATATTTTCTCACTATTTCAGTTCATTTTATAATATATTTTTATTGTTGATAGTGTTACAGATATCTTCCATTCCCCCCTCTCACCCCCTCCTCCCAGCCCCACCTCACCCCCCAGGTCTTCACCACCCTATTGCCCGTGTCGATGGGCTGTGCATATAAGGATATACGTTCCTTATATATAATCAATATATTGGTTTATTTCTTCTCGTTTTGCTTAATTATCTCTTTCATTGTAAATCCTCAGCCATTTAAAAGCCTCTTGCCTACTTTTTAGAATTGTTTTTCTTCAGCTGTGAACCAAACTGGTAAACAGCTCTGGAGCCAGTTAATACCTAACTCTGGAGAAAATCCCTCATACTGTGAATGCTGAGCATTCTGCAGGTTTGAGATTGAGAATTCCCGTCCTACCCGCAAATGATAAAATGTTTCAGTTTATGAATTTAATAACAGCACTGCAATCCCCCTGGACACACACACACACACACACACACACACACACACACGCACACACACCCACGCATACCCACACACGCTCTGCAACGCCAGCATCCTTTGTATTACGTCCATGCGTTTGAAATGTAGTAAGTGCATTTCTGATGTTGGAACAGGAGGCTTTGTTTCCAGCGCCGTCCATATTTCCTCATTGGGAGGGGACCCGGATGGTCATCTAATTTGGGGAAAAGGGTGTCTGAGACCAAGAAAAAAAATGCTTTTTACACAAATCATGTTTTCCCTTATAGTGCGTCTGGGGCAGCTCCTGGAGAGTGTGAGGATTCAAGTCCCTCCTCCCACCCCCAGCCCCAGTCTGCCCTTTGCTGACACCCCTGGCCTTTGTAGATGAGTTTCTGGCTCTGAGATGTTCCATGATGGTAGCTGTTGTAGGCCCAGTGTGACCCTGACATTACCATTTGTCTTCCTGAGCGTGAGCTGCTTCTGGGTCCGGTTTCCATCAGCTCTTACACGGGCTTAGACGAGAAAGAAAGAGTCTACCCTCAATAATGAAAATGGGCACGTGAATATTGACTTTTATTTTCTCCCAAACCCAGCCTGTTCCTTTGCAGGCGATGCGTATGTGCATGTAAATACTATATAATCAGCATGCGGCATGGCAAACGGTCAGTTGGTTGTGTTTTAAATATTCACAAGGTGGATTTTTGAGTTAAAAATTGTAATGGAGATATGTGGTGTTTGAAAACTCGCATACAGGCACGAGTTGGATCTTTAGAGCACCAAATTGGCCGTTTACTAGTACACGTTGATGGAATTCTTGTTTATGGCACATGTACATACTTCTACAGTCTCACAGACACATACGTAAACTTGATTTTAATGTCGTTGTAACATTTTGTTTTTTGTCAGGGTTATAACTATCTAGCTTATTTTAAATTTTATTGTGATCATTTCATTTCATAATACTCTTGCATTTTCAAAAGTGAGCTCTCATAGTATGTAAATGTAATGAAAATATACCCATCACTTCCTTTGCATTTTGTACACTTACTGTGCAAAGCATCTTCACTGCAATTACAGTGTGTGTGTGTGAGTGTGTGTGAGAGAGAGAGTGTGTGTGACTTTCTGAGAGTGTGTGTGAGTGTATGTGAGTGTGTGTGTGTGAGTGTGTGTGAGAGAGAGAGAGTGTGTGTGACTTTCTGAGAGTGTGTGTGAGTGTATGTGAGTGTGTGTGTGTGAGTGTATGTGATTTTGTGAAAGTGTGTGTGAGTGTGAGCATGTGTGAGTGTTGTGTGTGTGAGTATATGTGAGTGTGTGTGAGTGTGTGAATATGTGTCTGAGTGTGTCTGTGTGTGAGTGTGTGTGTGAATGTATGTGTGTGTGTGAAGGTGTGTAGGAGTGGATGTGTGTGTGTGTGAAGGTGTGTATGAGTGGGTGTGTGTGTGTGTGTGTGTGTGTGTGTGTGTGTGAGAGAAACTAAAATTGTACTCAGGCTGGAGAAATAAACACCATCGCTCTGCAGGGCTGTGGTTGCCAGGCTACCGACAGCAGCACTTGCACTGGTGCGGGAAGCTCCGGCGTCCTCCCTCCCAAAGCCTTTCTGCACCTGCGTTAGCCTGAGCCGCACTGCCTAGCGCTTCCTCTGTCACGTGCACGCATGGTTTCTGGGCCAGAAAGATGGTACGTTCTGAAGCAACAAACCATGCGTGCACGTGACATTCCTTAAGTTGTTCAAATAGGAAATGAAACGTACTATGGAATAAAGGTAAACAAGGGTCCACTATTTCTCTGAAGCACATAATTGCCTGCCCCCTGATGTTAAGCCTGCTTACTGGCCCAGCTCTGTGACATCCCACAGGGTTCCTGTGTAACATGCAGATGCATGTTTTGAAATGGACCACAGCGGGGCAGGTCTGCTTCCAGGAATGTGGGTCCATTCGCCGTGGCCGATCCATGCTGACCACAGAGATGACAGAAGCTTTGTCTCCTCCGAAACGCTACGCATCACTCCATAAAGGCTACATAGTATTATGTGCCAAATATATCTTATAGTAATACTTCTGGAAAATAATCTGGAAGTTTCAAATACTACCAGATTAAAAACATAACTCAGATTTATAAATGTCATAGTATTCATATTTAATAATTCATCATTTTTAAATATTTCACTCAAAATGCTAGATTTTTAAAATACAATGCCATTTTGTTTTGTCCCCTATTTAGTATTTTCATGGCTGATGTGGACGAGTTATTCAGCTGTGAGTTTAGGAAGGGCATAAGTTGGTGAACCCTGAGATTTAAAGGGCATACAAATTGTATGACAAAATCAAAATGTTTATATTATCTCACTTTGACAATTAAAAAGTAGTAAGTCAGGATACACCGATAGTTAAAGTAAATCTGTATTGGCATGGGTTTCAGAGTAATTTATTTGCTTTGAACACATAAAAATATAGCTGAGGGGCTTCTGGTTTCTAGTCAGGCGTGTAAGGAGCTTAGAAGTCCTCGCTTGGGCCTGAAACAGTAAAATCCGAAGGGACAGAAAATGGACAACTCTTCTCATTCATCCACGAGAGAAGCGAGGTCACAGGACACACTGCTGCCCCCACACCGGGAGCCACAGACAGACAGACAGACGCAGGGCATCCCAGCGCTGCCACATACACAGTGTATGGTCCGCAGTCTCGGCTTCCGTCGGCCCCTCTTCACAATGAACAGCATTGCAGTTCAGCTGGTAGCTCTCCCTGGGTAACTCCAGTCGTTTCTGTAAGAATACAGCATCCGTGTAAAAATGCTGAAATTCTATGACAAACACCACATTCCTCCCGATATTGGCTCATGGTTTTACATTTGAATTTGATGCCTTGAATGAATTGCCCCTTTTTAAAAACTTGTACATTTTACATAAAAATATATTTGTATTTTACTTAAAACTCTGTATATTTCACCCAGCCAGCGTGGCTCAGGGTTGAGCGCCAACCCAGGCACCAGGAGGTCACGGTTCAATTCCAGGTCAGGGCCCAGGTCCGGGTTGTGGGCTCCATCCCCAGTGGGGGGCGTGCAGGAGGCAGCTGATCCGTGATTCTCTCTCATCATGGATGTTTCTATCTCTCTCTCCCTCTCCCTTCCTCTCTGACATCCATAAAAATGTATAAAAAATATCTGGATATTTCTGTTTCGGAAGCTCCATGCGTCTGGCACCAGGCAGGGCCTCCCCAGGGGTATCGGAGGGAGGATGTGTACCCTGTGCACCCTGTGCTCCACGCAAGGCCCCCTCCCTGCCCTGAGCTTCCCAGCCCTTGGCCCAGTGTCCCCTGTCACCGAGCATTTTTCCAGTCTCCTGCTTCCCTGATGTAAGTGGCCTGCCTTGATGTGCGTAGACATTTGCGGATTTAAACTCCTGTTCTCTGAAAGTGTACATTGAGATTGATGGCAATAGTAGAACATTTTTTCGGGGCACAGAGGTAAGGCTTGAGGGAGACAGTGATAGACAACGAAGGGGAAGGTTATTTCGGGGTGACAATAACCGACTTCCTCCCCGTTTGTTTCCCAAGGCCAGCATGTCCCGGGTGAGGCAGGTGGGGCTGCTGGCCGCCGGGTGTCAGCCCTGGAACAAGGACGTGTGCGCTGCCAGTGGGGACAGGTTTGCCTACTGCGCCACCCTGGCCATCTACGTCTACCAGGTAAAGACTCCCGCCTCCTCCCCACGTCTCCTTTTATCGGGACGATGACCATTTACGTAACAAGTATCTTCCTCATCGTTCAGTTCTCATGTTAGCATGCACTCCAGCATTCGGCAGATTCTCACTGAATGTTCCCTAAATGGTTTTTTTTAAATCTTGAAACACCAACTCATTTCAGTTAAAAGTGAAGAAAAATGTTGCTTTATTCTGAAGTAAAATTCCTTGCAATTGCTAATGATGTCGTCTATTGACATTTTGGAAACAATGGTGTTAACCTAGACACTACTGAGTTCCCGCAGTGGAGAGTAAGGTTCTGTAGGGTGCACTTCTCGAATGTGTGGCGATCCCAGCATGCCCCTGGAGGCCCGGGCCGATCAGCTGGGTTGGTTGGAGCTTCGTCTGAAACGCCAAGGTTAAGGGTTCAGTCCCCAGTCAGGGCACATACATGGATCAACCAGTGAATGCATGACTAAGGGGAACAACAGATCAGTGAGAAATGCAGTTCCCATAGAACCCACCGTTTTCCACCTCCCATCCCCCACATGGAAGACGGCAGCAAGCTCAATACACACAGATATCAGAGCATCATATTGTGCACCTGAAGCGAATATAATGTTCAATGTGCGTTATATATCCATTTTAAAGGTTACAGAAAGTCATGGGCCCGTTTCCAGGAAGGGGCATGGAGTTATTTTGACACCGTGGTCAGAAAACAGGTCTCTAAAGAGGTGTTTTTGAATGGGACTTGGACAGGGGAAGGAACACCTGTGGACAAATAGGGGAGGGGGGCATCATGGCCCAGGGGTCTGCGGGCAGAGGCCCTCCAGCAGAAATGGTTTGGCCGTAGAGGAGAGAGAAGGTCAGAGTGGACCAGGAAGAAAATGAAGCCAGATGATACTGGCCAATAGCAGAGGTTCCCGACGTAGGGTGTTCAAGGTCATATTAGCAGTCAGGATGTTCCTGTGGTTGCATGGTTAAACAAAGATTGGGATGGTAAGTAACTAACATAACCATGACCAGTCAAACCCCCAATAACAATGCGAAAAGTTCATTGCATGTTAAAGGAAGAAATCATAAAATGACATAACATAATCCCAAATATATCAACAATGATAAAAAGATGGATTTGCTCACCAATGAATGGCACATTTACGAAGGACATAGGAAAATTAGGCAATTCCTTTTGTCCACTTACATATAAGAACGCAGTATAATGTCCCATCCAAAAGCAGTGATATAAAATAGGTTCATTGCTTTGCAGACTTTGGACATCGTACTAATGTAATAATGAGAGTTGGTTTATTTAACCTGTTTTTATTCAAATATAAGTGAAACATTGCAGTAAAAATATTTCGAGATGAAGAGTGTTTTCCTCATAAATAGATATAGCTATAAAAATATGATAAAAATTCAATTATGCGTATTTAAATGTACAATGTTTATTTTTAGTTGTTCTTAAAATTGATACATTTCATTTCAATTCTCTCATATTTTTTCAAAATAGTTTCTGTCAGCTGATCGAATATACCCGGAAGTAGACCAAGGCTTGAAAATGTGTTCATATTTTGTTGTTAGAGATCTGCTCATTTTCATTGAGGGAGCTTGTGAAAATGTGATTAATGGAAAGTGTACGATCTAGAAAGAAGCACTGAAATGTCTTATTTATGTATTTCTTTTAGTTGGATCACCGTTATAATGAATTTAAACTCCACGCAATTATGTCTGAACACAAAAAAACTATCACAGCTATGTCTTGGTGTCCACATAACCCCGATCTCTTTGCAAGTGGCAGTTCCGATAACTTAGTGATCATTTGGAATGTCGCAGAACAAAAAGTCATTGCTAAGCTCAACAATACAAAAGGTATCTTTGGAACGGGGATGTGTTTTATGGAATGAAACATTTGCATTTCAGTGAACAGAGTATTGCATTTCGGTTAGCCCAGCTCTCTCCTGGGCACCTGCACAAGAACTACAGCTCACGTCCTGGCTCCTTACTGTGTGTGTGCGCGTGCGCGCCCAACGGGAACGGAATTCCATGGAAAATTACACTCCGTCCACCGGACCGTCAGCAACAGTAAATACCAAATCACGTCGTTAGTGTTTAAATAAAACACGAACATTTCCAAAACTCAGGGTGTGGCAAAGGTAGGTACCTAAAATAATACAACAGTTAATGAATAAGGATAGAAGCATCAACTCTGTTTTGCATGCTCACAGTGTTAACCTACTTTTGCCCCACCCTGTAAATATAAAAATAATAACCAGATAAGATTTTCTTAATGGGACAGCTGGCCTTGCCTACGCACTGCTCTGTTCCAATCCGAAACCCACAAGGACACTACGCACGCGCCTTCGGTGCCCTGCTGAACAGGTTTCTTTCCTCCAGGTCCAGGTGGAAAGCCCTGGTTCACACCTGGGGGTCTCAGTGAAGCGAATAGGATCACTAAGCTGCCCCTCCGACCAGAATCAGACCCTGCAGTCACGGGGAAGTTCGGGCACCCTGTGTCCGTCAATATCACAATAACGCCACCTCTTTCTGAGCGCCGCGTGTAGCTCAGGGATTAGGGATTGGGAAACTACTCCTGGATACATCTTCCACATTTAGCTCCTGCCCTAAAGAATTCTGATGCTAACTGCGAGGGAGAACACGGAGAAGTGACAGTGTCACTAGCTTTATTTTGTTTAAGGATTCTTTATGATATTCTTTCCAGTGTGTAGTGACAATGCTGAGAACCCATAGGCCATGATAGCTCAGTCTTGCTTCCAAAATAATAGTAATGCCTGTTGGAGTCTTCAGATATGTTCAACATAATTTGTTTATTGCTTTTTCCTTGTCTTTCAAATTTAGGTCATTAGGGATGTTGAAAATACTGGTAAAATATACCAGTTTTGTTATGTAAATTTCATCTTAAAAATACTTGCTGAGCCCCAACTGGTTTGGCTCAGTGGATAGAGTGTCGGCCTGTGGACTGAAGGGTCCCAAGTTCGATTCCGGTCCAGGGCATGTACCTTGGTTGAGGGCATATCCCCAGTCGGAGGTGTGCAGGAGGCAGCTGATCGATGTTTCTCTCCCATGGATGTTTCTAATTCTCCATCCCTCTCCCTTCCTCTCTGTAAAAAATCAATAAAATATATTTAAAAATTAAAAAATATATATTTGCCAAACAAGGTTAAGTTTTCAACTAGAAAAATGCAAGTCTTATTTCCAGTTTCATAATCCTACTTCCTGTTTTTACTTGCCACAGCCAGTGAACTTCAGTGTTAGTAATTTGCTGTAATCTGTGAATATTTAAAAATATCTGAATATCCAGTGAGTTTCCATTGATTTAAGTAACGCTTTCCCTTAAGGCTTTCCATACATCCGTACGAAAAGCCAGCTTCCTTTCGGTGCAAGCTCTGTGCTGTATGAAAGCCGTGGAGCCGGCCGGTGGCTCAGTGGGTGGAGTGTCGTCCACGCACCAAAGGGAAGTGGGCTGGATTCCCGGTCGGGGCACATACTTCAGTTGCGGGTTCAATCCCTGTCGGGGCGCCCATGGAGCCCCCAGTTGATGTTCCTCTCTCTCCCTGTCCTTTCCTCTCTAAAAATCAATAAAAACATACGCTCAGGTGAGAATTTTAAAAAGTTATAAAAGCCATTGATTGCCTCAATCAAGATTTTTCATGTTTTTCGAGTCCTATGTGTTTCTCCAACAACCACAAACCCTACAAGATTTCCCAGTATTATTTTAATAAATCGTGTGTTACCCCAGTACTTGAAATCTAGCTTTGTGGGAAATTAATCTGAAATAGCACAATACATACTCCCTAAAATTCTGTCCATGTTTCATGTGACATAAACTAAAAATATCACACAATGTCATTGTTCTCATGAAGTTGTCACACAAAATCTACAGGAGGCCATGCTATCGAAATGTTATGCCAGTGGTCGGCAAACTGCGGCTCGCGAGCCACATGCGGCTCTTTGGCCCCTTGAGTGTGGCTCTTCCACAAAATACCACGGCCTGGGTGAGTCTATTTTGAAGAAGTGGCATTAGAAGAAGTTTAAGTTTAAAAAATGTGGCTCTCCAAAGAAATTTCAATCGTTGTCCTGTTGATATTTGGCTCTGTGGACGAAGGAGTTTGCCGACCACTGTGTTATGCTAACGTACAGATGAGACTGTGCGTTGCTGTATTACCAACAGGTTTATCCCCTGCTTTGCCATCAGACACCGGCTGCATCACCGCCATTCCTGGAGGGAGAGTTTTTTCATTCACCGGCTGTGTGTACCATTGCTTCCTTTGCCACTGAACATACAACTACAACTTTTCACTCGCGATGGCAGAATGACTAAATAATTTGGTAACAATTTAAATCAAGTGTGCATACCTTTGCCTCTGAAATTTTCAAAGACGTATCAATAAGTTCCTCATGCTATTTCTAAGTATCTCCTTGATTTGAAGATTGAAAACTTTGATATTTTATTTTCAGAGTTACTGTGGATATTTTTGGTCACTTTCATTTTAAACAGTCCCCTTGAAATGGCTCAGACTCTGTTTTTTCTTTCCAGAATCCAGGGTAAGCAAAGGAGAAGTTTGCATGTCAGTTTTTTAATCAGTATTAGAACTTCCCCATCCAGCAGTTGAGCTCGAACCTGCAACTGTAGTTTTTACTTCATCACTACTTCTTCCCAATAATCAAGAAATTAATTTAAAGGACAATGTATTAATGTGTTTAATTTTAAAATTGTTACCAACATGGAAAATATCACAATATGCTGTCAGAAAACAAAACCTTTAGTGGTGGATAATTATGTGTCCTGCTTGCCTTAGAATCTTGTTGGGAGAACCCAGTGAGTGAATATTGGGAGAGCTCTGAGAAACACTTGCATACAGCAGGCCACGGCGGTAGAGTTTTCTGTTGTAAGGATATGACACTGGCTCCTGTCCCTTTTCTTCCTCGCTGCTCTTCTGGAAATATCCATTCAGGGAGCCAGCATTCTCATGGTTTCTCGAGTGTTCTGTGGTGGTTTGGTCATATAGAGTGTCTCATCCCTTACTGGGGAAATTCTACGTCTGTTAATGTTCCCTAAAACCACGTCGTCTTTTCAGTTGACCTCATTTATATACTCATGTATTCATTCATTTACTACAACTGGCGGAGTTCCCCTTATGTGTCCGGCCCTGAATGAGGCGTAAGATCTCCAGTTTCTGCCTCTTGGCTCATTACAGACACGGATTGATTTTACGGTCAGCAAACAGCGTTGGACTCTGTGTCTTTGTTTATGTCATTTTCTCTAACTGGGAAACAACGTTCATCTCACATATTTAAAATCCATGGCTCCTTCAAGGTGTAATCTAAATCCCATTTGCTTTCCAGAACAGTAGCCCAGTGGTTCACAAACCCTGTTAAAATCGACCCCCAGGCCCCCAATTCCACTTCATCCGATGCCCATCTTCAGTTTGGTGATTCTGATGCGATTGGTCAGTGTACCTGCTGGAAGAGCCGCCATCCCTGTCCTGAGTCGTAAATCCACCCCTTATTTCATTCAGGATCTCTGATGGCAGTAACAGTGGGGAGATTTACAATGACCTGTTCTATTCTGTCTTACAGTTTAAAGGGGGCGTTTACATACATTATTATGTTTTCTTTTCTCGATGTTCCTGTGAAGTAAGTGGTCCGATGATTGTCGTTGTATCCAGTGTATGGGCGAGGAGACGAGGTTCGGACAGAAAGTAACTTGTTTAGGTCACCTGAGGGAACGCTCAGGTTTGATTCTAAACTCCTGATAAGACATAGGTTGTAGCATGAGCTCCATTGTTATGAAATCCTTATAGTAATGTCTAACTATTCATACATTTCATCCTTATCTTCCCAGTTTTTATTTCAGATCCTTTAAAGCGGGAATTGTAACCTATACTAACTTGTATAGGGAATGCCTAGAGCAGGTCTCACACCCAAGAACTCGGTCAAAATTAATTGCTCTAGTAAGCAAACGGGTTTCTAAAAGAAAGAACTCTATACCCTTCCTTAAATAGGAAGTGTGTAATCATATCAGTAGTTTAAGCCTAATGAGGTACTGTTCCTTTCACCGACGAAGTACCCTACGTACGTTCCCAGTGGTCTCAGGGGTTAGGTTAAAGCTCTAGTTCCCAGGTCAGAAGGTCATATGTTTATAAACCATGAACATACTCTTCCACGTTGTCGCAGAACTTACAAAGCAGATGCTGCTGGATGGCGGTTCTCGGCCGGGGCTCTCTGCTGTGACCCACGTTTCCTCTGTTGCAGGGACACCCGCCTCCCTGAGCTGGTGCTGGAACGCGGGCGAGGCCGTGGCCTTCGCTCCCCGCAGGGGCCCGCTGCTCGTCTGGACCATCTCGGGGCCGGACAGCGGCGTGACCGTGCACCGAGACGCCCACAGCTTCATGTCCGACATCTGCACCTTCCGGTGGCACCCCCAGAAGAAGGGCGAAGTCGTGTTTGGCCACATGGATGGGAGCCTGTCCATCTTCCAACCAGGTGAGGCTGGACTCAGCTCCTGCATGTTCTTCTCCTAGGCGCATACACGGCAGGAAGCCAAAAGTAACAGAATTTTGATTTTTTTAAAAAATATATTTTATTGATTTTTTTACAGAGAGGAAGGGAGAGGGATAGAGAGTTAGAAACATCAATGAGAGAGAAGCATCGATTCAGCTGCCTCCTGCACACCCCCTACTGGGGATGTGCCCGCAACCAAGGTACATGCCCTTGGCCGGAATCGAACCTGGGACCCTTCAGTCCGCAGGCCAACGCTCCATCCACTGAGCCACACCAGCCAGGGCCAGAATTCTGATCTTAAAATAACAGCTGTGCATGTAGTACCCAGCGTCTTACTGATTCCACGTAATCATTGGAAGCTAATTTACACCTCGGGCCTTGTCATGCATTCAGCCCAGCTGTGCAGATTTTACTTGGATGTACCCCAAATTAGGCATGCGTCCCATAGTTTCACTTTTTAAGTCAATTCTTTGTTTCTGCACACTTACTGAGAAAACTGCCTGAGTGGATAAGGACATGGATCTGGAACCCTTGATGGCTCACCAGTCAGAACTATTCTCCCGCCTGCGTGTAGAATACCATTCGGATGCCCCAGATCCTCAGCCCGGTCTTTGGTCCTGGGGTGGAAAGGACAAACAACTCTTTAGACCCCATTAGTTCAGCACTCTGGCTGAAGGAAAGGGTCTGAAAATGTTGTTGGTTTTTAAAATTTGAACAATAACAAAATGTCCATTGAAAACTTCCCTGAATGACTCCCCACACATCACAGAGTCCTGCTGGCTCCCGGGCAGCGTGCCGTCTGTACCCGGCGTCTCTGGGGCTGGGGGCTCCTGTTTTCAAACCAGGTCGCCTTCTCAACAACGTCACGGAGATGCCACATCCTTTGAAGGGACACAGTTCAACCACTAAGAACCCAATGTAGACTTGTCGCTCTCATGTACGCCCCAGGGCTTTTAAGAATCCATGCACACACCATGAGGAGAGGTGGCAGCTGGCTATGCCTTTCCCTTTTGCGTAGACAAGAGCGAATGGGTCTTGAAGAAAAGGCTGCTTTTTGATTTGGACGAGACACTCTGCTGTGAGTTTGAAGCCTCAGGACTGCAGCCTTAATACTTAGGGCTCAGCTTTCTCCTGTTCCCCGAGGAGCCGGCACCTCCCCTTGTTATTGAGTTCCTGGCCCCACAGGTGTTCAGTCTCTACCTAGCAAGACAGAATTTCTGTCCTCCAGGCTCCTGCCGGCGACTACTGTCCGGCTTTATCTATTTTGGAAGAAGAAGAAAAGGGACATATTCATGGAGGATTGCCCACAATAAGGCAGTTCACCCATTGTTTTAAATCCGTGATTTTAAAATTGTGATTGTTAGTGTGTGTGCATATTTGTGTGTGTGTTGGGTGGAGGGGAGAAGGATAGGTAGGTGACCCAGGTGGCTCAGTCAGTCTAAAAGCACTTTGTTCTGTATTATCTGTATTTTCATGTCAAAACCCTCATATGAATAGAGGGTTCCAGGGCCGAAAATGTTGGGAGACCACTGCTTTACCTATTTCCAGTTATATTCTTGGACAGAGCCAGCTCATCAGAGAATGTTCTTATCTTCATAACGGAGCTGTTTTCATTGACTTGACTCTGCTGTTACCCCGAGGAGGGCATTAATCAAGTTTGCATTGTTTTATCTTAGAAATGTTGTTGGTGACATTGTCCTCATACAACACTGTGTCCCCGTTTGGAAACGCACAGGGGAGAGGCGTTTATTTCTGGTGTCAGTTCTAGGGAACGTTCTGCTTCTCGGAACATATTTGCGTTTGTCATTTTGTTTTATTTTTACCCTCTTGTGCCACCTTTTGTGATTTCTTTCCTCTTGGCTTTAGCCACCAGATCTCAACATCAGAATTTCAACAGCTCTCTGCTCTATGCATCAGCCTCATTATTTTATTTTTCAACCATAGTTTTCCCTTGCCCCAGTTTTTGTCTCTCCTACAGACATTGTCAACCTCATCTTACCAATTTATCGCATGCGTCTGTCCTTAGCTGACAACACAAGGGGCCTGATATCTGTATAAAAAAACAGAACACAAGTAATAGCAAAATAAATAATGTAATCTAAAACAGTATCAGCGGTTTTTCTAGTGACTGGCTTTACATTTATAGATTGATTTTTCTATCTTTTATAATAAAAATGTTGATACCTGATAGAACAGAAAACAGTGATTATAACTCTATCATTTTGACTGAAGATGGGTCTTTGAAGCAACATAATCTAGATATTATAACATTTTCATTGTAAATTTTACTGTGTTCTTTGTTGCTTTTTTTTCATATCCTGGAATATTTTTAATAAGTCATAGATGCTAACTGGCACATGCAAATACCTAAAAATTAGTAAAGTACAACTTAGCTTAATAAATCATTTTTCTGCCTGTTTTGGCCTTGTAATGACCCACTATATTAATATCCATTATTGTTACATAAAATAGCAGTTTAGATGATGTTTGTTTGGGGGAAGAAGAAGCAAACAAACTTTCCTTGATGGTTATTGTGAAAATCTGACAAACCCAAATAAAAGAAATCTCTCATGCACTTTCTATGACTTTATGTGCACAAATTCTAACTAAAACAATACCTATTTAAGATCCACATTGTATTGATATAATATTATATTCTGACGAAGTTAATGTCAAGGCAGAAGCTGTAAGGCTTTCAATTCATTTCATACTATCTGACAGACCCAAGGGAATCGCTTTTATAACCTGAAAGGTTGGAGAACCGTGTGCGCTGATGACAGAGCTATGGTGTCTTTCAGTTGTGTTATTTTTTAAATAAAATATTTTAACGTGTAGAGCACGCAGGGATAACTGGGCTCTCCATAAGGGTGTAGTCCAGCCGTGGGCAAACTACGGCCCGCGGGCCGGATCCGGCTGTTCTATCCGGTTTTCTTGCTCTCCCCTCCGCTCATTTACTTTGAATTTATATTAGTTCACACAAACACTCCATCCATGCTTTTGTTCCAGCCCTCCGGTCCAGTTTAAGAACCCATTGTGGCCCTCGAGTCAAAAAGTTTGCCCATCCTTGTTAAGTGTTTCACGGCCTTGCTTTGGGGCATGAGCGCGTCGGCGGAGTGGAGTCCCATGGGGTGCACTGCAGAAGCGGATTTCCCCCCGTTGCCAGTTGTGTATGTTATTGGAAGGAACGGAGGATTGTTTGATGGGCCTTGGCTTCATTTATTTTGTGTGTTTTTTGTGGGGTTTTGTTGTTGTTTGGTTAATCCTCACCCAAGGATATATTTCCATTGACTTTTAGAGAGTGGAAGGAAGGGGAGAGTAGGGGAGAGTCAGAGAGAGAAACATCGATGTGAGAGAGACACATCGATCGGTTGCCTCCCACACGAGCCATGACCTGGGCCAGGGATGGAGCCTGCAACCAAAGCACGTGCCCTTTGACCAGAACCAGACCTGGGACCCTTCAGTCCGAGGGCCCACACTCTGGCCACTGAGCCAGACCGGCGAGGGCGGGCCTTGGCGTCATTTAATGCCCCTGTTTTATCCCCTGTGTGTCTGGCGGCCGTGGTTGTAGTGGAGTCAGGAGTGAATGATGGTTATGACCGATGGTCTGATGCGTGACAAAGAGTGACAGCAGATAGTGATGTGCTGCTCATGATATCCCCACTGTTCTAAGCACTTTCAGCAACTCATTCACCCAATCTTAAAAAACAAAACTCTACAAGGTAGGTATCGTTATGTTCACTGTACAAACAAACACGAAGCACACAGAGATGACGTGTCTTGTCCAAGAACACGGAGCCCGTAAGTGGTGGAATGAGGTCGGGCTGGACCCAAAGTCTGTGCTTTTAATCACAACAGGATGTTCTTCCTTCAGGTAAGCCTTTTCCTGTCTGTATGCTTTGTCACTCAGTGGAATGGTAGTTGATGACAATATCGGGTGTATTCATGTCTTTTTCTTACAGTTTTTCAGTAACAAATAGGGCAAACTTCCCAGGTACTAGAGATCACCAACACAGAGCAGTCCATTCTGACCTGCGTCACTGGGACAAACCCTAGCTCCCCGCCGTCACACGTCATCAGTAGCTTTTGCGGGACACGCCAGCTTCATATTCCCGTGCTGCCGGCGTCCGTGGTGTGCGCGGAGAACATCAGCACCTTCTCAGTTACTGACTTTTTTCTGAGAATGTCGTTTAAAGTCACTTTCTTTGTATTTTAACAGGTAATAAAAGTCAGAGACATGTTCTGAGGCCCAACTCTCTGGAAGGGACAGACGAAGAGGACCCAGTCACGGCCCTGGAGTGGGACCCGCTGTCCACGGATTACCTCCTGGTGGCCAATCTGCATCACGGGATCCGGCTGGTGGACGCGGAGTCGCTCTGCTGCATAACCACCTTCAGCTTGCCCAGCGCCGCAGCCTGTGTGCAGTGCTTGGCCTGGGTCCCCAGCGCCCCGGGGATGTTCGTCACTGGAGGTGAGTGCGCACATCCCCCACGTGTTAAATGCGCGTGTATTCTTTAATTCGGTCAGGCAAATAATACTCCTTCATTGGTTACTTCTGTGTAAGACTTGTTAATATTGCAAATGTTATTATTTATTACAGTAAACTAGAGGCCCGGTGCACGAAATTTGTGCACAGGGGGAGTCCCCTCAGACCAGCCTGCACCCTCTCCAATCCGGGACCCCTCAGGAATGTTCGACTGCCAGTTTAGGCCCCATCCCGGGGATCAGGCCTAAACCGGCAGTCAGATATCCCTCTCACAATCTGGGACCGCTGGCTCCTAACTGATCACCTGCCTGCTGGCCTGGTCACCCCCAACTGGCCCCCCATGCCAGCCTGGTCACCCCTAACCACCCCTCCCCCCGCTGGCTTGGTTGCCCCTAACTGCCCCCCCGCCAGCCTGGTCGCCCCTTACTGCCCCCCCCCACCAGCCTGGTCACCCCTTAGTGCCCCCCCGCCAGCCTGGTTTCCCCCAACTGCCCCCCTGCCAGCCTGGTTGCCACCAACTGCCCCCCAACCCCCGCTGGCCTGGCCGCCACCAACTGCCCCTCCTGCCGGCCTGGTGGCCCCCAACTGCCCCTCCCCCCCCGCCCCCCCCGCTGGCCTGGTCGCCCCACGCAGCCTGCTGTTTAGTCGTTTGGTCGTCCCTCACTAACCCCCCTGCCAGCCTGGTCGCCCCATGCAGCCTACTGTTCGGTCGTCCATCTGGTCGTTTAGGTCATGATAGCCCCTGCATTTTTATATATTAGGATGCCTAGTTTACTTTTATTACTACAGGAAGTCCTCGGGTTATGTCAGACTCGACATACGTCGTTTTGTGGTTACGTCGCCATGTCCCATTTATTTATTTAAAAAAAGTTACATCATTTCGATGTATGTACATATGTGCTTTATGTTTTTTATTATTTATTTGCCATAAGTAAAGGTCAGGAATTTTTATCCTTCTTTTAAATTTTTTTTACTGTTTCATTTCATGACTGCTGTGTATGTGCTCCATGTGAGTGACGTAGGTGCTTATGTAGGTGGGTTCCAACTTACGGCGAAAATTGCGTTACATCGCCGTGGGAACGGATCTCCGACGTAACCCAAGGGACTAGTGTACTGTATGTCATTAACATAATGACAAATACAAATGAAAGTAAGACCCTGTTATCCAGGTTTCTGGTAATAAATTGGAATATGTATGTGCACATGTGTGCATGTTATGTTTGTGTGTGTACAAAATACAAAGACAGTTTGGTTTCAGGCATGGCAGGATGAGAGTTAGTGTACGGACTCGAACAGAAGGTTATCTGGACAGGAGGCCTCTGAGCCTTCCTGGGAATTGTGATCTGAGTGAGCCCTTATGCCTAGGCAGCCCCAGAATCTATCACATGGCTTCCTAATCAGGAGAGTGAGCACAGTCAAGGAGTGATGGGCATGGGAAGAGGGGGAATTTAAAATACTAATCAGAAATTAACTGGGATTACTATTTACTTAGGTTCAGAAAGTATGGTCTCTGAAGTGACAGTGCTGTCAGCTACTGTGTAAACACTTCCTGTTATTTGCTTAGTGTAAAATAAAAGAGAGACTTTATCCTCTCCTCTCAACATTTTTAGAGAAATTATTTGCACATTATTCACAATAGCCAAGATCTGGAAACAGCCCAAGTGCCCTCAGCAGCTGAGTGGATAAGAATGGAATGCTACTCAGCCGTAAAAGGGAAGGCAGTCTTACCTTTTGTGACAGCTTGGATGGACCTGGAGAGTATTACGCTAGGTGGAGTAAGCCAGTCTGAGAAAGACAAGCACCATATGATCTCACTTATAGGTGGAATCTAAGGAACAAAACAAACAAAATAGAAACAGGCTCATAGATAAAGAGAACAGACTGACAGCTGTCCGAGGGAAGGGGCTGGGGGCCTGGGTGAAATAGATGAGGGGATTGAGCAGGTCACATAGGTAGTTGCAGAACAGCCACGGAGATGCAGAGATGCAATTGCAACGTGGAGAACAGTCGGTGATGTGGAGGTTACGGGGCACGGGGCCAGATGGGTGCTTGGGCAATGGGGGACCACTCAGTAGAGCACCTGTTTATCCAGCCGCTGTGCTGTGTGTGTGAAACTGGGGCGGAATGGTACTGGATGTAGACTGTGGTTAAAAAAAAGACATTCTTTACTACTTTAAGCACTTAGGTTACACATGGAACTAGACAGGTTCTTATATATCTTAATTGCTTTTAATTTCACAGGGTACAATTAATGCTAGACATGGGAATTTTTTATATAGCTAATATTATTATTGTTATTGAGATAAAACTCACATACCGTAAAAGTCACCATGTTAAAGTGTACAGTTTAATGGTTTCTATGCTCAGAAAGTTGTACAACCTTTACTGCTGTCTAATCCCAGAACATTCCATCATCCCCTCCGTCAATTTCCTCTGTTACCACTAGCGGTCACTCCCAGCGACCCCCTCTCCACCACCTCTCATGTACCCATGTGTGAACATAAACTGCTAGTCTACTTCCTGTCTCTGGGGATTCTGATGTTTCATAGAAATGAAATAAGTCTACATGTGGCTTCTTTGAGGTCGCATAGGGGTTGAAGCTTCATCCGTGTTGTTGGGGACATGAGTAACTCATTTCTTTTTAAGGGTGAATGACATTCCATTGCCTGGGTATGCCCGGCCTTGTTTACCAGCTGACAGACATTTAGCTTTTTTCTACTTTTTTTTTTTTTGCTGTTACGGATAACGCTGCTATGAGCATCTGTGTGCAGGCTTTTGTATGGGCGAGTTTCTAGTTCTGTGGGTACATGCATCAGATGCACATGCTGGGTCACATGTTGACTCCATGTTGGATCACTTGAGGGCCTGTCAGGTGGTTTTCCAAAGCAGCTGATGAAGGTAGAATTTTGGGGCTTTCTAACTGGGTTTCGGGTCTGTTAGGCACCTAGTCTGGCTGCAGTTTAGCGAGGGGGCAGCTTATGAATGTGTCGGACAAGGGAGGATTGTCTAAGGGTGGGTGGGGAGTTGTCAGTGGTGGGCTTTTCTAGACTGCGTGGGTCATAGGGAGCATTTTGTGATCGGATTGTCACAATGACTGCTGTGGGCAAAGGTGCCAGAGAAGGCGGTTTCTCACCCTAGAGAAGGGTCCGGAACAGAAAAAAATAGTAAACATGTCCAAGATGTAAAGGTTGCATAGCACGTTAGCCGTCTGTTTCATTGTATTCCTAGAGGCCTGGTGCACAAAAATTCGTGCACTTAGGGGGTCCCTCAGCCCAGCCTGCACCCTCTTGCAGTCCGGGACCCCTCGGGGGACGTCCACCTGCCGGCCTAGCTGCAGTCGGACATCCTTAGTGCTGCCGAGGAGGCGGAAGAGGCTCTCGCCACGGCCACTGCGCTTGCAGCTGTCAGCCCAGCCGTCAGCGGCGCTCCCCCTGTGGGAATGCACTGACCACCAGGGGGCAGTTCCTGCGTTGAGCATCTGCCCCCTGGTGATTAGTGTGTGTCATAGCGACTGGTCATTCCCGGGAGTCAATTTGCATATCACCCTTTTATTATATAGGATTGTACAGTCTTATTTGAAGAATGCCCATTGGTAGTGCTAAAAATCTTGCAAGTTGTAGATTCTTTTATTACTCTTATGTCTGGGCATTTTATATCTCAAGTAAAACTTGTTAACGTGATGCTTTTTCCTGCCTAGATTCTCAAGTAGGCGTTTTACGCATTTGGAATGTTTCAAGAACAACACCGATTGATAATTTTAAGCTAAAGAAAACAGGATTTCACTGCTTACATGTACTTAATTCTCCACCAAGAAAGAAATGTGAGTAAGAGTATCATTAGAGTCTAATACCTTAAAATATTGTATCTGCTGCTTCCAAATGAAATGGCTGATGTGGTGATATACAATCCAGGACTGTTGGTGCCCAACTGCTCACCTGCCTGCCTTCCTGATTGCCCCTAACCACTTCTGCCTGCCAGCCTAATCACCCCCTAACCACTCCCCTGACAGCCTGATTGATGCCTAACTGCTCCCCTGCCAGCCTGATTGCCCCTTACTGCCCTCCCCTGCAGGTCTGGTCACCCCTAACTGCCCTCCTCTGCAGGCCTGGTCACCCCTAACTGCCCTCCTCTGCAGGCCTGGTCCCCCCCAACTGCCCTCCCCTGCAGGCTTGATCACCCCCAACTACCCTCACTTGCAGGCCTGGTCCCTCCCAACTGCCCTCCCCTGCTGGCCATCTTGTGGTGGCCATCTTGTGTCCACATGGGGGCAGCCATCTTTGACCACATGGGGGCAGCCATCTTGTGTGTTGGAGTGATGGTCAATTTGCATATTACTCTTTTATTAGATAGGATAGAGGCCTGGTGCATGGGTGGGGGCCAGCTGGTTTGCCCTGAAGGGTGTCCCGGATCAGGGTGGGGCTTCCCTTGGGGCGTGGGGCAGCCTGGGTGAGGGGCCTGTGGTGGTTTGCAGGCCAGCCACACCCCCCAGCGACCCAAGCGGCGACCCTGGTATATGGGATTTATTTATCTTCTACAATTGAAACTTTGTAGCCTTGAGCGGAGTCCAGGGCAGGCCAAGGCGGTCAGGAAGCTTGGCTTTCTCCATCACCAGGGGCAACCCAAGCCTCCTACTCTCTCCAGCTCCATGGCCATGGCCATCTTTGTTGGGATTTATTTATCTTCTATAATTGAAACTTTGTAGCCTTGAGCGGAGGCCAGGGCTGGCCAGCGCGGGCGGGAAGCTTGGCTTCCTCCATCGCTGGGGGCAACCCAAGCCTCCTGCCTGCTCCAGCTCCGTGGCCACCGCCATATTTGTTGAGTTAATTTGCATACTCACTCCTGATTGGCTGGTGGGCGTGGCTTGTGGGTGTATCAGAGGTACGGTCAATTTGCATATTTCTCTTTTATTAGATAGGATTATGACTGATTAATTACTATAGTAGTTATAAACCTCCTTTGCCCCCTCCCACAACCCCTCACCCCCCCATTTTGGCAAAACTGAAGAAGTACTCCTGAGGCAGAAATGTGATTGTTGCCTACAGTTCACGGATCCCAGTTCTGGGGAGAGGAAATTAATCCCCTGGTGTCATCCGCACACGGGAAGCTGGTACCATAAATGTTTACCTGCTGGTCTTTTTCTTTTTCAGTTTCAATCCAGCCTCCCACCCCAAATCACTACACGTCCTCCACGAGCGAGGCCCTGCCCCCGCCAACGCTGACCCCAGGCCAGGCGTCCTCCCTGCCCCCCGGGCACGCCCTCTGCTGCTTCCTGGATGGTGGCGTGGGCCTATATGACCTGGGAGCCAAGAAGTGGGATTTCCTGAGGGACATGGTATGTCTTCGGCCTTCCCTTCTCTCACACACAGCACTTATTGTGTGACGCTCATGATGTTTACTTTGACTTACATATTAATATTGTTAACATTTATTTTTGTAAAGAATCAGCCTTGCTGGTGTGACTCTGCGGTTGAGCAGCGTCAACCCATGTACTAAGAGGTTACAGGTTCGATTCCCTGTCAGGGCACATGCCCAGGTTGCTGGCTCATTTCCCAGTAGGGGGCCTGCAGGAGGCAGCTGTTCAGTGATTCTCTCTCATCATGGATGTTTCTATCTCTATCTCTCTCCCTTCCTCTCTCTCTAGAAATGTATATATTTTTAAAACAAATCATATCATTAGGACTTTACCCAGGGTGGCTGAAACATTTTAGAATGATGTATAGAATGATGTATAGAATGATGACAAAACTATTAAGATTCTTTAAGCTTTAAACATGAAACTCCAGGGAACATCACTGCCTGCTTATCCTGGTTGCCCCGCATGGCTGGTAGTGTTCCATTGCTGTGTGGACCATGTCAGCCCTCATTCAGTGCCGGAAATTGCATTGCTGTGCCATGTTTTGGAAGCAAAGAGAGAAACAGAACAACCCTTTCTTAGGAGGAAGGACAAGTCCGTCTCTGCCAGCTACTCCAAGCTTTGGTGTTCCCATCTGTAAATGAGCAAGGTGGTTAGATGAAGTACTTTTAAGATTTATTTTCTATTATTCAGTCATTATGATTCTATCATCTTCTGTTCTTTTTTAAAAATGTTTTTATTGATTTTTCAGGGAGAGGAAGGGAGAAGGAGAGAGAGAAACATCGATGATCGGCTGCTTCCTGAGCCCCGCCCAGGCTCGTGCCCTGACTGGGAACTGAACCGGTGACCTTTCGCTGTAGGGACGATGCTCAACCGACTGAGCAGCACTGGCCAGGGCTCTTCTGTTCTCATGACCACTAAGCCTCTATACCAGGGGTGGGCAAACTTTTTGACTCGAGGGCCACAATGGGTTCTTAAACTGGACCGGAGGGCCAGAACAAAAGCATGGATGGAGTGTTTGTGTGAACTAATATAAATTCAAAGTAAAGGAGCGGAGGGGAGAGCAAGAGAACTGGATAGAACAGCCGGATCCGGCCCGCGGGCCGTAGTTTGCCCACGGCTGCTCTATACGCAATAGAATACAGCCTCACGGAGGACTCGCGTTTTTGCTTGGTTTAAATCTGTGCTTTATCTCCACTACCTAACACAGGGCCTGGCACATAGCAAGACTCTATTAAGTGTTGTCGAATGAATGAATACATGCGTAATGAATGAGCAAATGAATGTAATCATGCATATTGTGTTGTAATTACTATTCGTCAAGAATCATCCTTCTTAATTTTTCCTCGTTTATAAAATGCCCATTTTTTCCCTACAGGTTTGAAGTATACTAATCTAGACATTTAAGACTTTTAAATGTTAATTGTTTTTCCCTGGAAAAACTTAGAAAGGACTCTACAGCTATATTTGCCCTTCTTTTTTTTTTTTTTTAAAAAAAAGAGGGAAATAATAATACTGTTATTTGAAGGCTAATTTAATTTTATCCTCAAATAAAAATATGGAACATTAGCAAAAATATTTTTTAACAATGTGTAGCTTAGTTATATAAAAACATTCCTTTTGTAGATATTCTTTTGATTATTGAATTTTCTTTCCCTGCAAGCTTTTCCTTCCATGTAAATGCTTCCTCAGTGTGGGAAACTTCTTCCATATTTCCAATTACCACCTTCTTTTAAAAGAATTACGAAAGGGAAGAGAGAAAAATATAACAAGTGTTTCAAAATTCTCATTAGTAAGGAAGTTACGCAATCTAAGTTCAAAAGACTTTCTATTGAGTGTATATCCTCATATTAAAATACGTTCTATTTTTAAAAAACTAGGTTAAATTTATAATTCCATCAAAACTAAAACATTATTCCTGTTTTTATTTTTCTTACCATTATTTGTTTACTTTTTAAAAAATTTCTTTATTGATTAAGGTATTACATATGTGTCCTTATTCCCCCATTACCCCCCACCTCCCATTCATGCCCCCACCCCCCTGGTGTCTGTGTCCATTGATTAGGCTTACATGCATGCATGTAAGTCCTTTGGTTGATCTCTCCCCTTTACCCCCACCCTCCCCTACCTTCCCTGAGGTTTGACATTCTTTTTTTTTTTTTTTTTTAATATATTTTATTGATTTTTTACAGAGAGGAAGGAAGAGGGATATAGAGTTAGAAACATCGATGAGAGAGAAACATCGATCAGCTGCCTTTTGCACACCTCCTACTGGGGATGTGTTCACAACCAAGGTACATGCATGCCCTTGACCGGAATCGAACCTGGGACCCTTCAGTCCTCAGGCTGACGCTCTATCCACTGAGCCAAACCGGTTTTGGCAGGTTTGATGTTCTGATCGATGTTTCTCTGTCTCTGGATCTGTTTTTGTTCAAGATCATAAATTATTTCCCTGGCTCTTCTCACTTTAAAAGTGTCTGCCAGTCAGCGGAGACTTGAGTGTTTTCCTTATAAAGTCTCCTCGCTAACGCAGACCCAGACCGGGGGCGCAGGACGATTACCAGCACAAACAGCCCACGTGGTGCTGCCTGCGCCAGGCATCGCCAAGCCTTCAGGTCACGTGGCATCAGGAACCCCTGTTCAGATACTTACTAACAGGCGTCCTTCCACGGGGATGTCGGCTTGATTAAAATGAAGGAAAATGCTTCCATTTCTTCCTCTCACCCCTGCAATCCTCCTGATAAAAAGACAAGAAACTTTCACCGCTTAGTCTCGCAATTTGATTTTTCAAATGAGATCTGAAAGCGTAGCCGTGAATTAACATTGAAGAATGCACCTGCAGGCCGTCCCTACCCTGAGTGAGTGAGGATGGGAGGAGCCCCGCCCCCACCCCCCTGAGGCTGCACCAGCAGCTGCACCCGCCTCCCCTCCTTCTCCCCTCCTTCTCCCCTCTTTCTCCCCTCTTTCTCCCCTCCTTCTCCCCTCCTTCTCCCCTTCTTCTCCCTTCCTTCTTCCCTCCTTTTCCCCTCCTTCTCCCCTCCATCTCCCCTTCTCCTCCCCTCCTTCTCCCCTCCTTCTCCCCTCCTCCTCCCCTCCTTCTCCCCTCCTCCTCCCCTTCTCCTCCCCTCCTTCTCCCCTCCTTCTCCCCTTCCCAAGGAGCCTTGGTGTGTTTCCTGAGGCCCTGCTCTCTGGTCTCACGGGGAGACACCTCAGTGTAAAGGCCCCCCTGTACCGTTAGGGCAGGCGTGGGGGGGCGGGTAGAGAGCCCGCCCTGTCCCTGTGTTCATTCTCCCTGGGTCCCAGCGTGCTGTAGTGTCTGCTGCCTGGAGTAGGAGGGGAGGGTCAGTTCCCATCCCACATGGCAACTGGCTACTTACCTTAGATCAGGGGTCCTCAAACTTCTTAAACAGGGGGCCCGTTCCCTGTCCCTCAGACCGTTGGAGGGCCGGACTATAGTTTAAAAAAAAAACTATGAACAAATTCCTCTGCGCCCTGCGGGCCCGGGACGCGTTGGCTGCTAAGCAGGACAGGCAGCGGCACCCGGCGGGCCGGATCCATGTCCTCGGCGGGCCGCATGTGGCCCGCGGGCCGTAGTGTGAGGACGCCTGCTTAGATTCTTCCCAGGTTCGCGCACAGGCACCCGGTAGTTAACCTCCACTTTGCAAGTGTATGTTTGCACACATCCGCACATCCCACCGCACAGCCGGCGGGGTGTCTGGGGTGCGTGTCACCATGTCATGGGAACAGGATTGCGAGTTCCAAAGAGTAAACTTGCTCGGAAACTTTGGAACCGTTTAAAAACTTGGTTAGAAACCAAGACCAAGCCAGATGCGTCTTCTTTCAGTGAACGCCGTGAAGTCCTTTGGAGTATGTCATTGGTATGAAGAAAGCGATAATTGCATTAAAGGATGTTTCCCGTTTTATCTTGTCTTTCATTATGGTCCCAGCATTACAGAATAGCTATTGAGAATTCACTGCTTTATAAATTCCTAGCATAGTCCTCTGTGTATGACAAGTATTAAGAAAAGATATGCATTGAATTGCAGCTGAAATTGGACTTTTGGACATCTTTGACTTAGTTCAGCCGTGGGCAAACTACGGCCCGCGGGCCGGATCCGGCCCGTTCGGCTGTTCTATCCGGCCCGCGGAGCCGAAAGAGCGGAGGGTTCTCTGGCTCTCCCCTCCGCTCCTTCACCAGCAGCAGTGTGAACATGGCAACGTCGGGAAACACGGCTCCTTCTTCTGAGTGGGCGGATTTATATCCCCATTCAGTAGAAGGAACAACCTCTCAATCTTCCAGAGGCTCCTTGGAATGCCCGCGGACGCGTCCCCCCGACATCACCCTGGGAATGCGGAGACACGTTATTGTGGTGATGTAGGGAGACACGCCCCTGGAGAGCACAGTATCAGAGCATTAGCTAAAAAGGAGACCAACAACACTGTTCCCACTGAAGTTGATGTTTTAAAGACCAAAAACCTTTCAACCCAGTCTACACTGCCATCTACATCTACGTCCCGGGCATAATTTGGAAGTTGCACTAAAGAAAATGTTTAATTTACTGTTTACACATTTTGTTCTTTTCTATTTGTTTTAGTTTTAAATTATTTTATTATATTTAAGTTTAATTTGAAAGGCTTTTGTACCTTTCCTTTGTTAGGCAATTTTATTTTGCCTTTGCCATCTTCAATATAAGGTATGTTATTGTGCTATGATTCCTCTATTTTTTGAAGTTTCAAATTATAATAATTAGTGTTTACATTCTTCTTGTTAAAATGTTTGAAATGAATAAAACTATTGAAAAAAAAAAAAAAAGACCGTACCCTTTTATGTAATGATGTTCACTTTGAATTTATATTAGTTCACACAAACGCTCCATCCATGCTTTTGTTCTGGCCCTCCGGTCCAGTTTAAGAACCCATTGTGGCCCTCGAGTCAAAAAGTTTGCCCACCCCTGACTTAGTTGCCAACTTAGGGAGCTGAGGCTGAATAAAATCTAGGCCTGTGAGGTGTGTCCAGTCACAGCACGGGGACGCTCCACAGAGGGGCACGCAGGCTCCGTGTCTTCGCTCGCCGTCACAGGTTGGCACTGGTATTTGGAAACCCTGGTCGAGGGTTGAACTTGGCTACACACTGTGGTTTGCTTATCCATCGCCTGGGCTGGCTCAGTGGCTCTGACTGGTGTGCTGCATTCCTAGGGACACGTGGAAACCATCTTCGACTGCAAGTTCAAGCCCAACGACCCCAACCTGTTAGCCACAGCGTCCTTCGACGGCACCGTGAAGGTCTGGGATGTGGACACACTGACGGCGGTGCACACGTCCCCGGGGAACGAGGGGGTGATTTATTCCCTCTCCTGGGCGCCAGGTAAGAAGCATGTCATTAAAATCAGGAGGACGATTAAATGGCCTTCCGGACTTCTATTTTCATTTGAATTTCCTTCTTCCCCTCAATGTCGTCGTCTTCCAAGTGCTGGCAGAGGCCCAGCAGGAAGAACGTATTTGTTGGGTGAGTTTTGGGGAGGTTTTCTGAGTAGACTTCCCGCGTGGACCCTTGGATTTCGGGCCCTTTGGTATCATGTAACCACAGAGGAAAAGCCCAGGTAAGTCAGGTTCATTGTGACGCATCTAATTTTAGTTGCATTTGTATAGACATGCCTTTAATGATATCACACCTTTACGTGACCATTTTCCTTTGAAGTTTTATGCGAATCGAATATATGAAAGTGTTAAACATTTGCTTTCTAAAATTACAAAATTTGTTTTCTAAATTACAAAACAGAGTTTTTCCCCTGATGCAGCTGTTTTGTAAATATGAATGGTTATACACCAGCGCAGTTCGCTTGTGACCGTGTGATTAATTCTGTGGGTTTTCACATAAAAAAATTTTTTTAAAGGACTACTTAGCGAATCTCAAGTCTTTTTCAAAAATTACATTTTGGGGAAGCACATTTCGGGCAAGCATTTCAGATAACGTCTATCACATTGTTTCCCAAGGCGATTTGGATTGTATTGCCGGAGCCACTTCCCAGAACGGTGCCTTCATTTGGGATGTGAAGAAGGGCAGGGTGGTGCAGCGCTTTAAGGAGGTAAGGGGTTGTTTGCCGGTGGCTGAGTCACCTCAGGTCTCATGCTGCTCCAGACGTTGCCAATGCTTTTGTCTCTTAACTTAATAGGGAATCACGGGGTGGCATTGTGTTCTCTGAATCAGAAGAGAGCCCAGGAGCATGTTTACATGTTAAAGTGAATTCTGAAACGTCAGTCCACCTCAGGTGCCATCAGGTCTGCGCAGGAACCTGAGTCGTCCTCCCCACATGACCTCGGCACATGTTCAGTAGCCGAAGAGACTAAACCAGCCGTGGGCAAACTACGGCCGGCGGGCCGGATCCGGCCCGCTCGGCTGTTCTATCCGGCCCGCGGAGCCGAAAGAGCGGAGGGTTCTCTTGCTCTCCCCTCCGCTCCTTTACTTTGAATTTATATTAGTTCACACAAACACTCCATCCATGCTTTTGTTCCGGCCCTCCGGTCCAGTTTAAGAACCCATGGTGGCCCTTGAGTCAAAAAGTTTGCCCACCCCAGGACTAAACCCAGGACGGTTCCCATGTCACCGCCCCGGGCCTCTCGCTGGTTAGCTGTTGACTAGGGAGAACCCTTTGTTGCCTGAACCCGACTCTTCACCTCTAGGACTAGGACGGGGAGTTGGTTATATAGTTTCATAGGTTTCCCTTCAGTCCTCAGATCCTTTCACTCCATGACAAGCCCGAAGGCCTCGCCTCGTCCTATTCGTAGTGTCACCGATGGTACTTGTGCTTCTGCTTGGAGTCTGTTGTTGCCCAGAGTTGACCGAGTGCCACTAGTACTTGGCAAACACACATGGTCTCACGACAGCGTGTTAGATGGGAAGCAAGGGAAATACCACGGAATCTAGGGTTGTCTCTTGCTATTTTGAGATTTCATTCATTTCCAGTGATTACTGTTAATGTCTACTAAGTCTATACCGTCTATAAAATCGTGTGTATATTTGAGGCTTTAAACCATTTATACAAAAGACTTCCCCTTGGAGCAGGGGTGGGCAAACTTTTGACTCGAGGGCCACATTGGGTTCTTAAACTGGACCGGAGGGCCGGAACAAAAGCATGGATGGAGTGTTTGTGTGAACTAATATAAATTCAAAGTAAAGGAGCGGAGGGGAGAGCAAGAGGACCGGATAGAACAGCTGGATCCGGCCCACGGGCCGTAGTTTGCCCACGGCTGCCTTGGAGGATCAAGCAGCCTGGATCTCCTGGGGTTGGAGAGTGTTTGGGAATTTCCAACGCCAGGGGGCAGTGTTGCCCTCAGCAAGGAAACTCCCACAGAGGCCTCAGCTCCTGCCCTTTCTCCCTGTAACAACCACACATCCCTCCAGCACCGCCCACCCTATCCCCTGCCCCCCCAAAGCTAGAACAACACGCACCGCATGACAGGGAGCCAGGAGGAGAAAGGAACCTGAAGAGGAACCCTCAACACAAGACGTTTACCCCCAGTGTCAGCTCTGGTGGACTTTCTTAGGGCGTCTTGTGACCTTTGGTAGCTGCCCATTATCAGAGAGCTGACCCCAGCTGACCCCAGAGCCCAGCATCGCAGCACCGTATTCTTATCGCCCGGATCCACCGTGTCTTTCTAGTGAAGACCAGCATCAAATGGCTCAGATCTAGGAGAATAAATATGGGGGAACGGAGCAACTCCTGCTTGGCTTAGCGGTTACCTGCGCCTCACACAGGAAAAGCAGGGTGTTGGACAGCCAGGGGTACGCCGCCTGGGGGAGTGGAGCTGGCGGGGGGCCTGCGCTCCAGGTGACAGGGATGGACACGACCCCATTTTGTATCCATTTTTGTAAGCCTCCCCCTGGGCCTCCAAAGAGGTAAAAACAGCAGCTGGAGACCGCCTTAGTCAAACGCTACAAAACAGGGTAAAAAGGCGTTTTCTCTCCCCTGAAGCAGCCACAGCTTAGTGCTGGGTAAGATCGAAATGTCTCCCGTCAGCTTTGAAAATGGGGTGACAGCACCTTACTCGCCCGTATCCCCGTTGAAGGATGACATGCCCGTGTGTGACATCCTTCTGGAGTCTTAAAAGTTCTCATCACAGCAGCTGGGACTGCGTCCCTTTCCGCGCCCTCAGTCTGAGAATGCGTGTGCACAGATAACTGAAGTCATTTGTTCTAGGGATGATCTTAAATCTGCTCTTCTTTGCGTTCATAAGAGTAAAACGTTGAGATTGAGAAGAACAGTCGTGGCAACAATGCCTGCCGTGTGGCTTACACGCCAGCCTGGTTGCCCTGGGGTAGGAAGCAGACGGGTCCCCCTCCCCGCAGGCTGGTGTTTGCAGGAGAAGGCGGGGAGCAGAGCTTCATCCGCTAGGAGCTCAGCAAGCACGTCCGGCTCTTGACCCAGGTCCACAGGAGAGAGGCAGAAGCCACCGGCTTCATGTTCTGAAACAATGATCCTGGGTTAAGTGTGAGAACTGGACACATTCTGAGTGTACGTTCACTCCCTGCTGGGGGGTGGGCCGCAGTGCCTCTGTTCGCATCACCCACAGCCAGCTCCTCGGAGCAAAATAATACTTAGACGGAGTAAGCAAATTAGAGAAAAAGAGGTGCGTTGTTTCTTATTGATAGGTATTTTGCATTTTTTGAAGCACGGAAACAACGGGATATTCTGCGTGGCCTGGAGTCATAAAGATCCCAAACGAATAGCGACCTGCAGCGGCGATGGTCTCTGGTGAGTGCTGTGTGCGGCTGTCACGTCCACAGAGCTGCCCCGGGCCCTGCCTGTGTGTCCTGGCAGCTCCGACACGCACGTCCTGATGGGGCTCCCTGTGTGCACACCTGTCATCACTATGTAGAAGTCCACACGGGCATCTGCTGTATGGCTGTGATGCATCAGTAGTAAATCACGATGAAGTGATGTTCAAAAATAAGTAGAAAGAGCCCCACCGGCGTGGCTCCGTGGCTGAGCATTGACCTATGAACCGGGAGGTCACGGTTTGATTCCCGGTCAGGGCACATGCCAGGGCTGCAGGCTCCATCCCCAGTGTGGGGCGTGCAGGAGGCGGCCGATCCATGATTCCCTGTCATCATAGATGTTTCTCTCTCTCTCCCACTCCCTTCCTCTCTGAAGTCAATTTTTAAAAAATTAACAATACATAAACAATAAAAAGGAACCAGCCTTTGCTGCAAAGTGACAGCACTACCCCAGTAATAACGAAAAGAGAGCGAATGGCCTCCAAGAGGCTTGGAGGACTTCCCATAAAGAGTCTAAATGTTGCTCCTCAGATTCTGGAGGGAGTGGCGGGTCAGTGTTACAGCAACTCGGGAGCTAGCAAGTGCTCTAGAAACTTCTTCACAGTTTTGGAGGTGCTGCTGTTTAGAAAAGGGTAGGGGTAAGGGAATGCATGTGGGAAATGCCTTTTTATAGAAGCTCGGTTCTCTGACCCCATGTCTCAGGATCACGTGCTTTCTCAATTCGGTTAAGGCCTAGGGCCGTGGTCGGCAAACTGCGGCTCGCGAGTCACATGCGGCTCTTTGGCCCCTTGAGTGTGGCTCTTCCACAAAATACCATGGCCTGGGTGAATCTATTTTGAAGAAGTGGTGTTAGAAGAAGTTTAAGTTTAAAAAAGTTGGCTCTCAAAAGAAATTTCAATCATTGTACTGTTGATATTTGGCTCTATTGACTAATGAGTTTGCCGACCACTGGTATAGGGGAAGGTAGGTTTCCAAAATAAACTATGCAAGGCGGAAACTGCCTCTGGGCTAAAACAGTGTTTTAATCTGATGGTGCCCCTCAGCTACAGGGGTTGCTGTCTCTGCCGGTGACACAGACATTCATGGTTGCTGGACTGTAGTGATTTGTCCCGTCTTCAGTTTTGCTGTACAGGCACAGTTTCCTTATTCTCACTTTTTTTAAAAAATATATTTTATTGATTTTTTACAGAGAGGAAGGGAGAGGGATAGAGAGCTAGAAACATCGATCAGCTGCCTCCTGCACACCTCCTAGTGGGGATGTGCCCACAACCCAGGTACATGCCCTTGAGCGGAATCGAACGTGGGACCTTTCAGTCCACAGGCCGATGCTCTATCCACTGAGCCACACCGGTGAGGGCTCACTTCTTAATTTCAGTGGGAAAGATAGTACTTATGGAAATTTAAAGTTCTTTACCGGGATATTAAAATTTGCGGAAATAACAATATTAGTGATATTTCCCTCGAAAGAACTATTTGCAAATGGATACAAACCAAAATACAAAAAATGTGCCTACGTGTTTTTTGATGGGGTGACATGTCCATTCGGGGCTGTGTTTATTTGATGACTAAGCACAGTCAGTGACTGAACACTTACACACACGGGTCACCACACCACCCAGTAGCCTCAGAAGTTCTGGTGGACCTTACGGTGTCTTAGGGGGTCTGTTCCAAAAACTTCTTAGAACCTGTAATACATTAGTTTATACACAACTTGCATTTTTCTTTCTAAAGGAATCAGTAGCCCTCGCATTATGGTGTCATGTATATGGTACTGCAGTTAAAGTACACAGGATCCTTTTAGGGAAAAGGGGTCCTTCCAATTTCTACTTCTATCACTTAGAACATGCAGAGAAATATTACAACGTGTGCATCTTGGACTTGGTATGATAGGACATGGAACCAGCATTAGAAATGAGTTATTTTAAATATAAATTTTAAAGCTGAATACCCTAAACGCATATGTTAGCTATATCATCGTGGTTTAAAATAGATGTATAAGTTGTGATTTTCCTCAATAAAAAATTCTATAAGAAATCATTTCTAAATAAAAATGTATCACCTTTGCCCTAACCGGTTTGGCTCAGTGGATAGAACGTTGGCCTGCGGACTGAAGGGTCCCAGGTTCGATCCCGGTCAAGGGCATGTACCTTGGTTGTGGGCACATCCCCAGTGGGAGGTGTGCAGGAGGCAGCTGATTGATGTTTCTCTCTCATCGATGTTTCCAGCTCTCTATCCCTCTCTCTTCCTCTCTGTAAAAAATCAATAAACTATATTTAAATAAAAATGTATCACCTTTAATGGGTATAAACAGATTACCATCATCAGTAATCTGTGACACAGATAACATGTACCCAGCACTTTCGAATGTGCCCGCGCTGTGCAGGCAAGGTCCCTGTCCCAAAGTACTCCGGCTTGACCTCCACCCTTCTCTGTTCCCCTGCACGGAACGTTCACAGTGCGTGTCTCAGGTAACACGTTGCCCTCGCTTTCAGCATCATCCGAGCCCTCGATGGGAGAGTGCTGCACAAGTACAAGCACCCCGCTGCCGTGTTTGGTTGCGACTGGAGCCAAAACAGCAAGTGAGTCTTCCCCCCGAAGTCAGGAATACCTGCATCGCTGAGGTTTGAGTAGCCGCCAAGTTCAACGTCCCCCCAGAGGGAGTCTCCTCACTCTTCAGGGAGCACTCCCCCCGCCTAGCCTCGGCAGTGCTTATTGGGTCCCAGTGTCTTTTTATCTCGTGATTGGTCTTTATGTGACTTAGAGACACCAATTCCCTGCTTTCAGAACAGCTTTCTGATGCCTTAGGGCAGTGGTCGGCAAACTCATTAGTCAACAGAGCCAAATATCCACAGCACAACGATTGAAATTTCTTTTGAGAGCCAAATTTTTTAAACTTAAACTTCTAACGCCACTTCTTCAACATAGACTCGCCCAGGCCGTGGTATTTTGTGGAAGAGCCACACTCAAGGGGCCAAAGAGCCGCATGTGGCTCGCGAGCCGCAGTTTGCCGACCACGACCTTAGGATAAAGCGTGTGGCTAACTAATGAAAAATAGAAATCAGTCCAGTCTATAGGGTGGCCCCCCAAGATGTACACACACACTTCGAATAGCTATAAAGGCGTGTTTATTAAAATGCATGTCCTTTTCAAATTGAGCTACCAGCTCTCAGTGATACCTTTTTGCAGCTCTATGTTCTTAGCCAAACACTGTGTTCAACACACAAATCCCCTCGTATCTGACCAACATAACCGCTCCACGCTCTCATCTCTCAGTTTCGTAGGGTTAACAGGCATTTGACAGTTGAAATTAAAACTAGTGATTAATGCAATATGCTTCGTTGGCTAAGAAAGCTTTTCTTTTCAAAAAGTCCTTCATACTTAACTATTACGCTTACCACCAAGCCTGCCTAATAAATTTTATTTTTAAAGACCTTTTTAAAATGTCCCAATTGCTATATTCATGTTCTACTTAGCATGTTAGGAGATAGGTGAGAAACACCTCGAACCTATAAACGTTTATTCATAAGGTATCTCTGAATATTAATTTTCATGTCTGTATGCACAGTCTTTGGATGTTTATTATTTCATTTCTAAGATGTTATACTTATGTGTCTGCATATATATATAAACATATTCATTTATACATATAAATATTGTATTATGCCGACGATACTGAAACCAGCCCGTGTATCAGTGGCTTGGGCAGATGTAACGTGCACATTTACAGATCAGCATGCCCGTTTGGAAACGGGTGTATGTCTTCACAGCGGGCATGTAGGTACAGCTCTTATAACCCTGTGACAAGGGCAGCTGCCGCGGTTCGAGGCCTGTGCCCTGTGATGGGGCCTCTTGGTCTCTAGGGTGTAGGAGCTGCTTGTGGTGGGTAATGGCCCTTGGGGGGCTGTTCTGATGGGCCCAGGACCCCACCGTCTGCCGAGACTCAGACTCCCTTTGGAAACAGTATCCCAAGCGTGACCACGAGGGTATAAGCCGTTGCTTAGCTTACTCTCACGCTCTTGAGAATGTGAAACAAGGTCATTTAAAGATCAGATCCACATGTTATATTCTAGTAGGTCCTTAATTGCCTCCAGCAGTGAGAGCATCTCAAGCCAAAAGAGCATCGGCAGACAGGGCTGTGACTCGCCCTAGCCTCATGGTTGGCAAACTGCGGCTCGCGAGCCACATGCGGCTCTTTGGCCCCTTGAGTGTGGCTCTTCCACAAAATACCATGACCTGGGCAAGTCTGTTTTGAAGAAGTGGCGTTTGAAGAAGTTTAAGTTTAAAAAATTTGGCCCTAACCGGTTTGGCTCAGTGGATAGAGCGTCAGCCTGCGGACTGAAAGGTCCCAGGTTCGATTCCGGTCAAGGGCATGTACCTTGGTTGCGGGCACATCCCCAATGGGGAGTGTGCAGGAGGCAGCTGATCGATGTTTTTCTCTCATCGATGTTTCAAACTCTCTATCCCTCTCCCTTCCTCTCTGTAAAAAAATAAATAAAATATATTTTAAAAATAAATAAATAAATAAGTTTAAAAAATTTGGCTCTCAAAAGAAATTTCAATCGTTGTACTGTTGATATTTGGCTCTGTGGACCAATGAGTTTGCTGACCACTGTCCTGGGTGAACAGCCCTGGTTTGGGGGCGATCCCAGCGGGCCTTCCCAGGGCAACTGTTTGACCCAGCCTGTCACAGAATCGACCAGAGGGCTGGGTGCGTGTAATTAACAATCTGCTTACCAGCAAGCAAGCACATCTCCATCACTCACCACTGGGGACCCGTCCTAAGTACCAGTAGTTCTGAGAAATAGTCAAGAAGTTCTCAATCTGGACATTTTGAAAAAGAACATATAGAAACATAAATACCGTTATCTCAGGTCTAAGATGAATAAAATAAACATTTAACTGGTTAGAGGGGAACAGTAAGAGAGACACATTGTTGGTATTAGGGCAGTTTCTGCAAATTATGTTTTTACTTGTGTAGGATTTTAGCCTCACTTCCCAAAGGAAGCTACAACTTCCACTGTGTGAAGTTAAAACTGCGTTTTAAAATTATCGGCAACAAGTGACATCATATCTTTCCTATTTTCATATCTCCGCGGGCCACCGATGGCTGGCCTTTCAGAGACATGATAGCCACTGGCTGTGAAGACAGAGGCGTCCGCGTCTACTACGTGGCCACCAGCTCGGACCAGCCGCTGAAGGTGTTCACGGGGCACACGGCCAAGGTGTTCCACGTGCGCTGGTCGCCCCTGAGGGAGGCCATCCTCTGCAGTGGCTCTGATGACGGGTGCGTGGCTTTGGATCCGAATTTCCCGGTCCATTTATATGATCCAGCTGGTGTCGGACATGTTTTACATATGTACTTAACATGTTGGCAGTTAACAAGTACCTAATGGCATTCAAATTAATTGCATTAATTTTAAAAAATTAATATAGTCTTACCTATGAAGGTGTGATATTGTAGAGGTGTTCTCTCTTTTCCGCGTCAGCACGGAAAAGAAACAGGTCCGGTTCCTGAGTGGCGGAGCTGGGGATTAAGAAATAAAAGAAAGAAGGAGACCAGATAGAAAGATAGAAACAAAGCTGGGAGCCAGGTGGGACGCCATCCTCTCTGATGGAGAGGCAGGGACCCCAAGCCCACGCAGCACATTTATTTTATACCCCCAAATACCAGGAAGTATCACCAAAACTTAGGATCAAAGAAGCTTATTTGCATTCTTGAGTAGGCCCTAGTATTCCTGGTGCTTGCCTGGATTTACATATCAAAGCCCGCTCCCTGGCACCTGGACAAAGGTAAAAAGTCAGTACTGATAACGCCCCCCACCTTCTTGGGGGGGCTAACTGAGATGCGGCTCTGCCAGTGGCCTTGGGCTCAGCAGACAACAATTTAAAGAAATGCCCATGTGCCTGGGCCCTCTACAGATTTCAAAATAATTTAAATATATATAAGAATTTAGCACCCAAAAGTAGATTTTGATACACCTGGATACATTGTGCTATCCTAGGATAGCGGGGGGGGGGGGGGGGGGGGGAAGAAGAGGTCTTTTTATAGAAAGCAGAAGAGATATGCCTTAAAGAAATAAAAACAGATGTAATGTGTCTCCTTTATAGTATAATATAATCTTTGAAGTATCAATAGTTTGGTATCACCAGATTTATATAAATCTGTGACTAAAAAATTAGTATGAATTGTCTAAGCAAAGTTGGCATTTAGGGGAGTCTTAAGTTGATTTTTAGTTTAAATTTTATTTTAGTAACATTTGTACTTTGTTTAATCAGTAGATTCAAGTCATATCATGAATCCAGTTATATTTAAATTTTGTAATGATCTGAGAGTGATTCCACACTGAATAAGCAGCTTATTATATTGACAGAAACATGAAGGGATGACTTACTGTACTGGTATAATCACAAATATGAATTGATTTTTCAGGTAATATCCATTGCCATATAGACAGTGTTTTCATGACTTACAAAAAATTTAAGTGTTCTTAAATTGTCTTATCCATGTTATTACTCCTATTTTTCTTTGGTTTTATCTGTTCTGGGTATTTCATTTTAAGAAATAAATTCTTTAAACATATAAACTGTGAAATAGTACATTTAGTATCATTAGCAAATGACCAGTGAAAGTCAGGAGAAAAAATACTCTAAATTGCATTACGCTAGCTCTGGCCTAATTGTTCATTTCCATCTTCTGTGAAGAAGAGAGTCAGCATATCATGAAACATAAAATGCTTTTTCATATACTGAGAGGTAATCATTGTGCTCCAATAAGAATATGTTAACATTCCAGGTGAATTATAACTCCAATGGTATTATACCCAGAATGTTCTGTTCCAGCTCCGTTCGAATCTGGGATTATACTCAAGACGCCTGCATCCGTGTTCTCAGTGGGCACTCGGGCCCCGTGCGGGGGCTGGTGTGGAACCCTGAGATCCCGTACCTCCTCGTCTCCGGCAGCTGGGACTACACGGTGAGGGTGTGGGACACGCGCGAGGGGACGTGCCTGGACACCGTGTACGATCATGGCGCAGACGTGTATGGTAAAGTGTTTCTCATGCCTTTACGTTGTGCCCTCTTAATGACGACCGTCATTTCTGAGCAGTATAGTGTTTTTAAGAAGTCTTACACTGTTTCGTTTCTAAATAACATTCTCATTAGAAACCATACAGACAATAAAAACATCATCAGAAGTTTGCAGACTATAACTTTTGTTTACATTGTGGTGTCTTTACCTGCAGGTGTACTTGTGTTTACACACACACACACACACACACACACACACACACACACACACGTGCGCACATATTTGCATGTATGGCTTGGATTTTTCTTCCTCTCTTACCCTCAGTCCAGGGGTGCGTTATAAAACAGGAAATCGGTAACGAAGTAGATATAATTTATTTAGCCATTCCTCTACCTCTCTTCTCGGATATGTAGAGTGGTGTTTTGTTTTTTAATATTATTGAGTTGGGTATGGGAAATCACCTTTCTTATCTTTTGCACATCACTTTGCTCTCATGTGCAGCACCAAAACCTTCCTGGGCCTAAGTAGGCCAATGACGATGGCAAACATGATTCCTCAAAGAAAGGAACCCTAATCCAGCCATGTGTGTCCATGTGCTTCAGCCCAGGGGCCTTTTCATTGAGTCAGCGTGCGACCGAGCGTGAGAGAGAATTGCACTTTGGGACATTTTAAATCGAAAGGGCCCCCGCCCCTGTAGCTAGACCTTCCATGGAGTCGCAGATGGCTGTGTGCTGCATCGGTATTAATAAACTGAAATATGATTTCAGCATTTTCACCCAGGGCCGTTTGCCTTCCCATAACTATTCCACTTACATCCGTTATTTATGGAATATGCTACATAATGTATTCCATTCTTACAGTATTTTCAGTCAAGATAGAAACATTTCTTCAAAAGTTCAATCCTGTATGCGTTCGCTGAGGTCCATGTAGATAAAATATATTTCCAATGTTGACTCCAGTGAAAGCCGTTTCTTCTTCCTTCAGGCTTAACGTGCCATCCCAGCCGCCCCTTCACCATGGCCTCCTGCTCCCGGGACTCCACCGTGAGGCTGTGGTCATTGGCACCTCTAATCACCCCTTTACAGATCAGCATCCTGGCCGACAGACCATGGAAGGAAATTATCGGGAACACTGGTACTGCCAACCTGCGTGTGTCCGCTTCTTATTTTCACTTATTTATTTATTTACTTTTAAATGTGTTTTTATTGATTTCGGAGAAGGGAGAGGGAGAGAGAAACATCCATGATGAGGATCACCGATCGGCTGCCTCCTGTACGCCCCCCACTGGGGAGGGAGCCCGCAACCCGGGCATGAGCCCAGTCTGGGAATAGAACCGCGGCCTCCTGGTCCATAGGTCGCCACTCAACCGCTGAGCCACACCAGTCGGGCCAGATTTTTATTTTTTATTTTTATTTATTTATTTATTTATTTATTTTTTAAATATATATTTTATTGATATTTTACAGAGAGGAAGGGAGAGGGATAGAGAGTTAGAAACATCGATGAGAGAGAAACATCGATCAGCTGCCTCCTGCACACCTCCCACTGGGGATGTGCCCACAACCAAGGTACATGCCCTTGACCAGAATCGAACCCGGGACCCTTCAGTCCGCAGGCCGACGCTCTACCCACTGAGCCACACCGGTTTCGGCCAGATTTTTATTTTTAAATCGAATCTCCCGACAGTCTTTCCTCACTGAGTGATGTCTGTTCTCCAGATGACGCCATCCTGCGAGGCGCGCCCCCCGTGCTGTGCGGCAAAGCGTCGCGGGACATTAAGCAGGAGATAGAGAAGCTGGGTGGGCACCCGCGTGGGAAGAAGCTCCGGTGGTTTTCGGAGTGTTTGTCCGTGAGTATGACAGGGATGAGGTGTGAGCGTTTTCCTTTGCCCCGAAATGGACCATCACAGCCGTGGCCATGAAGTCGTCACGTGTTCACATGTGTCACTCCTGGTTCACTGCGTCCCTCTGAACATGCCTGCACAGTGTAAGCAAGCAGGTGAACCCGGAGTCAGGCGGTGGGAGGCAGCGTGGCTGTTCCTTTGCTCACGCTCAGTTCCACGGGCCTGCACGGCGGGGGTCTCTCCCCCCTGAGCACGTCCTTGGCTGCTGACTCCGCGTCCACTGTTAGCCTCCAGGTGGCAGTGACAACCTGTGGGCCTTGGTGGCCGTGATCAAAGGGCAGGATGACAGCTTGCTTCCTCACAACTACTGCAAAGGCATCATGCACCTGAGGCACCTGCTCAAGTTCCGCACGGTGAGTGCCGTCTGCACACAGCAGGGGCTCCGGCAAACGTGAGTTGTGCGTTCTCGCTATCCATATACTGAAGCCCTAATATGCAAATCGACCAAACGGAGGAATGACCGGTCGCTATGGCGCACGCTGACCACCAGGGGGCAGACGCTCAATGCAGGAGCTGCCCCTGATGGTCACTGCACTCCCACAGGGGGAGCACCGCTCAGCCAGGAGCTGGGCTCACGGCTGGCAAGCACGAAGGACCCCTCGGGGGACAGCCGGCCGTCGGACATCCCCCGGGGGATCCCAGACTGCCAGGGGGCACAGGCCTGGCTGAGGGCCCTTCTCCCCTGGTGCACGAATGCCGTGCACCGGGCCTCTAATTAAAATATAAAGATTATTTTAAAATTTCATATAAATAGAGTTAGTCGACTGACATACGTGAATGTTAGGAGATAAATCTCCAGTAAAAATCAAGCATGAGAGTCTGGCCATGAGGGCAGGAATGTCCTGAGAACCTAGGAGGCAGCCATGGTCCTCCCAAGTCACACTTTGCGAAACCCCAGAGTCACCCGGACCTGCTTGCGCTGCTTCCCATTTACCCTGCAACCAGGTGACAGGGATGCGGGGGCCAACCCTGGGTCTGGTCTCAGGGGCCGGGCAGGCTGGCTTCTGAGCTGTGTTTTATTAAACTGGCCGTACTGTGGCGACCTCAGTGAACTGTAATGCACAAGTATTCGTTACCTCGCACCTGGGTGCCCCGCAGTGCCCACCACACCCCGGGCCTGGGCCCCGGAAGAAGAACGAGCTCTTGGGTTCGCCGTAAATGTCCGCGGTGAGCTCACCCGTCAGCCTGGAGGCAACTGTGCACAGCCACACGCGTCTGGCTGTCACCGTTCCCTGTTGACTGTACGGGAGCCCGTTCGAGGAAGCCGGTCCCTTAACGTCTGACAGCGGCCTTCACGTGCCTCCTCATCACTGCTGCGTCTTTCCCTCATCCCTCCGGCCTGGGGGCCTGGGTCACCATGACCCCGGCAGCTTTAGGGAGAGTGGGAGATCGCCTCTGCCGCCCCCCTCCTCCCGCACCCCCAGGCCCCCCAGGTCCACCCACCCACACTGTCAGAGAGGCAGCCTCCTTCAGAGAGAAGTGCTGGTTTCAGTGTCCGCTTCCCAGTCCCGCACGCTTGTCAGCTGCATGTCCCTAGGCTGCTCTTCCAGGCAGGTGCCTCGCCTGCGCTGGTGTCACACCGTTCAGGAGAAGGGTCTTTTCTTTGCCACCAGTCCGAAGCCCAGGAGCTGACGACAGTCAAGATGTCCAAGTTCGGAGGGGGCGTCGGCGCGCCCACCACGGAGGAGCGGCTGAAGGAGGCGGCGGAGATACACCTGAGGCTCGGCCAGATCCAGCGGTACTGCGAGCTCATGGTGGAGCTGGGCGAGGTGAGGGGCCGGCAGAGCCAAGTGCGCGAGGTTAACGGCACACCCTGTCTGGTTAGTTAGGGGCTGTGAAGCTGACCTTTCTCCGCATCTCGCTGGTCCTTGGTCCGTCAGGGGTGTGCCATCACGGTGGGTCCTGGGCTCCGGGACCTGCTGGACACGCATTTCCCACCCCAGGCCTCCAGTCGGAAACTCGGTGGGAGCCAGTTACCTGAGCTTTTTTTTGTGTGTTTTTTTAATACATTTTTATTGAGGGGGAGAGAGAGAGAAACATCAGTGATGAGAGAGATCATTGATCGGCTGCCTCCTGCACGCCCCGCACTGGGCATCAAGCCCACCACCCAGGCATGTACCCTCTGGGAATAGAATCTTGACCTCCTGGTTCGTAGATGGACACTCAACCACGGAGCCACACCCGCCGGGCTGATCTGAGCTTTTATAAGCCCTCCTGGTGCCTCTCGTGCATGAGGAAGGCTGAGAACCACTGCCCGAGGCTGGACTCTGATTCCTGGAAAGGCATCTCTGTTGGCTAACTTGCCCAGCGCTTTCCCTCACGAGTACTGTTTGTCATGCCTAAGTCCCGCACTGGCCAGAGGTTCCCGCTGAGGGTCATCTGATGGCACAGCCTGATCTTTACAGAGCACGGAGCTAAGCAGAGTTCCCGGGAGAGGTTCAGATGAAGCTGCCCTGTTAAAATCCTGCACAAGTGCTCACACCGGAAGGTGGGCGGTGACTGACAGAGCAAAAGGGGGCGGGCTCTGTTCCTTGATCCGGGTGCTGGTTGCATGCGTGTAGCCAGGGTGGAAACTCACTGAGCTTTTCCTTTCCTACATGCGTACTTACTTCAACAAAACTCTCCACCCCACCAAAAAACAAAAACAAAAGACTACAATGATGTGGACTCATTTCATACTTGATCCTTGTTTTAAATGTCTAAGTGGGTTAATTTCATAATTACCATAATTACGACATACAAGTAAGGATACTTATAAATAATACTAGAAGCCCGATGCACGAAGATTCGTGCTAGAATGAGCCTTCCTTTCCCTGGCTGCCAGCACCGCCTTTATACTCCAGCCCCAGAGCTGCCTCTTACCGCTCCGGCCCTGCCTTCCCACGCTGCCCAGAGGCTCTGAGAGACCGGGGGTGGGGTGGAATGCCCTCGGTCACTCCACACCTGTGTATGCAAGTCAACCGCCATCTTTGTTGGGTTAATTTGCATATCACTCCTGATTGGCTGGTGGGCATAGCAGAGGTATGGTCAATTTACATGTTTGTCTATTATTAGGTAAGATAAAGTAAAGCTAAGCAATAGTTTTAATAAAATATATCAAAATGAAGTTTAATGCACCTTTTAATTGCTTCATACTCTAAAGACAATTACGTCCTGACCTTAAATAATAAAATGTGTCATTTAAAAGCACTGCTGAAAGGCACTGCAAATTAAAAAGTATTTAATCTGGGAGCAGCGTAAAGGTTTTACTTATGAAGAAGTAAAGATATGACCTAAAAGTTACTTTTTTAACAGGGCACTGCTAGAAAGAATAGTATCTATCAAAAGCCGAAGAGAAAATAAATAGATATTGATAGAACAGTGCAATTCTTTATCTTTATGAATTTTTTATTTTGGCATATATAATTTTAAGCTATATTTAATTCAGATTTAATTAAAGATCCTTTAATCGGGTGCAATTTTATCAATGGGCTAATGATCTAGAAACTGTGCTTAAAACCCTTTAGCAATGTGGGTGTCCTTGACATTGTTCATCATCCCCTCCTTACAGATGGCTTATTTCTACGAGGTGAGTGCTATGAGGTTAGGAAAACATGCAACCTTTTCACTTACAAGGCTCGTTCTTACTGAAAGAGCTTGGTGACATTCATTTAACCTACATTTCAACTTCTTTTTTCCATTTCCTCCCACTGCAGTATAGTTAATTTTCCCTTAAAAACATATTTAGATCCCCTTTCTTAGGTAACATGATTATAAATTATATAATATTTAAAGTTACCTGATTAAATGTTAACATTATTTTTAGGCTGATTACCAGTTTTCTAGCCTTAGTTGCAGTAGAGCTCTGTTTTGAAAAGCCTTCATGGAAATGAAGTTTTGCACCCTGTGTGGTGCCTCAGTTGGTGGGAGTGTCATCCGTACACCGGAAAGGTTGTGAGTTAGATTCCCGGTCAGGGCACATACCTAGGTTGTTGGGGTACGTACCTCAGAGGCAACTGATCGATGTTTCCCTCTCACATTGATGTTTCTCTTTCTCTCCCCCCTCTCCCTCTAGAAATCAATTAAAAAAACATATCCCTGGGTGAGGATTTAAAAATTGGTTAAATAAAATGGAGTTTTGGTTTATGTAGTGATCTTTCAGAATATTTTTCCCTCACTTCCCTTCCAGACGTGAATGTAGTGAACTCCATATTTTGAAGTCACCATCAGCCTTGGTTGAACAATGAGCTTCTTTATTAGTAGTCTAATGTTTTAAATATGAAGACCAGTGTTACCAATTGTAAAGGAAGAATTTACAATAAATATAATTTATAAAAGTGAGTAAGGAAAGAATAGAAATAGATATATTTGTTAAACATAACAGTGAAGTAAAATCTCAGTGCAAATTATTTTGAACGTAGAACACAGAATACCACAGATCAAATTACTCTGGTGTTGTGTTGGATGATGAGTTAATATATTTTTCAAACTAAAAACTCCCTCCCCCACCATCACCTTCTTTCTCTCTCCCTCCCCCACTTTCCAGCTCTTGTCTCTCTCTGTCTAGGACTAGTTCGGGATTTTCCCTGCTAAATACTACAATTTACATATCATTCCATTTTAAAACTAGAGGCCTGATGCCTGAAATTTGTGCAAGGGCTCAGCCCTCACAGCTGTGGCGGCTTGCTTTGGCCCTTGCAGCCCCGGCTTCATCCAGAAGGTCATCAGGGAGGTCACCTGGCTGTCCGGTCTAATTAGCATATTAAGCTTTTATTATTAGAGAGTAGAGGCCCGATGCATGAAAATTGTGCAAGAATAGGCCTTCCTTCCCCTGGCTGCCGGCACTGGCTTCCCTCTGGCACCTGGGACCCGGACTTCCCTCATAGCCCCTGCTTCATTGGGAAGGTCGTCTGGAAGGTAGTCTGGTCTAATTAGCATATTAAGCTTTTATTATTAGAGACTAGTGGCCCGATGCATGAAAATTGTGCAAGAGTAGGCCTTCCTTCCCCTGGCTGCCGGCACTGGCTTCCCTCTGGCACCCGGGACCCGGGCTTCCCTCACAGCCCAGGCTTCATTGGGAAGGTCGTCCGGAAGGACGTCCGGTCTAATTAGCATATTATGCTTTTATTACATAGGATATAGTAATATTTATACTCTGTGGGATGAATGAGATAGAATAGAAAAGTAACCCTGGAAATGCTCACACTCTAAATACACTCTAAAATCTTGTTTCATGAATGTGAGTTCATTAAAGAACAGGTCTGCTGGGCGTGAGACTGTGCGTCGGAACGGCTGTGTTTCTGCTCTTCTCCCCATGCTGCAGTGGGACAAAGCCTTGTCCGTGGCCCCAGGCGTCTCCATGAAGTACTGGAGGAAGTTAACGCAGAGGTAAGGCCTCTGTGTCCCAGAGCCCTTCCAAATATGTTCGCGTAGGAACAGCAGGGGAAGAGGACGGCAGCTCTTGAGATTTATACTTTATGTTCTTTTAACTAAGAAGTGAATTTTGTGTCTTCTGAGACAATACACTAATCGGTTGCGAGTCATTTTGCTGCTCTTGTGTTTGGCCTGACATCTGATAAAGTCAATGGAAGGCCAGTTCCCCTGTCAGTGGATGGAACGACAGGTCCACAGACATGCTCACTGGTGACTACGTTGCTATTGAAAGGTAAGTGGTGAGATTTTCTGAAGGTTCCCAGGTGCTTGTGGGATACTTCCTCTGTAATCTCAGAAACTCTCAGCAGCACTCATCCCGGCCTTTTCCTCTCCCGGACCTTAGGGAGGAGCAGGTGGTCAAGGAGAGCGTCAACACCAAGCAAGCTTCACTGGATGTCCTTGCTTAAGAATGTAATAAACAAGATTTTTTTTTCTAAGATGCATTCGCTTTCTAAGGATGCCAGAACAATGCACCACAAGCGAAGTGGTTTGGAACAACAGAAATTTATTCCGTCCCAGTTCTGGAGCCAGAGGTCTGATATCAAGTCGTTGGCAGGGATGGTTCCTTCGGAAGGCTCTGAGCAAGAATCACATCCATACCTCCTCCCAGTACCTGGTGGTGGCCAACAGTCCTTGGCTTGCAGACACATCACTCCAGCCTCTGCCTGTCTTCACATGGCATTATTCTTGAGTGTCCCTGTGCCCAAATTCCCCTCTTTTCATAAGGACATGACCCATATCGTATTTAGGGTCTGTCCTAACCCCTAACCCATTATAACCCTATCTTAATTAATTATATTGACAAAGACCCTATTTCCAAATAAGGTAGCATTCACAGATACCATGGGTTAGAACAGCCGTGGGCAAACTACGGCCCGCGGGCCGGATCCGGCCCGTTCGGCTGTTCTATCTGGCCCGCGGAGCTGAAAGAGCGGAGGGTTCTCTTGCTCTCCCCTCTGCTCCTTTACTTTGAATTTATATTAGTTCACACAAACACTCCATCCATGCTTTTGTTCCAGCCCTCCGGTCCAGTTTAAGAACCCATTGTGGCCCTCGAGTCAAAAAGTTTGCCCACCCCTGGGTTAGAATGTCAACATATCCTTTTGGGGGACACATTTGAACCCACAACATAAGACTATTCTCTATTCATTCATTCATTCGTTCAACAAATATTTAGTGCTTATTATGTGTTAATCACTGTGCTAGGCCTATAGAATACTGTTTAATGAGTATTTACTTTATATCCGGCATTAAAAGTGAAAACTTTTCACTTTTACTTCCTGGTACATGATTTATAATAAAATGGAACTGCACCTCACATTTACCAATAAAAATCAGTCAGTGCAGCCTGGAGCACCAAGGGATTGCAGCACTGGCCATGGAGGCGGGTCCCCAGCACCTGCTTTCCCAGCTGGGAGCTCAGCAGCAGGCGGCCCCGCCCTCCCTCCACTGGAGGCTCTGTCCCCTAAGCTCCAGGATCCCGAGGAATTCTCGGGTCCTTGCTATGGTCCTTAATGCTACTCCTCCCACGGAAGCCTTAGGAGGTCAAGTTCGCTGAGGACGTTTATTCCTCAAAACAATTTTGTCCTAACCTCAGCAAAAGCTCTTTTTCATTTATCTTTGAAAACCGACACCAGATTTTCCCTGCTCCGTGGGTCACATGGTGGGCAGGAAATGATCTCTCTCCCCAAGGCTCCCGACCATGGAGTTTGATTGGCGGCCTCTCTTCCTAGTTCCAAATGCCAATGAGAATACTGTTTCTGATCAGCTGTAGCCAGGGGGTCAGGGTCACAGGGTAACAAGAGAGCTGTTGGGAGGAACCCCGATGACCGTGTACCTTGGGGCTGGTGGAGGGTGAGCTGGAAAAACAACATGAAATGCAGCTACTGCCCCTGCCCAAAGATTGGCCATTGAAATGCAATTTAGTGCAAATGCCAACACAAATTGGAGAAAGACAGATTCGTACTCAACAAAGCAGGTAAAGCATTACGAGTGGAAGGAATTTGGCTGGTTTTTGGGAAAGTACCTGGGACGACGGTAGGGAAAGAGAAACAGAGACAGACAGACGTGGATACAATAGAGACAGAGGGACCCCCGGGTACCCTTCGTAATCTTCAGCGTCAGGATCCCCCACCCCTTCACCTGTCTGGAATGTTCCTGGGTCACGTACAATACCCCACCTTTCATGATCAATGTTTATGTTCTTGCATCATTCTTTTTAATGATTTTTAAGCAAGTTGCATTTAGAAGCTCTCTATTCCTCGTTGTGTTCATGGTACCATTTAAAAGTCACTTTAACAAAGCAGACCCCCACACATTTATTAATCTAGTTGAGAGCAGATCTGCGATGGTGCCGTATCTAGTCTACAATTTACCTTCCGAAAAATATATCGCGTGTGTAAATAGATAAGACCTGGCCTGGTCAGTACATTTAAAGTATGAATATATGTAGTGGTCTAAGGCAGTGGTCGGCAAACCGCGGCTCGCGAGCCACATGCGGCTCTTTGGCCCCTTGAGTGTGGCTCTTCCACAAAATACCACAGCCTGGGCCAGTCTATTTTGAAGAAGTGGCGTTAGAAGAAGTTTAAAAAATTTGACTCAAAAGAAATTTCAATCGTTGTACTGTTGATATTTGGCTCTGTTGACTAATGAGTTTGCCGACCACTGATCTAAGGGAAAATAAGTACCTATAGTATATTATTCCAGAAAACCTTTGTCTTCTGTCTATGATTTGATCATAAAATCTGTCTTTTCCAAAAAGTGATATGCAAAAAAAGCTTTTATGAAATCTGCCTCAAAGTTTAGATATTTCAGAGAATCCCAGTCCACCCGAGAACCTGGAAATGACTGTGTTGTCAAAAGAGAAATGATTCTCCTTTCATAGGAGAGCCGACCAGCTAATGCAGGAAGACAAGGACGACGCCATCCCCTACTGCATAGCCGTTGGCGATGTGAGGAAACTGGCCCATTTCTTCATGGCCCGGGGCCAGCTGAAGGAAGCTCTGCTGGTGGCCCAGGTACGGGCGCACAGTCACGCTCGCACGTCGGAGGGCGGGCGCGGAAGGGAGAGGGCCCTGTTGACTGAGCGCCGTCTTGACGGACAGAGTCAGGGCCGGCCCGGCCTCCTGTGTGGCGTTGCAGCCACAGGGTCTGTGCCGTGGCCACACTGACCTTGCTGTAGATCCTCACATGCACACGCTTCTCGGAACCCGGAGCCTTTGCTCGCTGCTGAACGTTGCAGAAGCTTAACCAGCTTTTCCTGGTGACCGAACACTGAGGCTTCATGTTCATACAACAGAGTTCACCTGTTGTTGTTTTGTGTGTGTGTGTGTGTGTGTGTGTGTGTGTGTGTGTGTTTTCAAATTCTAAGGTGGCTCCAAATTCTGGTATACATTTCAAACATGATATAGGTATCCTTTGTTCAAAATACGCGTCTGAGATGTGTCACTCACCATGAGTCAGCCAAGGGTTAATGAAAGTAGCAGTGTGCCCTCGCCGGTGGTGAGAGCATCGCCCTGGGACTAAGGTTCCGTTCTGGTCAAGGGCACAGACCCCGGGTGCAGGCTGGACCCTGGCCCCAGTTGGGGTGGGCGTGGGAGGCAACCAATCTGTGTGTCTCTCTCACATTGATGTTTCTCTCTCTCTCCCTCTCTCTCTCTCTCTCTCTCTCTCTCTCTCTCTCTCTCTCTCTCTCTCCCCATCTCCCTCCTCTCCCTCTCTCTAAAAATCAATGGGGGGAAAAATATCCTCGGATGAGGATTAACAAAACAAACAAACAAGAGGAACCATGCGGTGAAGGCCTGGGGAGGGGGAGGGAGTGAGAGGAGGGGTCAGTGGCGGCGGGAGAAGGGAACATCTGTAATGCTCTCAACACTAAAGATCGCTTTTTAAAAAGAATAACGAACGTTTTCCTCCCACTCCAGGCTGCGTGTGAGGGGAACATGCAAACCTGCCGAGTCTCCACCCCCGACGGGGCCTCGGGGCCTGAGGACGCCCGCGGGGAGGACTTCACCGAGTGAGGGCTGCTGCTATGCTTGGGGTCCATGTTTCTTTTTTTTTATTTTTTTTATTTTATTGATTTTTTGCAGAGAGGAAGGGAGAGGGATAGAGAGAAACATCGATGAGAGAGAAGCATCGATCAGCTGCCTCCTGCACACCTCCTACTGGGGATGTGCCTGCAACCAAGGTACATGCCCTTGACCGGAATCGAACCTGGGACCCTTTAGTCCGCAGGCCGACGCTCTATCCACTGAGCCAAACCAGTCAGGGCAGGTCCATGTTTCTTATGGCGGGGTCCCCTTAGGCGCATTGCAGGGGACGTGGCCGGCTCAGGCCCTCCCTGCACCTCGCACCAGACGGAGGTCTGTGGCAGCGTCCGCCCCCGCTGCACAAGGACATGTCAGCCACGTGGGCGCCGCCTGGACACACTTTAGCTTCCGGGAAGGCCAGCGGGTTTCCGCGTGGAGATTGCACGGCCAGCACCTCCAGTCCTGAGGCTGAGCCAGCCTGTGGGGAGCAGGGGTGTGGGCTCATCCACGTTCCCTGTAGTCAGTGCGGACTGCGCCACGGTGACCTTGGTCATCACCCCAGGGCCCCATGTTAGCGTCTAACAGGCGTCCTCAAACGACGGCCCGCGGGCCACATGCGGCCCGCCAAGGACATGGATCCGGCCCGCCGGGGGCCGCTGCCTGTCCTGCTTAGCAGCCGACGCGTCCCGGGCCCGCAGTGCGCATAGGAATTTGTTCATAGTTTTTTTTTTTAAACTATAGTCCGGCCCTCCAACGGTCTGAGGGACAGTGAACTGGCCCCCTGTTTAAAAAGTTTGCCCACCCCTGGTCTAGAATAACATTTCAGCCTCTTGCAGAGAAGAAGTCCAAAGAGTTACGTTTGCAAAAGCCAGGGGGGTTAGAATTCTCCAGCTTCTTCCCTCCCTCAGATCTCATCGCTGGCCTTCCCCCCCTCTCCCCGTGGCTCCCCTTCACCCCAGCAAATGGGACGTTGGAGCGCTTAGGACACTTACCGGGCCAAAGGGTCACCAAGGGCTGGGCAGTGACGTGCGGGAGCCAGTGTCCTCCTGGTGCTTGGCTGCCGCCCTCCGCCCTCCCGCTCCTGCCTCTGCAGCCCTAACACGCACACTCCCGCGCCCCTCACCACCCACGCCTTGGAAAGTTCGAGTTCCGCCTGCAGCTCCTCAAGGTCACCTGCCCCCTGTCGCCAAGTCATACCTGATTCCACGAGGGCTGGCAGACTTTTGAAAATGAGGCTTTTTTCCTGACGTCTGGGGGACTTGTCAGCTCATCCGCTAAGAAAGACGGCTTTCCTGATTCCCGCCCCCCCCCCAGTCCGGCTTTCTACCTAAGTCACGGGCGTCCAGCTAGGTCCCTCCGATCCTCTCACCAGCCTGTGATACAGGGCACGGGGTCCCTTCCGGGGGCGCCTGCTGACCTAGAATGCCCCCCTCTTCTCCCGAGGCTCCTGCACACGGTGAGCGCGCAGCTGGCGGAGTGGCACTTCCAGGGCGGCCGGGCTGTGCGTGCCGCCTGCTGCCACCTGGCCATGGACGACGTGGAGGTACGGTGTTGGCGAGGGGAGGAGTGGGGGGGGAGTGGGGGGCATGTGAGGGAAAGGGCGGGTGTCTGAGGGACAGCGGGCTGACTGCTGAGTCATATCCGGGTCTGCGTGCTTTCCAAGCCCGAGGGTGACACTCCACAGACCAGAGATCTGCCCTTACATTTTTTTAAAAATATATCTTATTGATTTTTTACAGAGAGGAAGGGAGAGGGATAGAGAGCTAGAAACATCGATGAGAGAGAAGCATCGATCAGCTGCCTCCTGCACACCCCCCACTGGGGATGTGCCCGCAACCAAGGTACATGCCCTTGACCGGAATCGAACCTGGGATCCTTGAGTCCGCAGGCCGACGCTCTATCCACTGAGCCACACCAGTTAGGGCTCTGCCCTTACATTTTTAAATTCCATCACAAGCTCCGTTTACGACAAGCCGGCTTGAAGCGTCTCGCCACAGGTGAGAAGCAGTAGGTGACAAAGGGGAAGTCGCTGCACTTGGACTCCGTCCCAGACGGGTGAACGATCTTGTTTTCCTTCCGTATGTTCTTCACCAGTCATACTCTTAGGGTGCTTCCCACTGGACCCCCTAATGGAATCAGGGAAGTCCTAAGCACAGATGCAGACTTGGGGTTCCTGGCTCCTTAGAACACTGGCTTCAGGGGAGAGTTGATACTCATCGTACACTATTTATGAAGCTTTTACAAATTGACATTTTTTGCCCTGCCAGGTGGCTCAGTGGTTGAGCATTGACCCATGAACCAGGAGGTCACGGTTCGATTCCCAGTCAAGGGCACAGGCCCAGGTTGCAGGCTTGATCCCCAGTGGGGGGTGTGCAGGAGGCAGCCGATCCATGACTCTCTCTCATCATGGATGTTTCTATCTCCCTCTCCCTTCCTCTCTGAAATCAATAAAAATATATTTTTTTAAAAATAATTTACATTTTTTTTCTGATAGAAACTGAAGGACATATGGAGGACATTGCAGAGAGACCGTTACTAATTACAAAAAGTGCTCTTAATTCCTAAATTCTAACCTTGGAGAGTATTTCCTGTGTGTCCCTTTATCAGCTCTTCCACTTGGAATTGCAGCCACGCCTGCGTACCGTGTAGAAATAGTGCATGCGGTGTTTTGTAAGAATGACTGAGTGTCGGCTAATGCACCTGCCCTGCTTCCCGAGCGTGGCGGGAGCGGTGCCTGCCCCGCGTGCGTCTCTGACCCGAGGACGTTGTTTCTCCCCGGCAAGCTGGCCATGGCCTCCCTGCTCCGCGGGAACGAGCTGGAGTTGGCGGTCTGCGTGGGCACGGTCCTGGGCGAGGCGGCAGCCCCAGCCACCCACTACGCCCTGGAATTGTTGGCCAGAAAATGCATGATGATCCCCATGTGGTAAGAGCTTCTACATGGAAAGAGGAATTTTATGGCGATGGAATGCATCTTTTCAGTCTTGCAAGTCGCATTTGGTCACGTGTTGGGCGTATACAGGGGGTCCTATGTTTTTCTCATTGCCAGAAGCTAATATATATTTGATACCTAAACTGGACTAGGACAGTACAGAAAGGAAAGCTGCCAGAGAATCTCACTCATGAACATGGATGCAAAAATCTGGAACCAAATATTTAGCTAGCCGGTCAGTCCCACATAAAAAGAATCAAGGGTAACTTGCCTTTGTACCAGAGAAATGAAGTTGGATAACTTTAGAAATACAATTAATATGATTTACCTCCTTAATGGAATAACATAGAAAAATCATATTATTGTCCCAAAGATTCAGAAAGTCATTCGATAACAGTATTGATGTATAATAATCGTATTCAAATCTCTTAAACTAGGAATAAAAAGAAATGTACTTAATGGAATAACATAGAAAAATCATATTATTGTCCCAAAGATTCAGAAAGTCATTCGATAACAGTATTGATGTATAATAATCGTATTCAAATCTCTTAACCTAGGAATAAAAAGAAATGTACTTCATCTGGTAAGGAATATTTATAAAAACCTACCACAAACTTTCTTTGTATTGGTCAGTAACAGGAAGCATCCTTTTTGAGAGCAGGGATAAACAATTCAGGGTCTCCTTTTTTAATAAAAGGTAAGATTGTGGGAGGAAAGGGGGGTGGGAGAATGAAGTAATGGCTGTGTAAGGGAATCTACCGGGGCCCACCCAGCTGTGAGTCCCTAGTACTCCAAGCCCGTAAGGCAGCAGGAGACAGTAATGTGTGCCTCTTAAGATGATCAGGACCACGCATTCCCACATGTCAAATTCTGCATCCCTGCTCCTCCTTGTCAGCCCCTGTGTCTTGGTTTGAGGTTTGGGAAAGAAAGTCACTTTTCCAGTGGAGAGTAATAACGAAGACGATTTACCGGAGGCTTGGCATAGGCCATTGCCCTGAACTTGGCCACCGCTTTCGGAGACAGACCCTGGGAAGTGACGGGAGCGACCTGGGCTCCCCCGTCCAAGGGGCTCCCACTCCCCTCTGCAGAGCCCTGTCCTCAGGGCCCACCGCCCTCCACTAGGGAGGGACTTTTAGGGAAGATGCGGCTGATGCTGTCACTCAGAAGGTATGTGTTGAACGAAGATGGTTTTACAGGGGTGGGCAAACTTTTTGACTCGAGGGCCACCATGGGTTCTTAAACTGGACCGGAGGGCCGGAACAAAAGCATGGATGGAGTGTTTGTGTGAACTAATATACATTCAAAGTAAAGGAGCGGAGGGGAGAGCAAGAGAACCGGATAGAACAGCCGGATCCGGCCCGCGGGCCGTAGTTTGCCCACGGCTGCTTTAGACTTTAATCTTCTCTCTCACCACATTACTTAGCGCCTCGAGACGTTTTGGATAGGCTTGTTTGCTAGGACCTGGACCTCTCCCCACGTACACCCCTTGCACACGCGCCACCTTAAGATGAGTGCTCAGATTCACCTCGGGCCTCAGCGCGGTAAGAGCCAGGATTCAAGGCCACATGAACCGTGTCCACAGCATGCACTCTGCCCAGGGTCCCCGTCAGTTACGGCTGCTGTAACAAACACCCCGGTGGCTTTAAACAACAGAAAGGCATTTCTCACGGTTCTGGAAGCTGAGACCTTCAAGATCCAGGCGCTCGCGGGTTGGGTCGATGGAGTCGGCCTCCTGGTTAACAGCTGGCATCTTCCACTGTGTCCGGGTGGTGGGGGGGGAAGCTCTCTGTGGCCTCGTCTGTGAGGGCACCAGTCCCGTTCAGGCCGGCTCTGCCCTTCTGACCTGAGCACCTTCCAAAGGCCTGACCTCCAAGTACCATCTCCTTGGGGGTTGGTTTCCACGCGTGAATTTTGGGGCACACACATGCAGACTGCAGCAGCCATCGCCCTGGCCCGCCCCCTATGGGGGCTCACTCAGCAACACACCACCTCCCTTTCACCCGCACAGGGGCGCTCTCGAGTGAGCCGGGCACCCCAGAGCTGTTCTCTGTGACCCACAGGGCATGGGGGTAGAAGGGCCTCTTCTCCCACCAGCATGTCGTGGTCCCCCCCGCCCCCCTGCCATCGGTGTATGCAATGCTGACCCTTTGAGAGACCCAGGTTTCCCTCGGAGAACTGCAGTGATTGGTCAGCTAGTCACCGTGGCTTCCCTCATCCCGAAGCATGAGGTCTGTGTGGAGAGGTGACTGCCTCCATGCTAAAGTCAGCATCCAATCTAAGGAAGCGTGGTGTGTGTGTGTGTGTGTGTGGGTGGGTGTGTGTGTGTGTGTTTAGGTGAAAGCAAAAAAAAAAAAAAAAAAGCAAACAGGAGTACATACTGAATTTTAAAAAGTTTTAAAAATCTTTCAACTGACTATGTGTCTTAGGTGCTTTTAATATAAAACAAACGCCCGTTTCCCCTAACTGCCCCAGGAGTTCTTCCTGTATATACCCATCGGTGCGTAGATACCCATCGGTGCGTATATACCCATCGGTGCGTATATACCCATCGGTGCGTATATACCCATCGGTGCGTATATACCCATCGGTGCGTATATACCCATCGGTGCGTATATACCCATCGGTGCGTATATACCCATCGGTGCGTATATACCCATCGGTGCGTATATACCCATCGGTGTGTAGATAGGAATGCCGAAAACCAGGGCAAAGTTCAAATTCTGAAATAGGTGATGCTGATCGGGTTATTCCCGGGGAAGGGGCATCTCTAAGTCCAGCGGCTGTTAGTACGGTAGTAGAGCTCCACAGGTTTTCGAGAGTAATTAAGATAGCAGCAGCATCTCAATAGAATGTGTGTAAGTTCCTAAACCAAGAACCCTTCACATGTCTGTGTGTGCTGGTTAAAGTTTGCTGCTGCTGGGGTCGCGTTGCCTGTCTATGCTATTCATATCCAGAACTGTTTTCTTTCTAGCTTTCCATCTGATGAATACAGGTATCATCTACTTTTATAAAAACTGCTTAATTAAATGTTTATATTCTACATTATTGGGACACCAGCTCTATATTAAGAAATTATCATTAACTATTTTCACGTTGTCTTACAGAATGCCAACTTATTTCCACAATTTATAGTATATAAAACCTAACTATACAGGAATGACAAAAGTTCCTATAACCTAGGCCAGTGGTCGGCAAACCGCGGCTCACGAGCCACATGCGGCTCTTTGGCCCCTTGAGTGTGGCTCTTCCACAAAATACCACGGCCTGGGCGAGTCTATGTTGAAGAAGTGGTGTTAGAAGAAGTTTAAGTTTAAAAAATGTGGCTCTCAAAAGAAATTTCAATTGTTGTACTGTTGGTATTTGGCTCTGTTGACTAATGAGTTTGCCGACCACTGACCTAGGCACAAAAGCACTGTGGTTTTATACCTAAAGGTGTATAACAAGTGAACTGTGGCTCTCTACAATTTAAAATAATAGTTAATTCAGCTAAGCAAATATAAGTGCCTGTTCTGATAGTGAAATTTAAGAGGTTAGATCATTTATTTGGTCCATATCATTACTTGCAATATGGTTTACTAAATTTTCAGTATATAGTGATTTCACATAATGAGTGGATAAAATTAGATAGCATTGCTGTAAATTTTACTGTATCAGGATATAATTCAATACAGATTTTTGTCTGTAGTTGATAGAAGTTTGAGTAGAATTTTAGGGTGGCAATTTTATATATTATAAAAGCAAGTAATTTCTATATTCTTATGGACATTATTGAAAACTGCTATTAAATGTTAGTGTCAGAAAGCAAAGTCATTCATAATTTTATCAAGAACAGATGAATTACTCTAATTTGGAAATTGTAAACATATTCAAAGATTTACCTCTGCAAAGATAATAGAAAATCAGACACAACAAATTATCTCTATTGTTGTTCTGTGCTCACTATATTCTTGATTAAATATCTCCTAATGTTTTAAAAATAGCTCATTCACATCAATGGCTGATCTAGATTACCCTGAAGCAGAGGTGAAGGAGGGTTTGTCTCAGCCCACAGCACACCCTTTCTAATTCACACTTGAAGTATCGCCTCTTCTAAAGTCCTGCTGAATGTTTATCAGTTTCTTGAAAGTTGAATAATAACATCTCAAACTATGAAAATTAGTGTTTTCTCAGTTATGATGCATGCAACCAAAAACTCTTCCTCTAGTGATTTTAGAAAAGAATTTTATAAAAAATACTTTTTTATTTTTTTAAATATATTTTTATTGATTTCAGAGAGAGGAAGGGAGAGGGAGAGGGAGATATAAACATCAATGATCAGAGAGAATCATTGATCAGCTGGCTCCTGCATGCCCCCTACTGTGGACCAAGCCCACAACTTGGGCATGTGCCCTGACTGGGAATCAAACCGTGACCTCCTGGTTCATAGGTCAATGCTCAACCACTGAGCCACGCCAGCTGGGCAAAAAATATATATATATTTTTAATGTAAAGCTGCTGTACATGCAGTTTCTTACACACCTTAGTTTTAAGTGATTTATTCCATTGATCACATCTTGAAAAATGTAAATCAGAAAACTGCATTTGTGTGCGACTTCCCCCTAACGTTTCACAGGTAGGCAGAATGCCCAGCTTCTAAGCGTAACCTAAGTGCTCTAATGAGTGACACCCTTGTCCACGGCTGGCGAGCATTCACTTCAGTCTGTAATTCATTCCAAAGCACAGGCCTAATTCAACTCACTGTGATTAGACAATTATTATATAGTGACAGAATCAATTTTGAGTTTGTGAAGACTCCATTCAGAGCTTTAAAAACCATTTAGAGCCTGGCCGGTGGTGCCAAGTGGTTGAGCGTTGACCCTTGAACCAGGAGGTCAGGGTTTGATTCCCAGCTCAAGGCACATGCCTGGGTGGCAGGCTCGGTCCCCAGCAGGGGGCGTGCAGGAGGCAGCCGATCCATGACTCTCTCCCTGTCCCTTCCTCGCTCTGAAATCAATAAGAACATGTTTTTAAAAAGAACTGTGTAGGCATTTCATCACACGTTTTTCCTCCACGCGTTTTGGTTCCTGGGTCTGTGCCGAGGAGCCGATGGTCGAGCGGGAGGTCAGTGCTGCGGGTAGCGAGGACGGCTGGAAGGAATCCTGAGTCTCCTTCCTCCACGTGGCTCGCCTGTTGCGTGTGGCGTTTTGTTCTCATGGGCGTTTCCCCTTTCGTTATGCGACCAGGAATTTGGCAGCCGATCTGCTCCTGATGATTCCGGATAATGAACTTCAGCTGGTGAAGCTCTGTGCCTTCTACCCAGGCTGCGAGGAGGAGATGCTCGACCTCCGTGAGAAGGTAGCTGGGGGGCAGCGCGTGACTGAACTCATTTCAGGTTCAGGGGTGTGCGGTAGATACCAGAGGGGAGCTAAGGTCTGCTCTCCCTGGGGCCCTTGCATAGACAGCAAAGACCATCCTAAGTGGCATTTATTGTGCTGCTGCTCTGTGCCTGGACCGCTTCTCAATGTTCCCATGTGTTTGTATTTCACTCTCCTCACGGAACCCTGCAAAGCAGGGGATGTTGTTTTTAGTGCATGAAGAAAGGGAGCGCAGAGGAGGGCGGGAAGCTGTTGCCTACGTGAGTTAATGGTGGGTGAGACCACCAGCCTCAACAGGCCTGCCCCGTCCCCAGCCCTCTCCACTGCCCCCCTTTGCACTCAAGGTGCATGGATGCCAACTTTTAAAAGTAGGCCATTTAAGGCCTTTGAAAGAATTGATAATGTATAATGAAATGTGCATGCATTTTTCTTAAGCGCTTTAAAAGAACGCTCCTTTGCAGAATATAGGAATTTATGTACCAAGATTATATGTAAAACAACCCAAATGTTCCACGGTAGGGAGGTTATATGTGTATGTAACTTGTAGGACATTTCTGTATTTTAGGGCTACTAATGCATTAAAAAGATCTTGAAGTTCGGTTTTTATTGACATTCGTTGGCTGTAACACAAGTAAAAAGCAGATTATGACACTATGCACGTGCCACGTAATTTTCATTTTGAAAATGACTGCACGGCGTATTTAAGACGATAGTTCTTTGGAGAAAAAGATAAAAGTAAAAAATGTTCTCATTTTCAACTCTAAAAATAACAAAGATTTTTTTACTTATATGAACCTTGACTTTCCCCCCAGCGTGAGTGGCCCTATTCATTCAATAATGGGTACTTACTGAGTATTGTGTTAATAGAGATAAACCAAGTGTGTGTGTGTGTGTGTGTGTGTGTGTCTGTGTGAGTGTGAGAATATGTGTTTGTGTTTGTGAGAGTGTGATGTGAGTGTGAGTGTGTGAGTGTGTGTGTGAATGTGTTTGTGTTTGTGAGTGTGTGTGTTTGTGAGTGTGAGAGTGTGTGTGTGAATGTGTGTGTTTGTGAGTGTGTTTGTGAGAGTGTGTGTGTGAATGTGTGTGTTTGTGAGTGTGTTTGTGAGAGTGTGTGTGTGAATGTGTGTGTTTGTGAGTGTGTTTGTGAGAGTGTGTGTGAGTGTTTGTGCGTGTGAGTGTGTTTGTGAGTGTGAGTGTGTGTGAATGTGTGTGTTTGTGTGTTTGTGAGAGTGTGTGTGTTTGTGAGTGTTTGTGAGTGTGTTTGTGAGTGTGAGAGTGTGTGTGAATGTGTGTGAGAGTGTGTGTGAGTGTGAGTGTGTTTGTGAGTGTGTGTTTGTGAGTGTGAGAGTGTGTGTGAATGTGTGTGTTTGTGAGTGTGTGTGTGAGTGTGTGTGAGTGTTTGTGAGTGTGAGTGTGTTTGTGAGTGTGAGAGTGTGTGTTGAATGTGTTTGTGAGAGTGTGTGTGTGAATGTGTGTGTTTGTGTGTTTGTGAGAGTGTGTGTGAGTGTGAGTGTGAGTGTGTTTGTGAGTGTGAGAGTGTGTGTTGAATGTGTTTGTGAGTGTGAGTGTGTGTGAATGTGTGTGTTTGTGTGTTTGTGAGAGTGTGTGTGAGTGTGAGTGTGAGTGTGTTTGTGAGTGTTTGTGAGTGTGTTTGTGAGTGTGAGAGTGTGTGTGAATGTGTGTGAGAGTGTGTGTGAGTGTGAGTGTGTTTGTGAGTGTGTGTTTGTGAGTGTGAGAGTGTGTGTGAATGTGTGTGTTTGTGAGTGTGTGTGTGAGTGTGTGTGAGTGTTTGTGAGTGTGAGTGTGTTTGTGAGTGTGAGAGTGTGTGTTGAATGTGTTTGTGAGAGTGTGTGTGTTTGTGAGTGTGCGAGTGTGAGTGTGTGTGAGTGTGATATCAGAGAAAACACTTGCGAAAAGATAAATGCTGAGCGCTTCCAGTGGGTTGTGAGATGAGTGATTCTAACTTCCTCATATGCTTTGTCTTCCCGGACTTACTTTTTCAATGAGCTGTGCTTTGCTTTGATAAACATGACAAATGGAAACTGTTTCCAGCGGAAATGAGCTGCACCTGGAAGGGAGAGGGATGCTGTGTGCAGGGCGCTTTCCATTGGCTGCGCAGTGTCTTGATGCACACGAGCGTGTCCCTGGACCCGGAGGGGCAGGCGCCGATGTGGAGGTTTGGGGAGATTAGCACCTGACTGATCGCAGCTCCTAACGATGGGCAGGTCTCCACCAAGTCTTTTCACCGCACGTCCTAGAGAACATAATTCCTCTCTCATCAGGCTCCATCTATAGCACCTTAGAAAGGCCAGCTAGTGTGTGTGAAGATGAGACTAACTGGACGACTTCACAAGTAGCACAAACAATGATATATCCAATAGTAGGTTCCTCATACAACCTCCGGGATTCTAAGACACAACAAGAATCACGGGGGGATCACCTTTCTCCCCTTGTCGTACCCTATTTGAGTGGGACATTTAAATGGGAGCCACTGTCTTACCAGGTAACTGGCACGCGTCCAAAACGGAAACCATCCCCATTTCTTCCAGATGCGCCGGAATATGGACACATTTACGTTACCACAATCTCCTTTACTAACCCAGAGAGGTCACTAACAAGTCTGATTTTAAAAGTGGGCGACCAGAGTGCACAGGCGAGGTTCGCGGCGACAGACGCGCGTGGCAGTGGGAAGGCCCGCCGCCTGCATCTGTAGACGCCGATGGCCTACAAGGGGGCACCCCCCGCTCTCTGAGCTTCCTTAAGTGCAGAGCCTTTTCTACCGAGCCGGGCGCGTACCAAGCACGAGGAGCTGCTCAATGCACACTGTCATTTAGTGCGTAGAGATGGGGGACACTACGAGATGCCATACACATGAGAGCTCCTGTATGACAGTCTGTGGTGATTTTTCTGAGCGGCTGAGTGATCTTTAATGTGAAATATACCTAATTTTTATTTTATTTTTTATTTTTTTAAAATATATTTTATATATTTTTTACAGAGAGGAAGGGAGAGGGATAGAGGGCTAGAAACATCGATGAGAGAGAAACATCGATCAGCTGCCTCCTGCACACTCCCCACTGGGGATGTGCCCGCAACCAAGGTACATGCCCTTGACCGGAATCGAACTTGGGACCCTTCAGTCTGCAGGCCGATGCTCTATCCACTGAGCCAAACTGGTTTCGGCAATATACCTAATTTTTAAACAACAGAAAATACGAACCTATTGAATACATCCACTAGTAAGTAAGCAAATGGAAGAAACCTTTTCAGTAACGTAAGGGGACATGAAAGAAAAGTGAGGGGGAGGGGGTGGCAGGTCCCCACGGAGAAGAGACGGGGGTGAGCCACACTTCCCGGAGTCATAACCCAAACCGTCCCTTGCTGTGGCAGCTGCTGGCCGCGGGGGCCAGAGTGGTGAGAGCCAGAGCACCCAACCATTATCAGTGTCACTCAGAAACTAACCGACAGACTTCAACGGTTGAACTGACCCACCCATGGACGCTGGTGGAATTTGATACAGGAGACAACGAAATTCCTGCCTCGTTCCGGCAGCAGAACTCCCCCGCGGGAGGAATGGATGCGGTCTGAACCGGCTTTTTAAAAGCGGAGACGCTGGGGAGGGCTGCCTTTCATGCTGCAGTGCAGGCATTCCATGGGCTCCCACCCCACTCCGTGTGGGTCTCCCAGCGGCAAAGCCAAAACTCCCAGGGCTTGTCCGCCGGCTGCCTTTCTGCTTGAAATGAAGCTGCCTTGTCTCCGGGGCCACATGACATGGATGTACTGTGTACAGGACATGGAAGAGCGTGTAGTTCCTTATAGTGGTCAGCATCTTGGTTCTAAAATAACGAACCCCAGCGTTTTCCCCTAAATTACAGCTGCAGGCACTAGTTCTGCTATCACAGCCCAGGCAGTTCGCTCCCCCTCTTTTGTTAGACAATGTGTGATGAAAACCGCTGGCTCTTGGGCAACATCCTATTTATTTATTTATTTATTTATTTATTTATTTATTTATTTATTTTAAAATATATTTTATTGATTTTTTACAGAGAGGAAGAGAGAGGGATAGAGAGCCAGAAACATCAATGAGAGAGAAACATCGATCAGCTGCCTCCTGCACACCCCCCACTGGGGATGTGCCCGCAACCAAGGTACATGCCCTTGACCGGAATCGAACCTGGGACCCTTGAGTCCGCAGGCCGACGCTCTATCCACTGAGCCAAACCAGTCAGGGCATTTTTATTTTTTATTAAGGTATTATATGTGTACATATCTTACCACTGCCCCCCCACACCCCACTCCCATACATGCCCTCACCCCCCAATGTTTTGCACCCGTTGGTTACTCTTATATGCATGCATACAAGAACATCCTATTTATTACTATTCATTATTATTGCTATTATTATTATACCTTCAAGATAGTTTCATAAATATATCTCAATACAAGTTATTTTATTCACATCTATTTTGAGCAACTTTCATAAGAAATAAACATGAAACAGATTTAGTATTTATACTGTTACTTCTATCCCTACACATTTTGTTGATATTGTCCTCAACCCAATTATTTTCTAGTGCAAGCTGCCCCCCGTAGAAGAATGTATGCAGTTAGCGGAGGCAGCGCATGCAGATGGCCATGTGTTTGAAGCTGTAAAGTATTACTTGTTGAGTCAGGAACCTGAAAAAGCCCTTCCTGTTGGTATTGACTTCGTCAAAGGTGAGTGTTTAGTTGGTAGAGACATTTAAAATCTACTCATTTATTTCATGTTTTCATTCATACTGCTAAAAAGCTTTCACATCAAGCGCTAGCCACCCTACCTTGAGAAAGAAAGGACACGGCTGACCATATGGTGTGGGGCCTGAGAGAGGGTTGGTGGGTGAATGAATGCCTGTGATCTGATCCCAGGGACAGAGGATTCATCGGAAGAGAGCTGATCTCATGGGTTCAACAGTGCGTGAGCAAACGTGCATACCTTTACTTAGAGACTCTTGATTTCGTTCTGTTTTGCCAGAACACATCAGTAGTTCAGATTGGACTTTGGATACCATTTATCCCGTTCTTGACCTGCTGAGTTACATTCGTACTGAAAAGTTACTCCTGCACACGTGTACCGAGTGAGTACCTATCCCCAGAATCCATCACTGCAGCCACGTGTTTCACGGTGGCCCTGCGAGTTATGGTGTTTAGATCAAGAAATAAGATCATCTTGGACAGGTAGAAGGACATGTAGAAAAAATTACGTTTTTATCTGTTGTCATCTTAAGAAAAAATGCAGAGGTCAATTTGAACCAGAAATCATAAATCTTCGTGGCTTCCTTTACTAATCGTGTTTGTATGTTTATGTACGTATGAACACACACATACACACATACACACCAGGTTCAAATAGGGCTAATTTAAAGCTTTTTGGTGGCTTTGGACCTCAAAATCCTGAGAAACTGATGATCTTATCTGTTAACTCTCCACGTGTGTAAAGCGTGCTGGGTTGGGGAAGAAGTGAAAGTGCTAGGACGTCAAACGTGACGCCGCCCCCGGAAACAGGTGTCATTTAAGGCAGGGGTGGGGATCCTTCTCTGCCAGGGCCAGTTGGATATTCATAACCTCATTCGCGGGCCACATTAAATTATCAACTTTAAAATTAGCCCGCTCTGTTTGGTCAAACATTTAATTGACTCACCCCTAATGCGTTGGCAGGGCCAGACCAAATGATTTCATGGGCCTCACACGGGCCAGAGGTCCCCTGCCCTGGTTTAAGGTCACTGTTCCATGTGGCTGAGGTCCCGAGGCTGTGGATAATCTGTTATAGAGGCCTTGGGCCCCTTTTGCTTGATGCCCGTGTGGGGAGATGAAGCCGTGGCTGCACGCGTGGCAGAGCCCGGGCAGGAAGGTGGTGGGTGAGCAGTCCGCGTGCCGGGGATTCCTAATCTGACCCAGGAGCTCCCCAGGGAGCGAGCACATGAGGAAGCAGCGGAGCAACAGAGAAAAATAAGAAGGAGAGAGTGAGATGACCTTGAAGATCTGTGTTTTGAACCCGAATTTGTCATAGCACAACGCCTGGCTGAGTTATCTGAGGAAGGCAACATCCTCGAGTTTAGAACGTTTTCTAAACAGAGCTTGCTGTCGGTGTCACCCATTAGAACAGAGAGACACAAGTACAGTCACTACAGATGAGAATGATGCTCCACACTTCAAGATACGGACTTTTTAAACCGAACCATGTTCCCCCGCAGAGCGCGGAACGAGCTGCTCATCCTCAGTGGCTACGCGGGCGCGCTGCTGGCCGCCAGGAGACAGTACGCGAGCATCGTCCCCGCGCTCTATGAGTACACGAGGTGAGCAGCCCCTGCTGTGGGGAGAGGACGGGCTCCTTCACTGAGCCCGTGTCCCCAACACGGCCGCACGCGTCCGTGTCTCCGCTCAGCCTGCGCGGGGTCACTCCACAAGGACAGTGGGTCCTGCTATCGCGGGCCCTGCCGCTTGGCACAGCTCTGTCTGTAGAGGATGCAGCTGCGCCCCCAGTCCTCCCCGCGAGCTGACATTGTCCGCCTGCTCTCCTGCTTGCTTTCTTACTCCCAACATTCATTCTAGCGCAGACACACACTGTACCGTACCGTCGCCATGCGTGGCCATCAGTCAGCAGAGCTTGGCTTCTCGAACCATCCTCCATACATTATGCAGCTCATGTATCCGACCCTCACTCCTCAGACTGTCACCCATCCCACAGCTGTGGACCAGCTATGACTCGCCAGCACTTACAGGCGAACTGCACAGTGAGCAGGCACAACACACACACACACACACACACACACACACATTCAGGAATACACATACATTTTTGAACAATAGTTGTTAAATCTAAAATTGCAGTTGTTTATTTGCTTTTCTGGTGTCTTTGTCTTCGATGTCAGCAGTTAATTTCTTTCTCACGTTGCAGTCAGCTATTAAAACGTCGGGAGGTGTCCGTGCCTTTGACCATCGAGCGCCTCTCTGAGGAGCTGGAGGCATGGAGAGCCTGCACGCAGCCCATCCCCCCGTGAGTGAATCTGACATAAGAACGGGAACGCTTAGTATCATCGACAGGCTCGCTCAGAATGCGGGTTGTCATTATTCACGCTGGCAAAAGAAGGACTCTTGGTTTGTTCAGCAGATATTCAGTAATCATTTACAATGCTGCCTTTTTTACAGTCCTTCCTGTTTACTGTAAATTGAGTTTAAAGTTGATTTGGCATCATCGATGAAGGGGGGCTAAAAAGTCATCGGGACTGTTTCTAATCTAAGCCTGAATCGTTCTGTGATTTTGCAAAAATGGAAATGCAATGTGTGTTGACAATACAGGTCCTCAGAGGACTCCCCCTATACGCCAGCTTCCGAGTCACAGAGAAGGGTGCACGCAGCCCTACTCCGGAGACTGCAGGCCGAGCCACTCAGAGGGATGGTTGGGCCGGACTACGTGACGGGGTCCCACCTTCCCAGCCATTCTGATGCTCACATCTCTTGTCTCACGGGGCTAAAAATCCAGGTACTGTCTAACGGTGGGCAGAAATTATGCATTTCCATCCTCTTATTTGTGTCGTCATTTTTTGAAATGAAATTCTAAAATAACTGTATTCTGACGAAAAGTGGGTGCCGATCCGGAGGCCTGAGGCCCAGCCAGAAGACCCCCTCAGGCTTCCATGGTTATGTAGATGGTCTCTCTCCCCTTAAAATAAACTCAGAGAGTCCTGCTGGTGCTGTTGTCATAGCAGGAACCCATGTAACAGGCATACGATGTGTCTACTCAGTGACAAATGTCTTAAAATACATACAGATCCTGTCCACAGGGACATTATATAAGGGAGACAGTCCACAATCATCATGACAAACTAGAGGCCTGATGCACGAAGATTCGTGCAAGAATGGGCCTTCCTTCCCCTGGCTGCCGGCACCGCCTTCGCTCCAGCCGGAGCCGCCTTTCTGCCTTCCCATGCTGCCCAGAGGACCGGGTCGGCTGGGGCAGTGCAGAACGCCTGCATCCCAGCCCCACTGCTTGACTCCTGTGTATGCAAATTAACCTTCCATCTTTGTTGGGTTAATTTGCATACTCCTGATTGGCTGGTGGGTGTCGCAAAGGTACGGTCAATTTGCATCTTTCTCTTTTATTAGTGTAGAATGTTATAGCCGGTTAAATGTGACTGCATAGTCTCCAGTTGTACCTCATAAACACAAAGAAAACAATTACAAGCTCATAGATGGATATGATTGACATAGTACGCATGTTCTTATATTGACGTACTAAACTTTTCAGCAACTAACAATGATTAGGGTCAATCATGAGGGATGGATCAGTCCCTAAGAATGGTCCCTACTGTCCAGTGGGTAGCGATGGGGAATGATTGCCAGGCCTGCCAGTGCACCCCAGGGAGCGGGAGGGCCGTTACCTCCCGAAAAGAGAGAGGCCTTCGTCGCCCCAGAGCCAGGACCAAGGGTAGGTGCCCCTGGAAGTGAAGCTGAGTCCCTGTGAAATGCTCTGGGAGACCACAGCTCCACCTCGCAGGCACAGTCGCAGGTGTGTGAGTCGGTTCTCACATCCTGATGGGGGGTAGTACTCACATCTCTAACGCTAACCTCCAGCCCAGCGGATAAGGTGTTTGGGGAGATGTCCACTCCAAATAAATGGCCGCTGCTAATCTAAGCCCTAGGCCCTGTGACCTTGACACTCAGGCTAAGTCTTCGGAGCACACAGTGTGTCCGACAACAGGCGGGACACAGTGCACATGTGCTCGTTAGGACTAACGTTCAGGGATAAGGAGCACAGGGGTTGACAGGTAACATACACTGAGGAGTGCACACGCAGCACATCAGCCTGTACCCTGGTGCCCTCTGCACGCGGGTGCTGTGTCCACCACGTGATACCTTCACACTGCTTTCTCCTCCTCCGGGTCTTCCCCCACCCGCTCCCGAGAGACCAGTTGAGCGGTGGGTGTGCTGCCTCTCCTCTGCCCCACCCCTCGTAGTGCCTCACCCACATGAAAGCAGAGGGAGGCTGACCTCCCAGGAGATTGCTGTCTCCACAGAAAATCAAGGGGCCTGGTGACACCTGTGAGGTTTCAAGGACCTGTAGACGGGAAGCTGTCTACTTCCTATGAGGTATCTTCCAAGATCTATAATAATAAAAGCACAATATTCTAATTAGACGGGACAGCCGAATAACCTTCTGGATGACCTTCCGGACAAAGCCGGGGCTGCAAGGGCTGAGCCCCTTGCACGAATTTCATGCATCGGGCCTCTAGTCTAGAAATAATTTGTTGACAAGCAGTATTATTTGAAATCATGCACAGAAACCTGGTAACTTTAGAACATAAATAAGCAAGGTTTTGTGTTTTTAAAATTCATGCTTTTCCTTCTCAGAGCTGGGAAATACAGATTGAAAGAGGTTTTTTTGTTTGTTTGTTATTATTTTTTAAAATATATTTTATTGATTTTTTAGAGAGGAAGGGAGAGGGATAGAGAGTTAGAAACATCGATGAGAGAGAAACATTGATCAGCTGCCTCCTGCACACCTCCTACTGGGAATGTGCCCGCAACCAAGGTACATGCCCTTGACCGGAATCAAACTTTCAGTCCGCAGGCTGACGCTCTATCTGCTGAGCCAAACCCATTAGGGCATTGTTTGTTGTTATTTTTTTGCGTTTAGTTCTTTAGAACTGCCCTTGTCATACGGACTAACTGATATAACTAAATTATAGATCTGCTGGCAAGTCACATGTTTGGCATGATTTTATTTATTTATTTATTTTTTAATATATTTTATTGATATTTTACAGAGAGGAAGGGAGAGGGATAGAGAGTTAGAAACATCGATGAGAGAGAGACATTGATCAGCTGCCTCCTGCACACCTCGCACTGGGGGATGTGCCCGCAACCAAGGTACGTGCCCTTGACTGGAATCGAACCTGGGACCTTTCATTCCGCAGGCTGACGCTCTATCCACTGAGCCAAACCGGTTTCGGCAGGTTTGGCATGATTTTAACTATACAGACACACACACACAGCAGGTTCAGAGGTTCTGGCTTGAATAACTTCCCAGCCGTATGATTAAACATAAAGTACATTTAAGGCTATGACGAGACATATATGCCTTTATAAAATGGTAACTGCAGTATTTAACAGATTGACATTACCTGTTATCTCTGTTAACACTGCTGTATTGAAATATCTCAAATTATGAAACTAAATCCTATTTTGAAAGACATCAGGATATATTTAACATTAAGATGTTTTAAAATGTTTCTACAGTGGTAGCAGTTCAAAAAACTAATTTTCTCATACTTTTATTTTAACATTTGTATTGAATTTATTGGGGTGACGTTGGTTAATGCAATGATATAGATTCCAGGTGTACAATGTTTAATACATCGCTGTATATAGTATTGTGGGTTCGCCACCCAAAGTCAAGTCTGTATTTTTTCATTTCCTGTCAGCACCGTGCAAGCACCTCCCGTGGGTTTTCTATTGGAGGGATTGTCTCTGTTTAGAAACATGTTGTGGATTTATACTCCTCTTCCTCCCTCAACTCTCACCGTGTGCAGGGCCCCGTGTATTTCCTTGAAGATGGGAAATCCGCCATCTCCCTGAACGATGCTCTGATGTGGGCCAAGGTGAACCCCTTCTCACCTTTAGGGACTGGCATTCGACTCAACCCATTCTGATGGAAGGCTTTACTCCGGCTTCACTGTGTCTAGAAGACCTTTCATTGGTTAGTATTAACCTTTGTTGCCCATGAGCTGAAGGTTGGGAGGGGGAGAGGGGGAAGTACGGAATAACAGTTGATTTTTATTCATTAACTTCAAAAAGTAAAATATTTGCATATTTTTGAGAAAAAAAATAGGTGTCTCCTTTATAAAATAGAATGGCCATATTTTGGAGGAAGGAAATATTTGAGTTGTAAAGGTCTCCTTTATAAAATAGAATGGCCATATTTGGGAGGAAGGAAATATTTGGGTTGTAAAGGACTGACTGAATCACCTAAAAGAGCACATAAAACGTTCACAAAGTGCAGAAGGAACCCAGGTATTTATTGTTGAGACATGAACGGGTGCGACCCCTGGAACAGCGCTTGAATGCAGGACAATCCTACTGAACATTCGAAGGACCGGGTCTCTCAGGCATCGATGCGCAAGGTGTGTGGGCTGAGCGTCCGTTCACGGACACCTGCCTTGTCTTCTATCCTATCTAATGGAGAGGGAATATGCTAATTGACCATCACTCCGTCACAAAGATGGCTGCACCCACAGCTGAAGCCAAGTTCCCTTAAGGAGCCTTAATGAGCAATCAGCAGGGACCTGAGGCTATGCCCTTCCCCGCCCCTGTAGGGCTTGACAGAGGACCTCAGGCCGTGTCCCCCACCCTGGCGTCAGGCTGGGGGGCCTCAGGCCACGCCCCCCACCCCAGCGCCAGACCCGGGGACCTGAGGCCATGCCCCCCGCCCAGCAGGGCTTGACAGAAAACCTCAAGGTGCACTTCCCATCCTGGTGCTGGGCTAGGGGACCTCAGGCTATGTCCCCTGACCGGCAGGGCTTGACAAGGGTAGGACTGGCCAGGTGTGGATCTAGCCCAATGGGGGTGGGGGCCAGCTGGGTCTGGGTGTTACACGATTTTGAGGTGCATGTAGGTGGGTGGGAACTTGACTCTGTGTCCCGTGGTGCGCCCCAGACTCTGACAGGAAGAAGGTATTCATATACATTTTACTAATTTTCTTTCATCTGACATTTCTATTATAGAGAAAGGGCAAATAGCAATATTAAATTATTTCCTCTAATTAATCTCCTTTTAATGTGCACGAATTTCATGCACTAGGCCACTAGTTTAATGAATAATAAACCACTAGTTTTAGCTCATCTTTAATAAAAGTTTACAGTTATAAGTTTAATATGTACAATAAATAGATACACAGTCAAAATACTTTATTAATCCTCATCCAAGGATATTTTTAAATTGATTTTTAAAGAGAAAGGAAGGGAGAGAGAAATAAAAACATAGATGTAAGAGAAACATACATTCATTGCCACCCTTACACCCCCCGACTGGAGATCAAACTTACAACCTAGGTATGTCCCCTGACCTGGAATTGAACCTGCAATCTTTTGGTGTTCAGAACAGATGATGCTCCAACCAGCTGAACCACACGGAGAGAACATTACCAAGGAGTCTATCTGAAATTCAAATGTCCAATTATAAAGGAATTGGTTATATAAGCATGAAAAAAATTGGGGGGGGGGGTAAAAACCAAAAAGCGGTGGTATCTGTATGAGAATTTGCATTTAATGATAATTGACTGTTTTAAAAGAGACTGGGTCTGTATAGATATTAATTTTCACTAATGCATGTAATATTGACATAATCTCTAATTGATTTATATTAACTATATCACTGAATTTATTTGATGAAATTTAGTTTGAAGTGAATTTCCTGTAAGTAAGATATTAAAGTTTTGGCTATATTATGTAAATTCAGGTTTTTAAAATGTTAATTAAAAGAGTAAAGCTATAAAAAAGAAAAGCCTGAGGCATGGCCATAAGTAGCTCAGTTGTTCTAGAATTCTGACTTTGTAATTTATGAAATTAATGCAGATCAGGAAGAACAGTAAGTTTATACTCAAGTCGTTGTGCGGAATTTGTAATATAGATGTTTTTGTCTAATAATCGTGGTTATTATCTTTAAATTTGTTGCATTTAAAATACTTTAACATTTTTCTTAAACAGCTTCTTAAAACAGAAAGCAATATATAATATAATACCTACCTATCACACTGACCACTTCTAATTCATCATTAAATTTCATTTTATTAAAAAATTTAATATTATAAACAAGAATGTTTCCAACTCAGAGATGCAGTAGATAATATAAAGTGTATCTGAGTATTTTTTAACCCTTGGTGATAAATATAACTCAGAATTGTTTATTAATTGGCATATGTGTACTAAAGTTTTCTTACTTCAAATGAGTCTAAGTCCCCTATATTTCTCTTTATTTTGTTTTAAATAAAGAAGCCTATCTTTTTTGCTTTAATTCCTTCAAAAGATATCATTGAGTTTAAATTATACATATATAAACAATCACATTTTGTATTTTAATGAATGCAAAAAAATAATATTTTATGTATAAAATATGAAAAAAATCATGTAGCACATGAAGACAATGGAGAGTAACCCAGGCTCTGTCTGAAATCTGAACTAGGCTGATTCAAGTACAATTCCGTTATGATTTGACATCTACCATGTTCTGTACCTTAATATTAATTTTAACTATCAATTCTTTGCAGAATTATAAATGTCACTTGACTATGTCAATCTGTATATATTGTACCTATTGAAAAAAAGTAATTTTTAAAATTTGTAAAAGCATTTTCCATTGTTAGGTTTTATATGCATGAAAATCCAATAAACAATCTGAGCTTATTTTACTATTTGAAGATGTCCATAGCGTAGACAAATAATTTTGCAAGTTTAAACCTGCCTTTATGAAAGAAGTCTCATAAGACAGTGAATTTTGAAAGCATTGGGAAACAGTTTTCTCTCTAACATTACCAGCGTTTCACAAAATTGCAATATCGAGATGATGTACGTCGTGTGAAAACCTCTGACTTTTATGTCAGTCAATTAATGAAGCATACCTATATTTCCACAAGACCATCCAGATGTGCTCTGGAACGTGGTTGCATTAGCAGTGACTGTGTTTTGTTGTCCCTGTGGTAGGGAGATGACGTTTTTTCAGTCTTCAAAGGTATTCTGAATAGAGTAAACGCGGCACACATTGTGTGTAAAATCCGGGCTTTCCTATTCAGTGCACTCGTAACACGGGAGTTGTGTTTATAGTACACTCTTAGTAAGTGCTTATTGTACCATATCTTGGAAACATTTGTACTTAAGTAAATTGAAGAAACACTGTCACGCTGAATTGAAACAGCATGTGACTGTGCATGCCGTTGTCTAGATTTTTATGTGTGTGTGTATTCCAGGTCCCCTCAAGTTTAATAAATACCCCGGGAAAGCCAGATGTGACGTGGTTACCTGGTAGGATGAGCATCAGTCTTGGCCCTAACGCTCCGCTATCTGCCAGAGTCACTGCGGCTGTGAAGGGCTGAGCTGTCCCTCAGAGATTGCCCTCCCCGGGGGGAACCTGCAAAAGTCACTCCGTGGACATTCGGAGGGAAGACCCTCCACTCGCAGGAAACGGTGCCTCCGGTAAACCGCCGAAGAGTAGGAGAGAGAAGCACAGTCTTCCATCTTTTTCTTTTTTTTTTAATATATTTTATTGATTTTTTACAGAGAGGAAGACAGAGGGATAGAAAGTTAGAAACATCAATGAGAGAGAAACATCAATCAGCTGCCTCCTGCACACCTCCCACTGGGGATGTGCCCACAACCAAGGTACATGCCCTTGACCGGAATCGAACCTGGGACCCTTCAGTCTGCAGGCCGACGCTCTATCCACTGAGCCAAACCGGTTAGGGCAGGGTCTTCCATCTTCCATGGCCCTGAGGAGCTTTCTGCCACCTGATTGACAGGACCCTGTTCCTGAGGCTGCCTGGCTCCCGGGAAAGTTCCTTGCTTCCTTCGGTCAAAGAGCCTCTGAGCTCACGGCCTTGCTAAGATCTGCCCCAGCGTTGGCTCCTGGGGCACACTCATGCTTGAGGTTCTCACAGCTCCCCACTCTGACCGTACCCGGCGCCCCCACTTCCTCACCCGGGAGGAAGCTCCGGACCGTTTCCTCCTGTCTCTCCCAGCCCTCCGGGGGTCCCGCAGGGCCCGGGGACCTGCCACAGGCCATGAGGGACTGGCTTCTCCAGGAGGTTGAACACAGTGTCAAGAGGACAGAGCAGCGTGTTTGACTGTTTATCCCGATCCGGTCCTTTGCTCTGGATCTTCCGCTGACTTCTTTCTAAAACCCTTCCCGAGGGAACGGCCAGGATGGGTCAGCCGTGATCCCCACCAGCTTCAACTTGAGATGCGTCCTGTTAGAACGCAAGGCAGCCGGTAGGGAGCCGATAGCTGGTTAAGACGTGCATTTGGACCAAATCCTTTACCGCAGATAACACCAGATTCCAAACACCTTCCTAAGAAGTCATCCCTTTCATCGGGGCTGGCTTTAACTTCTTTTACTAAAGACGCTCTCCCCAAAACTGTAAAATCCAGCAAGGAAGTCTCAGGGGTAGAAATGCTAATAAAACGGTGTGCGCCTTCCACCCTGCAGGAAAAGTGATCGCGTGTAGCTTAGAAACTGACCAACATACGGTGGGACTTACCATGTCACCTGGGAAGCCGCAGGGGCCTGTGAATGAGATGGAGGGATTAACAGGAGTGATTCCAGTTGAAGAAAATGTCCCACATGTGAACATGACATTACCAGAAGATGAAAGAGAACCCACCTTTCAGGATATAAGCCTGCTATTGTCGCCTTCAGTAAAGTACGGGGGATGGCAGCGGCCAGTGGGTATATTTAGATGGAAGAAATGGGTCGCTAAACCCCAGAGCCAGCTTCTCAGCGAAGCGCTTTCCTTCTCCACAGCTCGGTCTCAACAGGAAGGACGACCGTTTGTAGGAAATGTTAACGGCTGTTGTGGACCTGGGCAAGATTGTCCATGGGCCAGTGTACAGTCATCATCGTTCAGAACACACATTTTTATTCGTAGATGGGACGTGGGAATAGACACTGTCAGGCTGCCTAGTAACTCTTTTCTTGTCTAATGAGGAAGGTGTTATAAAATACGTTCACCATTCCTACCGCCCTCTGAGGAAGCCCTGTTGCTCGTGGTGGTGAGTCACGTTAGATGCACCTTTGCAGTGATCTGTGCTCACTCTGCACCCATCAGTTGGACTTGGTGTTTGTCATAGGGTGTGGCACAGGTGATTTTAACAAATGTTTGTTGAATGGAATCGAGAAGAAAAAACAGCCCAAGTATGGATGAGACACCACTTTAATTTACTTTTCATTGAAAGAGAAGCCAGAGGAGGTGATTCTGTCCCTTTAATGTGGCCAAGGCGGCGGCAGCCCTTCTTCAAGTGCAGGAGGTGTTTCCACGGTGACTTGTCCGGGTCCACACAGGCTCCCTCTCAGGGGCAAGAGAAGGTGTTCCGGGCTGCTTCCCGGGATTGTCTCCCTAATGGCCAGCGTTGCTTGTATTTGCTGGAATATTTTTTTAAAAAAACAAAGTTAAAATCAATGTGTGGTTATTAACTATGTACACAACCACCAACGTTTCTGACATATCAAACGTACGCACAGCGAAGGGCCACAGGCGGAGACGGGCTCATCATGATAGTAGCCATAAATAAAAACTCGGCATGTCACCCACCCCCAGGAGTCGCCAGCAGTGCCTAAAAATACCCATGGCTTATTTTGATCCCGAATATGACTCAGCTGTTTTTAAATGTTGCTTCAGAAACAGCTGAGGCCACTGCGCACGACGCCAGCACCTTGCTCTGGCACGCACAGGGCACACCCCGCTTCTGGAACTCTGAGCACCCAGCCGGTCACCCGGGCCCTGCAGGTCACTCACTTCTCCGGGGAGGGTCCTGTCACAACTAAGAAATCTATATTCTATGGCCCCTTGTGTGTTTATGCTAGATATACATTGAGTGGCCAGATTGTTATGATCTCTGAACGCATAATCATCTGGCCACTCAGTGTCTATCCTATATAATAAAAGGCTAATAGGCAAATTGTCCCCTCGACTAAGAGTTCGACCAGCAGGCAGGCCGGCCAAGCACCCATGTCCCCTCCCCCTGGCCAGGCTGGCCGGACCCCACCCATGCACGAATTCATGCACCGGGCCTCCAATATACAATGAACAAAGCAAAACAAACAAATCCCTTGTTACAGATAAAAAGCTAAAAATGAAACCAGAGCAAAAGCGCATACATAGAACAGGAACGGCCCGTTGCCTTGAAATCTCTGCTTTGGGCTTGTGGCGAGAGGCCTGGGCAGAGATGTGGTCCAGGGTGAGTTCTCCCACGTTCGGTTTGACTTCAAACCTGCCTGTAAAACAGACACACATCGTTTCTTAGGAATTCACTGTGGCCATTGGCAAAATGAAGCACCACGATTTAGAAATTCAGCAAAGTGTGCAGCTATCCGTTCTCCCATAATCTTAAGAGTGCTGTGACTACAGAGCTTACCACCCTTCTCCCCGTATTGTTTACCTCCTTCATGCACAAAAGAGTTGCTTTAAAAAGTTACTTTCAGCCCGGCCAGTGTGGCTCAGGGGTTGAGCATGGACCCATGAACCAGGAGGTCTCAGTTCGATGGATTCCCGGTCAGGGCACATGCCTGGGTTGTGGGCTCCATCCCCAGTGTGGGGCGTGCAGGAGGCAGCCGATCAATGATTCTCTCTCATCATTGATGTTTCTATCTCTCTCTCCCCCTCTCCCTTCCTCTCTGAAATCAATAAAAATATATTTTTAAAAAATCAAGGAAATCGTAAGGCAGGAGGACCATGGCTACTCTCAGCGGGAAGGGTAGAGAGTGCCATGCCAGAGGACGCACAGGGGAATGGGAAGGCATTGGTGATGTTCTGTTTACAAGGGGGCACACAAATGTACATGCATTATACACAGGCATGTACGATCCACTGTAGTGTTTGAAAACATACCAAAAATCTGAACGCAAAATTTACAGCTCTGTCTCTGCTCAAATTCACAAGTAGAACAAAGAAGAGACACAAAGAATGACAGAAGATGGAAGAACAGACAGGATAGAGGAAGGACAAAATATCTGTCTCACAATTAATTAGGGAGGGAGGCCAGGTTGCGGCTCTCCGCTCCTTCCAGAGACTAGAGTAAGATGGCTCTTCAGAACACGGGGTTCAAAAAAAGGGAGAGAGAAATCCTGATGGCCTGCGCCCACCTCGCTCCCGAATGGCATAGATGTCTATCAGGGGTCCTCAAACTTTTTGAACAGGGGGCCAGTTCACTGTCCCTCAGACCGTTGGAGGGCCGGACTATAGTTTAAAAAAAAACTATGAACAAATTCCTATGCGCACTGTGGGCCCGGGAGGAGTCAGCTGCTAAGCAGGACAGGCAGCGGCACCCGGCGGGCCAGATAAATGTCCTCGGCGGGCCGCATGTGGCCCGCGGGCCGTAGTTTGAGGACCCCTGTAAGAGGTCTCCCAGCGTCTGCAATCAGGGAGGTCAGGTTCCCAGGCACGAGTGGTGTCCTGAATAAGTGTTAGAAAAGCCACAACAACAAGAAGACGCTGTGGGTTGACCCCGTCAGCCTGGCCGTCTACACCCCAACAGCTACTGCAGAACGGACAGCACTGACCACACTCCAGAGAGCAGCTAGAGGTCAAGCACTTACACCCTGACAGGCTCTTAGACACTCCTATCCTCCTTGGTCTCTTGATTTGATATGTAAACTTTGAATTCCCACCATATTTTACACAAACAGATTCACTTAAAAGATTTTCTAAAAAGAAACGTATCTATACACTGGTAACCTATGCTTTCATCAAAATGAAGGAATTAAAACATAAACCACTCCGATAAAAACAATTCATCCCACGGCTTGCATAACAGGAGCGTTTTCCCGTTAAACCGGTGATGGGAGACAGCAGACACGAGAGTCCTTCCTTCATCCGTGCCCAAGAGGAGCGTCGTTAGGCGCGGAGGAATTCCGTTGAGGATTTCCAAGGAAAACTTACTTGGGTGCAACTTTCTGCTCAATTTCCTTTGCAGCATTTGCAAAAGGAAGAGGAAATCGATTTTCAGTTCGTTGCTGAGCGTGCTGGGATTGCTCATGAGTTCTGACAACCGAATGTTGTCTTTAATGAACTTGGAGGCCGTGGACCTGGGGAGCAGAGGCAGTTGCATCTGGTAGCTATAGTCTGTGAAGTTCACAAGGTCATCCTGGATGCTTTGGGTTCTGGAAATAAAAAAAAAAACACACCAAAATATTGTTCACAAGCCACATTTTGGGAAGGAGGTGTGTATGACCCCACGTTTCAGATGAGGTTGTATTTCCCAGAGCCCCCCAGCTCACTCACTCTTGGTGTGTTAGCAAGGTGTACACCTCCTGGATCAGGATCTCCGGCACTCCGGCTTTGCAGTGGATCGTCCCGTAGATGAGTTCTCTGGGTAATCGAATTTTCTTTT